>NW_027468620.1:20484727-20547227 GCF_046254945.1 Alosa pseudoharengus | reverse complement strand
GCAGGCTTGGCTGATGGGTGGTCCCCCCCCTCTCTCCTCATTGATTACCTTGCGGTCACGGAAGCCGACGCGCGGCTTCATCTTCTTGCCCTCGGTTCCCCTGTCCTCGCCCTCGTCCTCCTCGCCGCCGCTGGACTCCAGGGCGCTGTCGGACGAGCCGTTATCAGGGGCCCCGTCCTTCATGGGCTCTTCCTCCTCCGCACGCTCCTCGGGGGTGACGGAGGCGGCCTCTGCGTAGGCCCTACAACACACAGGGGGGAGAGAGCCACAGCAACATGAGCCTGGGGGGAGGGCCACTGTGCTCTGGGTGAAAGCTGGTTAATGGTGGCCTTTGCTCTGTGTGTAGCTCAGGGTTGTTGTGTATGTTATGTGTGCACGTGTTAAAGCAAATGTATGGGTGTATTTGTGTGTGTATTTGTGTGTGTGTGGGTGTGTGTGTGTGTGTGTGTGTGTGTGTGTGTGTGTGCTCATTTCTGTGTTTTGTATTACTGTGTTGATGCAAGTTAATGTTGTTTGTGTGCATGCTGTGGGTTTAAGATATGATATATAATACATAGATTGTGTAAAAAGGGAAAATGAGCATGTGTCTATGTGTACTGTATACATTTTAGTTTACATTTATAAAGTGTGGAGTATGTGCTTGGCATGCATGTGTCTGTATGAGTTGTGTGTATGTGAGAGAGAGACTTATTTGGGCAGAGTCAGATGATTCATCTGATATCTTGTACAAATTGAAAACAGGCTGCCGCAGTGATAAACAGCCAGTGGCTGTACGGCGGCAGCCTGAATAATTCAGTTTAATGAGACACAGCCCGAATGAGGCTGAGGTTAAGGGCCTGGAACCGTCTCGCCCTGGTGCCCAGACCCTACCAACACACACACACACACACACACACACACACACACACACACACACACACACACACACACACACACACACACACACACACACACACACACACCTCCATACATCAACCCACCCACCAAGAAACAAACACACACACCTTATACATCTAGCTCTCCACTACACAGGCCTGGCTGGGATATGGCTGCCACATCACTACAGAGAGCAGAGTCACTACAGCTCTTTGTTCTAACACTGAGTTAGGTGTGGACTGAGGGAGACTAAACCTCCATCAGCTGTGTACACTGTACAGTGAAGAAGCACACATTCTGATAGTGAATGACTGAAATGTAATAGACACAACAGAACACTTCTGAGACAACAAAAGAAAAGGGTCTGTTAGTGAGTGGAAGCCAAAACAAAGACGACTGAGATAAGGGGACTTTGATAAAAACAAAAAACAAAGATGAAGACAGGAAGAGACAGATTCAGAGAGATGACACGAGACAAAAATAGAGTTTAGATAGTGTGTGGTGAGGTGAGGAGAGGAGAGGCGTGGCCCACCTCGTCCACAGCAGTCCTGTGCTGGCCGTCACTCCGGTCACGCCTGCCAGCGCCGCCAGCAGGAGCCTCCGCCGGTTAGGCGCTCGTGTGGCGTTGCCGTGGTATCTCCTCGACAACTGCACCATGCCAACAGTGGCCACTGTCAACGCCCGCAAGCGGAACATTCTGTGGGGGAAGGAGAGATGGGCGTGAGGTGTGAGTTGAGGAAGACAAACAGACTAGAGTTTAGATTCTCTGCCCGAGCCCGAGCCCGAACTTGAACTTCTAATCATTAGCCTACTTGGGTGGGGAGCTAAAGCTATGCCATAGTCAGACTCAGAAATATTTTATATTTATCAAAGTAGGCCTAAGTAACAAGTATACAAAGTTATACAAGTTAGGCTCAGAGTTATGTCTATTGTAATGTAATCTGCGCAACACGTGTCATGCGCAGCTTCTCCACTCGCACACATCACACCGGGACTGCTGTGCTTTATTGTGTAGCTTAAGTGCAACGTGAAGCTTAAAGATGTAAAGAAAAAAAATGAAAACAGGAGAAATAACTTCGAGGAAGTTTGGAGAAAAGTCGGAGGTATGCATTTGTCAGGTATGCTTTGTTCCGTGCATTAAGTGCGCACGATGTTCCTATGACAGCAAAAATACTTTAAGATTAACATGAAGCAGGCTTGCCATGGCAGAAATAATGATAGCCAGCCTTCAATGTCCTCTTTTGTCCTCTCAATGTCCTCTAAACGGATTTCTGTAGCTCAAACAGCTCGGAATTGTAGTTGAGAACGTCAGTTATAATGGCCCACGTATTTAAAAAATGTCGGGTTTAAATCGGGCTCGGGCTCATAATTACAGTTAACATGTCGGGCCGGGTCAGGCTCGGGCACAATGTGCACGGGCTCGGGTAGGGTCGGGCTTGATTTTTTGGGCCCGATCTAAGCTCTAAAACAGACACAATTCTCAACTTGGTCAAATAACACAGAATCCAGGAAAATGGTTGCCGCACTGTCTCAGATTTTGCTCAAAGTTTGTCTACATAATGTCCCAAAAGTAAATCCAGTAAAATATGTTTGTTAAATTACATGTTTTCATAAATTTTTTCACCCTTGATTATTTTATAATTTTACTCTCAAAAATGCCTTATCTTAGAGGCCATGTTTGGGCATTAATATTATTCCTGCCATACAAACTTGAAATGGTCCAGTCATACTGAGAACATGTTTGTCTTCCATCCTACTAAGTTTGGGCTGGCTATGAATAATATTTTTAATGATATTAATGCCCAAACATGGCCCAAATAAAGTAATATCAAGGGCTGGATACTAAGACATAGGATTTGAACAGAAATATTTGACAGGCCTTGGTTTTGGGACACATCTATATTCATGAGAGAGACAAGGTTTGAACAAAATCTGAGATAGTGCAGCAACAACCTTATCCAATTTGACACGGGAATGGCCCAACTTCCTCATCAGAATGCTGAAGTGTGACGTTCCGTTTCCATGACGGCAGTTTCACTGGATCCAGAGCCTTATAGATAGATCCAGAGCCATATAAAGGTAGAGTTGCGACAACTCCATTGACGCTAATGTTCCATTTTTTTCCAACAATGGCAGCTAATGGAAGCCTCAAATAGTTCCCGGAAGTTAACAATTAATAATAGCAGCAGTGCAGTTACAGCAGTATAGACTGTTTGTAGCCAACATTTCAGACTCAGATTTACATTCCTTTGCCTTATCCGAATAATAATAATAATAACAGTAATTGTAGTAAAGTAATAGTAGGCTATCAATAGCCTAATTATAATAATAAACGATTTATGTATCGACTATGACTTTTCTGCTGCTCAGTCTTTATCAGTTCCTCATCAAATAAATTAAAAGAGGCTAAAGGGTCATTCCGTGTCAAATCACCCAGTGGCTGGCAGGTCTCCCTCTCCCAAAAAATCTGAAAAAACTCACAGGTGTTTGTAGACCAAACCTATGCATAAATCTTAAATAGTATATCTGTATCACTAATGGTTCCAAAACTACAGCCCTTTGAAGTTTCAAGTCATTTTAAGCATCGTGGTGAACAATCCTTTTTGTTCAACTTCCAACATTATTGGCTCTTTTGGTATTTCACACACATTAGTGAAACTATGTGAATAGAAGTACATTTTCCTGTTGAATTTAACAATTCAATCAAATCAGGTGTATCTTCTGTAATTCCCCCTCTGCAAAGCTCTGAAAATGGCTATAAATTCATTATGTGAAAAAACATCACCACCTTTGAGGGCTTCTCATTCAAAAAGTATGTGACACAAATTCATCAGATTTTTTTCCCACTCATGTATGGATTATAAGGTCATGTCCATGCATTAACTTTGGTTGTTAACATTATCACATTGTCAGAGCATTTTTATTAAATTGGGCTTGATTTTCAAAAAGCCCATTTTCATCTTCACATTTCACCACGTGGACAGTTAACAGGATTTTTTTTAATTTTACCATATATCATTCTGTATGTGAGGATCATCTGCCCAAAATTTGGGCTTGTTGCTGAGTTTCTTCATTGAGATAAGATTTTTTACAAATATTGTCTATAAATCCACTGAATTTGTACTTTATCTGCAGTACCACTTTGCACCACATGTGGTGCTCTTTTAATACAATGGAAGTCAATGGAAGAGTAAGAGAGTCACTTGTTTGCTGCACATATCCAATCTAAACACACAGTTTATGGTTCATATGGTTCAAGTAAAAAGGGGTTTCTAAAATTCAGTACATTGTCAGATGCATAAAAATCAATACTAACGATTTATCATCTTTTTACAAATGCCTCTTGGATCCACGAGTCCTCAAACCTTGTTATGAATACTTGTGATGAAAACACACATGGTCATCTTCATCAAGTGAAATACCTTGATGAACTGAATTTTAGAAACCCATTGTTTCTTGAATATGTTCCTTTATGACATTCATTTTCCAACTTCTTTCCCAGATCACATGGAGACGAAGCACTGATCTCCATCTTGATGCTCTTTGTCTATGTATCACAGAGGACTGCATCCCATGCATATGACGATGGATATAGACTTTGCCTAACCAGCTGGCTAGAAATTATTAAAGTGCTCACATAGGCACTGATAGGTTGAAGCTGGTGTAGAAAACTCATTACAAAGATGGTAATTATGCTAAATCCTCTTGCTGCATGTATGATGACCAGTCAGTCTTATGTGTGTATAATTTACTTGATCAGTTTATTTTCTCTAGATAAGATTTATGTATGAGTAGTATGTTGTTCATGTTGCAATAATTATTTGGACCAATTCAACTATGAACCATAAACTGTGTGTTTAGATTGGATATGTGCAGCAAACAAGTGACTCTCTTACGGCTCCCACACACAGCTGCGTTCCGTCAATGCATGCCAGTGGGTGTTCCCGACGGTAGCTATGCAAATGACTTGAAGTAAAACCGTAATGTGATTGGTTGGTGCCGTCCGTAGATTGGCTTGATTGGCCGGTGCCGTCTGTCGGTGCAGCAACAGCTGAACTCCTCAACGCGAGCGGCGGGAGAAACGCGACGCGACGGACCCACAATTCAGTTCGGCAACGGATCACGTGAGCCCATGTAAAGTGAATAGGATGCGTCTCCAGCAACGCGAAGCACGCAGCTGTGTGTGGGAGCTGTTACTCTTCCATTGACTTCCATTGTATTAAAAGAGCACCACATGTGGTGCAAAGTGGTACTGCAGATCCAGTACAAATTCAGTTGATTTATAGACAATATTTAAAAAAAATCTTCTCAATGAAGAAACTCAGCAACAAGCCCAAATTTTGGGCAGATGATCCTCACATACAGAATGATATATGGTAAATTTAAAAAAAATCCTGTTAACTGTCCACGTGGTGAAATGAGAAGATGAAAACAGGCTTTTTGAAAATCAGGCCCAATTTTAAAAAAATGCTCTGAAAATATGAAAATGATAACAACCTAAGTTAATGCATGGACAGGACCTTATAATACATATATGTGTAGGAAAAAAATCTGATGAATTTGTGTCACATACTTTCTGAATGAGAAGCCCTCAAAAGTGATGATGTCTTTTCACATTATGAATTTATAGCCATTTTCAGAGCTTTGCAGAGGGGAAAGTACACAAGATACGTCTGATCCGATTGGATTTTTTAATTCAACAGGAAAATGTACTTCTATTCACATAGTTTCACTAATGTGTGTGAAATACCAAAAAGAGCCAATAATGCTGGAAGTTGAACAAAAAAGATTGTTCACCACAATGCTTAAAATGACTTGAAGTTTCAAAGGGCTGTAGTTTTGCAACGATTAGTTATCCAGATATACTATTTAAGATCTATGCATGGATTTGGTCTACAAACACCTGTAATTTTTTTCAGATTTTTTCGGAGAGGGTCACCTGCCAAATTGTGCTGAAATTGGGTGATTTCACACGGAATGACCCTAAAGCCCAATAAATGTGCCACACGTAATAGCCGAATATAAGTTAACCCGCCTATCCCATTTCAATTAGGCAGCACTACACCACCACAAACAAGCTGTCATTACGTTTTTGCGTTTAGTAGGCCTACAACTTTTATGACGTGACGTTTCTTGGCCATTTAGCTTCACCATCACGTCAAGTTGTAACGTATGCGCAATGCTCATCTAGGCTATGGATTTAAGTGGCTTAAAGACAGCAAAAGTGGGATATGCAACTGCTTCCCCAAAACAATTCCTCCATAACTGTGTATTTAATCGTTTGATATGTGAATAACTTTCAGTGGACTAAACAAAAGGTAAAGATTTTGTTATCACAAGGCTAGCTGGTTCGTTATATGACGAAGCATATAGCCAACTTTGTTTGCAGTAGTGAAGCTGAGTTTGTTGTTAACATTGTTGGTAACTGTCAGGGAATTTAACCCCAACATATAGATACAAGAACCACAACACGTAGTATGGCTTTGCCCACAAACTCTGGTACCAAGAGGAGAGCCTGCTAATGTAAGGAAGAATTCCTCACACCATCAGTCTCTGCAGCCCAAAAGCTGTGTCTTTTATTGTACAGATGCACACAGAAAATAGGAAGCAAGACATAGCGACTTCATTGTGACATACTCTTATCTCACCCACACACACACAGACAGGGTGCAGTTCCTGTCTGTCTGGGTGCACACTTAACTTGTACACTCTGTTCTTAGAACTCAGCACAACAACATTTAACTTGAACTCTCTGTTCTTAGAACTCAGCACAACAATATTTCTGCTTACACAAATGGTTATACAATGATAATAATAATTTCCTTACAGTAACGTAAACGTTTCTTCAGTTAGGAGCAGTAGCCTACTGTTTTTTTTTTATGTTGCATTCATTTTCATTGGCAAAAGCTAGCCTAATATGCATGAGAACCTATATAGATTTGAGGGAGCTGCAACACAGCAGGCACTAGCCCAGTGAAGGATCGTGTAAGCCCCAGAAACCAGTTTCAAACCAAGCTTGCGCTGATATGATGCATGATCACTGATCAAATTGCTATTTTCTGACAGGATGAGCACAACCATGCAGGTTCTCTGAATCTCAATTCTTTAGCCTAGCATCTTAAGCGCACTGCCCCCCCCCCCCCCCCCCCCCCCCACACACTGTTACTGGAGAGATGTTAGAAAACTTTTAAACTTTTTTTTTTATTCTCCCGAGACGCTAGCTACTTAAGGTAGTTCGCTCATTATCTCAGATCAGTGAAGAACAGAAAACGTTGGGGAGAAAACTCAAACAAGTTAATGTTAGACTTAGACTAGCTTACAGTTTCTCGTTGCAAAATTTAAATCTCCATGCGCTTTTGTAGGCTACACGCAGTCTCAAAAACACTGTTTACAGCTCTTGAGTCACGTACTAGGTCATTTTTTTTATAACGATAATTTAGATAGGCCTAGGCTACACTTATGGGGTGGGCGCTATTGCGTTTTTCTAACGAATCTCCCGTCTTGGTTTTGTACAGAAATTAATATTAAGTGACACATACGTAAAAGCGAGAAAAAAGGTCACCTTCTGATATTTAGCAGGCTACGGTCTGGAATTTAATTTAATATTGTTGTAATGCTAGGATAACTACACAGTTTACACAATAATTACACTGTGTTATAAATATTGTATATCAATGCATTTATTGTCTGTCAATTACCCAAATTTGTGGCTCTGTCTCATTGAACAGTAGCTTATTTAATGCATTCTAATCCATTGTCAATCACTTCCGGGAACTTTTTGAAGTTTACATGAACCACGTGACCTTAACGAATTTGAACACCCATTGTCGCAACTCTACCTTTATATGGCACTGGATAGATCTATTCTCCAGCCAATCTATGAGAAAAAAATCACCCAACCCAAAACTAATTGCAACAGAAATGATTTTTGTTGTATTCAGTTCATGAAACCTTCCCATATCACATACCAAAAGTCCATGAAAATCCAAGTGGTGGAACTTTTGGAACATCCAAGTGGTGGAAAATTGGAATGATTTGAACATAGGTCAATGGCGAAAAGCTGCACCTTTGGCAGTTTTATTGAACTTTCATAGTACAAGGGATATGTGAAAATTAGGTCAAATTCTTTCATATAAGCATGAAACTTGGTGAACTTGTACAGTTTGGAGCCCTGAACATTTTCAGATCTAAAACCATTATCAAAAAACCCTAATGGTCGCCGTGGCAACCATTAAATGTTCCACTAAATTACATCTATATTCTTCATTATATCTCCTGAACCAAACATGGTATCTCAGAACAAGTGATGCCTACAGGGATGAGCAGTATTTATGGTACATGTATTCCATATTTCAAATACAAAATATATCGTATATTCGTAATTTGTATTTGACTGGGTTGAATAAAATGGCTTCGTATTTTGTATCAAAATACTTTATAGGTATGTATTTTTGTAGTTTAAAATATTGACAACTATTTTTGGTAAAACCAATACTTTTGGTTATGTGATGACATAAAAGTGCAAAACATTGAATGTATCCTCTGACTGGTGCTGACTTAGAAATTTGCCCACACTTGTGATAATATTGACATTCAGGAAGATGATCCAGTGCAAGTTGAGTAACTTTAGGCTGGTCAATATAGGGATCAACATCAAAAAAATTGATACAAAAGGTTTTTTTATGGATTCTGGTACTGTTAGACATGCTAAATAACATACTAAAAATCTAGTAAAATCTGACTTTGAGAAAGGGGTCATTTTCAAGATGGCCACCAAAATGGCTGCCAAGAGGTTAGAATGGCTATGGGCCCTATCATGACAGTCAACAGCACGGCGCAAAGCGTATAATCATCCCGATGCAACACTATTCTACTTTAGAATTATGCATTATCAACAGTGATGGGCGAGTGCACAATTACACCCTGCTTTTCTCGTCCACAGGAACGTGCACCAGCGCACATCCATGCAAAACATTACAAATTACACGATTACAATGGGGAACATAATTATAATAAAGATATCAGGAAATACGTCTCACAATGAGTATTCACCATCATTTGCAAATTGATAATGACGGTTAAAAGTGAATAGGCGAGAGGCACATATGGAGCACATCTGAAGACACATTCCTTCAAATGCGCCGCTGACTATCAAAATATCGATGCGCTTTTTGAAGTCGCACTGCTTGCTGTTAAAGGGAATGACAGATGTCACTCTCATTAGTTTAAAGGATGTTACGCCAAAAACACACCCATGACTAATTAAGAAACATAAGATCCACCTTTTTGCCGGACTTTTGAAAACAAAACCACACCCAATGTGGACTGGACAAACCCATAAGCTATTTGCTAGTGACCATGCGTATTAGACAAATATAGCCCTATATCTCAATTATTATTCAGCCCACAGGGGTGAATCTGAGGACAAATGATGGTCAAATTAAACAATAATATGATTTTAAATGTTAACATTGAACATTTTGGAATGCTCTAGCTTTTTCAGCGATATATTAAAATCAATGTGTTTTAATACAGAGTAAATGCAATACAGGAATATGTACCATGTCCAAGGCATGGAGGAAGATAATACTTAACTGGTATTATATCTCATCTAAAGGGGAATATGCTTTTAGAAAATATATAGTTTAGGGTGGTTAATCTGTTTTCCCTGGACATTATAGGCCAAAATGTATCCACTTTACACTAGATTCAGCTTTACAGAATAGAGGGCAATGTATTGTGCATGGGATGGAGGAAGATGGGAAATGCCTGAAATTGTGTAATATCTCTTTTAGAGGGTATATGCTTTCAGAAAATATATATTTTAGGGTGTTTAATTTGTTTTCCCTTGACTGTACATGCCAAAATGTATCCACTGTACACTAGATTCGCCTTTGCAGAATAGAGGGCAATGTGTTGTGCATGGCATGGAGGAAGATGAGACATGTCTTAACTGGTGTTATATCTCATCTACAAGTAATATGCTTTCAGAAAATATATAGTTTAGGGTATTTAATCTGTTTTTCATAGACAGTATAGGCTAAAATGTATCCGCTTTACACTAGATTTGCCTATACAGAATATAGGGCAATGTATGTGCATGGCATGGAGGAAGATGGGAAATATCTTAAATGGTGTTATATCTCCTCTGGAGGGTTTATGCTTTCAGAAAATATATAGTTTAGGGTGTTTAATTTGCTTTCCCTAGACAGTATATGTTAAAATGTGTCCACTTTACACTAGATTCGCCTATACAGAATAGATGGCAATGGTATTGTGCATTGCATGGAGGAAGATAGGACATGTCCTAATTGGTGTCACATCACTTCTAGAGGTTATATGCTTTTAGAAAATATATAGTTGATGATGTTTCATTTGTTTCCCTTAATAGTGCAGGCCAAAATGTATCAGCTGTTCACTTGATTCACCTATACAGAATAGAGGAGTATGTATTATGCATGGTATGAAGGAAGATGGGACATAAGTTGATTAATGCTATATTTCATGTACAGGGCATATGCTTTTAGAATATGTATAGTTTTGGCTGTTCTATTATTTTGGTAAAACCATGACCCATGCATAGGCATGCATTTTAATTATT
This sequence comes from Alosa pseudoharengus, assembly GCF_046254945.1. Taxonomy (NCBI): domain Eukaryota; kingdom Metazoa; phylum Chordata; class Actinopteri; order Clupeiformes; family Clupeidae; genus Alosa; species Alosa pseudoharengus. The sequence continues at coordinate 20,536,750 of NW_027468620.1, read as the reverse complement.
AAGCTTAAACTATATTTATTAGTATAGCATGCACCTTTTGCCAGACGTCACAACAGTCACCTCTTTGGAGTCTAGCTGCAGTTATCTGCACCTTTCTGTCGAATTTGGACATTATCATGTCCATCTTCAACTTTGCCTTTACAATTTTCCTTCATTCATTCACACATAAACATACTGTGCTGTCTGATTACTGTTTTAGCCAAAATTGTGCAAAGTAAAGAGGCATCATACAGGCCCCTCTGATTGGACAGACAGTCTCTCAGTCAACCCCCGGGCAAGAGGTCAATTATAAGTCTATAAGTCTTGGAAAATTATGGACTGATACTTTCGTGTGATAGGCCTATACTGTATATGATTCAGTGACCTCTAAATCAGACCACCAAAAACACTTTCCTAGGCTAAATAATGCTTAACTATGTGTTTGTACAACTTTAACATTGTGGAACACTTACATGCAAAAACACACTGGCTCTATTTAAAGACTCAACAACCATTTCCATTGATTCAAAGGGCCAAAATGTAAAAATAGACACCAATTAGCAACAAACCAGTCTGAAATAAGCCTGAGAAATGTACTAACTCTTTGAAAATAAAAGAATGTTCCTCAACAATACGTAAGGGATAATGTATAGAACGCCGGTCATTATGGGGAAAATAAGTCCCGACAGGGCGAACCGGCGCGTCGGGGTCTTGTTTCGCCCTGAAGGGGCTTATTTTCCCATAATGACCGGCGTTCTATACATTATCCCGCTTATTATACGGCTACTTGCCAAAACGAAAACATAAACTCCATGAAATGGACTTTTCATGGACTTTTACAATGGTGTTTAGATCACCAATTGAAATATAAAAATGTGAAAATAAATTCTGTTGTAATTAGTTTTGGGTCAGACCTTACTTTGCCTGGACTACATATAAATCTATCTATCTATAAGGCTCTGACTGGATCTAAACAAACTGTCAAAGTGGCATCGATAGCATTCTATGTAGACACGTGGGATCATTTATACCTCATAAATTGTTTTTAAATGTAGGCTATAGGCGTTTAACTGTGTTTTATCTGGTAGGCAGCAGCTTAGCCACATAACGCGAATTCCCTGTCAGGTGTAATAGTATGAAACCAAATCCGAGTGGATATTTCACGTCTTATCAAAGCCTGGCAGCTCCACTGAACACTCTAAATGAAGGAGAAATCATATTACAACAACCATTTTTTTCCTATGGATGCCCCCTCCTCAGACATGTCCAAATCTCTTTATGCTTTTGAATTTCACCGACAAATGCCCACGAAGGCACATTAAGTGGGGATGCTGTTCCGTGTGAAAAGCTGCTAGTGGGAAAGCTGAGAGTCCCAGTAGTGGGTGCTTTGTGGATTGCTCCATTTGCCTGGAACCGCTCTACACCCTCCAACTCCGTCTCCTCCACCTAAGCCTAAGACTGTTTCCTCCCAAACTAATTAACAACCTTCCCCGGAACAAAGAAAAACATGGCTTAAAACAATCGACTTTTCACCCGGAGGACACGTCCCGCCTCCGCTAAGCAAACGCCCCAAAAAACTTCAGCTCGCTCAGCTCGACGTTTAGTCACACGCTGGATTTAATCATCAATTGCAATTATCATCTCAGCAAAATAATAATACATTAAAAATCCTCACACATGATCACCTTCGCTTTTTTTTTCCCCTTCCTGGAACTGTCGCACTAATCTTGAAAGTTTACTGGCTGCCCAAACTTAATGTCCTTTTGATGCTGCAGCTAAGCGTCCTGGGACGGAGAAGAATAATTAAGGTTGGGTGCGCCGTGTTCTGTGGCCGCAGCACTAAGTGGTGCTGGTGGCGGAGGTGGAGGGCACCAACGGAAAGGAGCGGCGTGCCCAGCTGGCCCAGACAAGCCACCTGTCGATACTCTATTAACGATTGGCCTCTTGATTGGCACTCCTGATTCACCAGATTCTCCTGGGAAGAGGGGGGCGAGGGAGGAGGACAACGGGGGGGGGGGGTTGGTAACGTGTGCTAATTGAAGTGATCGCTGGGCCGTGACAGAGTGGACTGATGGAGCGGAGTCTGGGGAGGAGAGGGGAGAGGAACAGGAGGAGACAGAGATAGTGTGAGAGAAAGAGAGAGAGAGAATGTAAGGACAGTGAGAGGAAGAGAAATAGACAGAGACAAAGTCATAGAGCGACAGAATGAAAGGGAAGGTATCAGAAAAAAGACAGAAGATGAGAAAGGAAAAGTGAATGAGGGCCAGAGATGAGTGAGTGAGAGAAATAATGATGAAGAGAGAGAGAGAGAGAGAGACTCAGCTGGCCATGCACAATGGTTTGTTCAAATTTAATGACAGGAACTCTGTCACAGGAGCTGTGTTTAAGAACAAGATGCATAGTGTTCTCTCTAACAACATGTGCCAAGAGAAGCTACAAAACTGTGCCAGTCTTTGACTCACTTCAAGGTCATTAAGATACAGAACTCTTAAAAGGTAATATCAGCGATCGATCGAACGCAATTTCAAGCACATAACATGTTTTGTCACATTCAGGGAACATCTCCTCACAATCCGCTAGCTGCCCATCCCCTGACACTGTAAAAAAAAAAAAAAAAAAAAAAACAGGCCCCGAAAACAGGAAACAAATAAGGTGAGGGTAGTCTGTCCTCCAAATAAAAACACTGTGTGGAGTTTCTCTGGGAATACTGAAGAGAGGGGTGAGTTACCTCTCTGGTGTGTTTTCTTTGGTCCTTGGTTAGCATAACAGAATTCACGAATAAGGTCATTATATGTATTCTCTTACTACTCTGTCTCAGAAAATACAGCATAACAAGTCCTAACAAAATTGATTTCAAGCTAAGTTTACACCGGCTGCTTTCACAAACTACGTCCTTGTCCCTTGCAGAAACTAGACAAGACATCCATCAGTTTGTGTGGATGGATGGTAGCCATGAAGATCTTTGATTCAACCTGGGACAAGCTTTTCACTGATGACTAGGTCAACAGGGGCTTTAGTACAGCTATGACAAATGATCATTTACATCTGATGATATCAACAACCCGTACTACTGCCAATTACACAATTATGACTTTGATGAATGATATAGGCTGATAGAAAGATTGTGTAACAAATGGAAACAAACCTGTGTTCTGACAGTGACCAGTAAAATAGGTAAATCCATATCACCCTCGTGCATATCTACAGGCTTTACAGGCTTCACTTTAAAATAGCTAGTGACTTTATTATTATGACTTTCTGTGGATGGATGGGAAAATGTGTAAAAGGTTTTGGAAATGCACAGAAGGCAGAATTCTAAATGTCAAAAAAGCACACAGGAGCTGGGAGGACTTTAATAAGCTCCTAACAACACTGTCAGCAAGGTTAACCTTTCAGCGTGCAGTAATTGAATTGCGATTGAGCTCCGACTGCAGGCTCTGTACTCCAGACGTCTGATTTCAGGGAGAGAAAGTGAGGACCACCTGTGGCTGCAGCTGTGCAACTTCAGATCTGAGCCAAGGTGTCAGATGCGACCCGGTTCAGCCCTGGATAAACTCCCCAATACCTCACTGCTCCACAGAGTCACTCAGGCAGATAATCCTCTGTGTGCATAAAAGAACTTATTTTCGGTTTTGATTGTTAGGATGTCAATGCCCACACCACGGACAACATTCTATCCAGGAGTTCACTTGTCACCTACTGGAATAATCAGGTAGCCTACACCGAAGGCTTTAAACAATGTATGCTTGACTGTGTTTGAATGAGTTGATTTAATTGATTCAAAGAAAAACTGGTATACTGATAAGGATGTATTGTGTTTTGTTTACCACCTTTGCACTCAGTAGCTTGTTACAGTCAAATGGAACATGATTGACTGAATGACTTCAACTTAATAAAAAAAGAAAGCAAGTACTGTTAACTAATTGGCTAAGCAATAGCCTACACAAAGGTCTCAATTCTAAGTAGGTGGCTATAGCGTAATGCTACTGACAGAACAGAACTTCTTTGCCATCCAACCTCACCTTCAAGAGGCCCTGATAGAGGCTGCAGCCAGCCAACTACCCCTGAGCTTCCCACCCCGACTGCCCGAGGCCAGATAAGATGTAAGCAAAGCTCACCTGGGCTTAGGGAATATCCACTTAAGGGTAAATTAATCTTTTGAAGCATAAACATTTCTGCTGGATTCACACAATCACGCTGCCTGCTGAGAGCTGAAACTCCCTGTGCATGTAATGAATTTTTGTCCATTTAGGGGTCTGTTGACAAATCCGCTCTAATCACCTCATCAAAAACCTAGAATTCCCCAACCTCACTAGCCGGTCTGGGAATCCTGGCTCTGGGAATTTGTTGGAAAATCTTAATTCTGGTAGCATTTACATGATTATAGACATGTTATACAAGACTGTATATCCAACACTAGAAGAAAGCAATTATACACTTTGTCAAGTGCTTGTCAAGTGTCAACATCATGTGGTGCCTCCAAGCACAATCTTATGCAACACTCAAATACATCCCTTTCTAACCTGGATGTGCCAGGCTATGAACACTTAAAACAACAAGGAAATAGGCTAAGGCCAGCTCCTTCAGTGATGCCCAGGTTTTTTTTACTGAGAAAATCACACTAGCAGGCTATCCCCTTGCCTTTAGTTGTTGTGGAATGTTGAGCTATCACATTTCTTCTCACTCTGACTTATAAAGGAAATCATTTGAAAACTATTTACAGATACACTGTGAAATCTGTGCATTATGATAAAAAATATACTACTCAACAAACTTTCGCCTGGTCACAAGCACAATACTCAATCATGGATGCACAAACTATTAAAGACTAAACAGAAAAAGTTCCACCTGAATACACAGTAAGGGGATTTAAATGTAATATTATATTGTTACATGGGAGTGTAAGACAGTGTTGATGATGATGATATAGACACGCTGAGAGAGGAAGATAGACTGGCATTAAAAAATAATTACAATGAAGTAGGCCCTAGTCTAACACTTGGTCAAACATCACCAAAATGCCTTCAGAAGAGGTGGATGGCAACATAACATTTAAGGGTGCACTGTCCATGTTTTACCACCACCAAGGTACCAACGTAGCCTACTAAACTGATAAACAAAAAAATATCACTGTTTCGTTTCACATAATGTCATTACTTTACCAAGACCAGATAATCTCTATAAACTACCCTTGCGTTATAGTGATGGGCTTCAACACAAACATTGGCGTTGTTCCGATTCGCATCTAGACCTGCTAACGACACAGACCGTTCTGCTACACCACCATCTGAGTAATAATTTATGACAACTAACCTGTAAAAAAATGTTCAGCAACGTTAGTGTACTGATTCATACCCACTTAATGATAACTAACGCGCACTGACAGTAACAGTTATAACGCTGCCGATTTCACTACGTAGCATACCAAGCTAATGTTAGCTGACGTTATAGCTGAGACATCGCTGCAACTACTGAGTTTGCTAGCTGACAGGCTAGCTACAGATGTTGCTAACAGGCTATCTCTGCCATTAACACAGCTGGCTTGTAGCGGTCAGCTGAAGACGTCGTAATTTATGACGACTTAAAAGTCACTTACTTTAGTTCTTTTGAGAAAACAGTAGTTCACAGTGTCCGCCGCCTTCAAAATAGGGCTAAAATGACAACGTTTTCAGCTCCGTCTTCGTTTGACAGCTAACGTTACAATTCCAATTCACTGTGCGCTCAGTTCCGCATCCATGAGGGCCTCTTTCCGTCCGTTCTCCACGTAAGACCAGACCGTTCTAGTGCGCATAAAAGTCCCACCCCCTGCGGTAAGGACTGTTTGTAAACACTGAGCTGGTTGCGACGGGACATGCATGTGTGGCACGAGAATGGAAAGCCAGCCTAGTCCACAAGTTAAGGAAAGTAAGAAATAGATGGTGTGTGATATAAGTTTCCAGTGTAGGCTATACTAGCTATCAAGTTTCAGAGGTAAATTTATCATTGGGCTGATTTATGGTAGGCCTATTCTAGCCTGGCCCCAGAGTGAAATGTGTATGATCACATTTAAGTAGGCTAATTGAAATTCGCCTGTCACCTCTCTCACCTCTCTCTTGCTCACACATGCAAGTATACTGACACACACAAACGTACACATTCAAACACTCAAACCTCTCTCTCTCTCTCTCTCTCTCTCTCTGTGTGTGTGTGTGTGTGTGTCTGTTCATGTGCACATGTGAGTGTAACTTTGAACATGTGTGTGTGCAATCATCTATTTGACTGGCCTGGCCATCAAAGCATAAATAAATCATTTTCAAAGAGCGCCCAGTTTGCCACACGCCAACCCCACTGAAGCATGTTATTTTGGGATTTTAAGTTGGCCCTAGATGATTTCCTCTCCTGTCCCGTGGGCTGTTGGCAGGCACATACTGGCCCAGGGCTTTTAAGATCATAAGGTTTTACACCACATCAAGCACATGTGCTAATGCACGCAAGGCACCTCAATCTGTGCCGGTTTTGTATTCTGCTGGTGCTTTTTTTCAAGGGAGGGAAGGGGCTAGAAATAGCCTTTTGTGCGCTTTGCTCATAGGATGCTTGGCATAGTTTTCCTACGCTTGTCTCTCTGTTTCTATCCTTCTGTCTCACTCAGTGCTATACTGCACAGTAACAGTTGTTATTGTGTTATTTGTCTGATTTTATATAGTGTGCCTTAAGGAAACTCAAAGGAAACCATTGCCAATATTTTCTTATTGAAAAACAATTGGTGATAAAGTCCTTATATTTTATTATTATTTATAAGGTGAAAATATATGAGTCAAAAACACTGATTGACAGTCTGGACTCTGCTATGTTTCAATTTAAAATAGGCCTATACTGATGAAATATTTGCAAAATGAGTAATTCGTAAATACATGACCCTGTCTAACCCACCATGATCTGATTTACTGTTGCCTATTCAATTGCCTGTCAATTAGCAGCACAATCTCTGCTTTAATGAATAAGTATGGGCCCTCCAGTGATAGTTTGTCTTCACATTAAGATTTAATGCACAGCATTAACATGGTATTCACACATGGTGGCCTCTTATTTGTCACCTTCTTTTTTCTGCACAATAAATGCTCTCTCTCTCTCTCTGCCTCTTTTAGCCAGCAGCCATAAAGCATCATTACTGCATCCCATTTCTGACATAGACCCATAGTGCCTTTCTGCTCGCTGCTCTTGCACAAATCCAAATTCATTCTCGTTGGGATATGGCTTCATTTGGCCTGCCTGCAGCACATAAACACTCCTCCCCAATTCATTCTAACAACGCTAAGCTTTTCTGTTTGTCATGTGGGTGCCATTTCACAGTCTCCAGTCATCTCCTTTCTTTCTGTATTCAGTCAAACCGGTGAGACTGGACCTTTGTCAGTGCGGCCAGGTGGGGCTAGCCTTTAAAGTCTGTCACAATGCCGATTCCTTAAGGCTTCCACCTTTTAGTAATCCATTTGTTGGAACCATAGCGACTATGCTAGCTTGATATCTTAAATGCACAAGTCTAAATCCTGTGTAGGTGTGTCCCACCTTGAGTGTAAGGCTTGGTTGTTCGCTGAGTAGCTTAAACTATTGATATGGATTCAGGTTTCTGTGGCATGTTTGCTCATTGGTGCTTCCTGGGTGCACTGATTCCCAGGTGGTGCACATGGCTGACAGCCCATAGGGTTTGTGACGGCTTAACAAAATACCGTACAAACCCTTACCACTGCCAAACGATTATTTGACTTTAAAGGTGGACAGAAAGATAAGGCCTGAACAATGGCCTCTTCAGATATTTGCAAGCTAGACTTTGAGTCGGTGTTATGGACTGTTTAATGGGTGTGGCAAGAATGCTCCAGTAAATTCTATTGGCCCATAAGGTCAATTTACTGCACGCAAAGCAATAAAAGGTCTTTCCCTGAACAAAGGTAACCTGAAAGAAAAGTCCAGTCAGTCCAGTAAATTATCTCTCTTTGTGGCATGCTGCATGTGTGTGGGGTTCCATTTGTCATGCATAACAGACAGAAAGAAGCTCAAATTTCACCTTATCTCTAAACTATGTGTGTATGTAAGTGTGTGTGTGTGTGTGTGTTTATCTCAACCTGCCATGGATGCACTGCCTAGGTTGTCCTTCCCAACCCTCTAAACAATAGCAACAAATACACACATACACATGTTTCCAAACAGCTGTAAAGTGATACTTTTAGAGGACTATCTGTCTGATTAATGGAAACGTGGAGGCCATAAAAGCTGGCACACTCACCAGACTCTTTGTTGGATATGCCATTTGGATGAATATTTGATGTGGACTAAGTGAGGTGTGACTGCCACTGACCCCTCCTCCTCCCCCCTCCAGTGTCCTGTCCCGGGCTTGCTCCCACTCCCTGCCTGCCTCCATTATAGGAGTGTCTCATTCATCAGGTGCTGACAAACGCCTCAGTGAGGCCGCTTTAACCGGTACTCCTGCTCTCCTGCTTCAGCTTTCCGCATTCTCTATCCCTGACCTTGAGTTGTGGGCAGTGGGAGTGCTGCACCAGGACATAGGCCTTAACTTAACTCTCTCTCTCTCTCTTTCTCTCTCTCTCTCTCTGTCTGTTTCTCTCTCTCCCCCTCTGTCATTCAAGTATTTAATAGTCAACAACACTAGTAATGAGTATAATGACCGCTTATGTTTATACAAGAAACAGATTTAAAGAAAAAGCAACACTTTTGCATTGAGTTTAGGTTTCGTTTGAACTTTGATCCATGTTCTACAGATAGAGAGGGTATGTTTCCTGTGGAAAATCTGATTATAAGAATTAACATAGAGGTCTACAGCAAACTTTAACGTTTCAGATTAAAATAAAACAAAACAAATACTGAATAGCCAAGCAAAATGTCCAGTGGAGATTGTGGGTTAGTGGGCCACAGCACTTTGGCTGAAAGAGCTGAAAACTACTAGGATGTGGCCCACATGTAACACTCCTTAGCACTGGTTCATTGAGGAGTTGGAGGGGCCATGACTAAGCAACAGGTGCCAAACGAAAACAAGCCTGTCTTTTTATAGTCACAAAGATCACGGGGCATGAATTAACAAATAGCAAATGACCTACAGCTTCTGCTGACTGAAACATGACTACATTGCTGTGAGACACATGCCTTTAGCATGGTGAACATATGTAGGCCTAATCATGGCACATTACAGCTAGCTATCTAGTACAGCAAGAGAGATTGTTATTAATGCTAAATTAATTAATGGTCATACAAGATTTGTATGAGGGATAATTCACAATATTCTATTACAACAATGTGAATACCATTTTTGGTCAGCCTGCTTGCTTCAGACCTCCTCACAAACAACTTTCAAAAATACTATTATTTACCAAAAAGTAAGTGCTACTTTGTCCAATTCCTAAGACAACAGTGAATGTACACACCTGAGAGACCAGCTCTGGTAGGGAGGCCTTGGATTCTTGTCCTTGCTTTAAATTAGCATTTAAATTGCATCGAACCCAATTGCATTGAATCTGTTTAAGGCCAGGCTAAATGGAAATTCTATAGTTGGCTGGGATGGAGGTTCATAATGTTTTGCAAATAGTAATTAGGCCTATTTTGAAATAACGAATAAATCCCTTTTGAGAACGTCATCACAACTGTTTGAGTCATGGTAATGACCTGCCAACATCTTTATACATACAGTGCCTTCCACATTTTGTCCCCTTGGAATCATAAGGTTATCTGACATTTTTGTAAAAACTGAGTTATTCACATAATTATTACTCTGCAACATCTTATTTATTCTGTGGGGTGTTTCTTCAAGTTACTTGCAATTTAGGACTTTGGATTATATATAAAGACTTGTTCCACATATTAACCCATCTATAAATGGCTTACTGAATACAAAATCAAGCTGATGGCCATTTCAGTCCCCTGATCTGAACTCCATAAAAAAACAGTGGGGTAAGTAAAAAAGGAGATTGCAGTGGACCTATTTGGAGAGATTTGGAAAGAAGAATGGTCTCAAATCCCTTTGTATTCTCCAACTTTGAGATGTCAAATTTCATGATAATAGCCTAGTCTACTTCTCTATTTGCTGTATAGGTTGAAGGGCCATGTAACTAAGGAGTAGCCCAGTGCTGTTAGGTTGTCTTGGCCACAGATCATCAGATCCGATCAGCATTGTCTGTTATTGTAATAATAAAGCTCACACTCAGGAACATGATCCTAAACATACAGAGTTACCATAGAAGTGATCTTAGCTGTTCTGGGATTACTTTTAAAGGGTGTCACCTTTCACATGACCTTTTATGGTGGGCTTAAAACATGATTAAAGTTTTAATATGTCAAAGTGCATGGTTATTTTAAATAACAAGTAGCAATGCCCAGGTCTCTTTTTGGTCCAAATGAGTCAGTAGAAATGTAAATGATTAGATTTTTTTGGGGGTGTCTGCCTAAGCATCTGTTGGCTTGAATGTTTGAAGGACAGACTAATAATAGAAAAGTAATAATATAATGGATTGAGCCTTGCTGCCAAGCGACTGGGGGGACACAGTAACTTGCTTTCAAATGTGTGACTCAGCATGAGTTCATAACAATTTGAAAATCAACCAATCCTAATACAAACATAAACGCCTAGTAGGCTAAATGATACATCTCAAGAAATAAGCTACTCAAATGTAGGCTACATGGGTGGACTAACAATTTCAGGTGTTTTTTCAAGCAGTGTGTGGATTTCAGACAGTCCACCACTGACAGTTCAGCCCACTCCGTTTCATTGGAGGAATAAATGATAATTGGCATTATTCAGAAGTTAGGTGTTTGACTTACGGCGCTAAGACTTCTTATTCTGATTGGACGTTGAGTGTAGATACACACCCACCAGGTAACCTGGTGTCCAATCAGCTAACACTTTCATATTTTTCCTTAAAGTAAATATTTAGTACAAACTGGGATTGCAGCCTAAGTGAATGTTTGTGTCCTCGATCACGTTGGTCTGTAGTGTCTTCGATAGAAAAAAAATACTGACTAAGCAGTTTGACAGCAAATGCCAAACGTTTGCTGTCCTGGCTTTTCGCTCCTCTCGGTTAGAAAAGTATTCGCAGGGTGTCCGGAACTGGTGCAACATCGACTCCCTTCCGAAGTAGCTGGTGGCGTTGGCTTGTAGATGAGACGGTAGCCCAGCCCAGCAGCCCGCCTATTCCCCTCCCTTCCCAGCTCGGTCTCACTAGGTTTGCCTGCAGCATTCGCGTCCTCGGCCAGGTTTTACTTCAGAGATGGCTGCGAAAGTGTGTAGGTCGGTTCTCTTCTTGTCCAGGAGCAGTGGATCGGTGGCAGCCACCTTCCCCGTACTTGGTGTCTCCTCACAACGGCATCAACACAAAAGATCGGTAAGAAAGCCCACTTGGAGCATGCATTGTACAGGGGTTGGTGGGCTAGGGAGGAGGCGAAAGACTGGATGGGTTCTCGGTACTGAAAAGAGTAGCCTGGACGGGAAATGGGCTTGCTAAGGAAGTAATGTTAGCTTGCTCCGGTTTTGATATTTCTTACGGTCTTGTACCGACTGCGGCAGATGACTCGTTTAGGTTGATGACTATTTAGCACTTTTTGAGAGGTATTATTATTGTTATCCACATATTCGGTTTGGCGAATGTGAAACTAACATGGGATAGCCTAGGCTACTGTCTGCCGATGGACAGGGACATTAAAATGGCTAGTTACGGCTTGACCGACTGCTTTGGTAGTTCACATGTGTGTGATATTTTGTTGTGTCTTCTAGTCGCAGACGGAGGTTTCGTTATGTCTGTCAACTTCAACAAGGTTTTGATCGTGACGTTCGTGTATATTAAATTATTCGCCCACATAACCTTGAATGCAACAGTGGTTTTCCAACTCCAGTTATGGACTTATCGAGGCTACCTGGTAAACCGACTGTGGAAAATGGGTTAACCAGAGTGGGACTGTCATTTGGGCAGTGTCTATTAGCTTTTGACCCCCGCTTATACTCCTTAATCGATTAAACCGAACGCCCCATACCCCCTCCCATTTCTTTTTCCTGTAGCTTGGCCGACCAGCAGTGTGCCTCTGCAGTGTGTAGTGAGGGGAAGAGAGAGAGAGAGCGAGCGAGCGAGAGAGTGTGTGTGTGAGCGAGTTAATGTGACAGTGCGGCATAGGAACTCTAGTCTTAAGAGCTGCGCGCGCCTCCACGTTCAGGGAAATACAAGCCTCAATGGACAACAGCCTACTCCGAACGACATGTAAACGACGGGGCGCGCGCGCATTACCCCATATTTTGATAATGTCGCCCCCCCAAACACACTATACACACCCCCCTTTCTGCGGGTGTTCCCCCTTTATCGGGGAGCTCCTTGATTTGCCTTCTCTGAACTCCCCTTCTTTGAGAAACTCCGAGTATGCGCACCGCTCAGCATAGTCGTGAGCGGAGCGTGCCGTCCCAGTACACTGTAGCATAAATGTAATTGTGTTTTCCAGACCCTGTCGATTGCTCAACGGAGCAATAATTACATCGCCTTCCGTGTGCGTCCCAGGCCACTGCAGTAGACATGACTCCCGTCGTTTACTAGGCTACTATGAGCGGATGTAATGAATGAAAATTGAATGGTGGCAGAAAAGATGGAATTGGTGAGGAAAACTGCTACAGTGCATGACAATGCAGCACAGCATTTCACAGTTTCACTTGACAGTGGGACAGTGGGAGTGTTGTTGTAGGTGATGGAGATGGTTTGGTTTGCAGGAGTGTCCGGTATGTAAACAGGAATTCTCATATGTGGTTCAGTCTAGACGTGGGTTAGTCTGTCTACTATCTATGGCTGCATACTTGCCTTCCATCCCTCAATTTATCCCCTTTGGGCATGGCTGCCTCAGCAAGGACATTTTCCCTGCACTTTTCGAGTAAATGTTTGGCTCAGACCTGTCATAGTATGCTGGCAGAGCGGCATTCCCCGTGACTGCATTTGCGTCTGAAGTTCACCTGAGGGGAAGAGCAGAGAGCAAGTTTGGAGTAATCAGTCAGTCGTCAGTCAGCCAGTCACCACACAGCAGCAACAGCAGCATCCTGAGTCTCATGTTGCCCAGAGACTGAGATGGTGACCGTTTCACTAGAGCACCTCCAGGTTTCTCTGGCCCTCATTCTCTAGTAGTGAACCTAAGGGATGGGATGGGGTTTTATCTCTCCAGCCTAGTGTGATGAAGTGAAAAAGTCATGCTTATCATCTGGCCTTGTCAGCCAGAGAGATGTTTGCAATGGGTCATACCTTCACCTGTGACGCTTGCCTTGGTCCCTTGAGCCTGGCACTTAACCTGCCCTGGCTGTCTATTGACTCTGCTGTCCAATAAAAAGCTGTCATTTAAATGCGGCGTGTGCTGTCAGCTTGTAGCCCAGGGAGCGGAATCTGGGAGAGAGGGGGGAAATCAGCACTTCCTGTGAGAAGAGGCGTAAATCACAGTCAGTCAGCGATGAGATCTCTAACCAGCCTGACTGAGTGTTGCCATCTGTGCTCATTCCCTTACACTGCATCAATCCATCATACAACCTTGTGCAATCTGTGGCTCCTTGAGGAGCAATGGTTTCCGTGTCCCATGTTGCCTGAAGACACCTTGGTCTAACAACATTCTTTGTTTATTCTTTTAAATTATTTAAATTTAAATAATTTAATTTGTGTTTTTACTGGAGACCCTTTCTTGTTGTAATTGTGCTAATTGGGGCCACAAAGCTAAGACCCCCCACAGAATGTTAATCCAATCAGGATTTGAATAACCCAATTAACCCCTGCTGCCTTGATGGAGTCTGTGGCCAAAGTGATCTGGATTAGTGGGATAAGAGACTTGTCAGGCAAGTTGAAGACAAGGAGAAACTCTTTAAAGCTGATCTCATTGTTGGTGAGCTAGAGAGTGAGAGGTAGGAGGAATGATTGACAAAGATGGATATTGAACCTGTCTTTAATTGATCCGTTGAAATGGAGACTCCTGGGGTTAAAAGTACGAGGGACTGAGGATATGTTAGCTTGTTTGTGAGGATGGCTGTGAGCCACAGCATGACATTGAGCCAAATCTTTTTACTGGAAGACTCTTGAAACAGCACCTCCTTTTTTGATTTGGCATTACATGATGTTACTCTTGGCCAATTTTGACTAATAATTCTGAGTTGAGGGATTTTTGGATGGCATTGACTGATTGTTGTGTCCCGGACTACTTTGAGGGATTTGTAGATCAGAGGTGTAATGTATTCAAAATATCAAACAAATTCAAATGCTAGCAAATATTTTTAAATATGCGTGTACATGCACAAACAGTGTATTTTCACTAAAATGTTCAAATGCACATATTGAAACAAAACATGTTAACCTCAGCCATTCTCCGCTGTTTGGCCAAGTTGAACAGACCTCTGATTGAACAGATGAGGTCTATAGTCCTGGCCCTTTGATTTTATCTGGGACTGCCTTTATCCACCCAGAACTTTTTTCTGCAAAGTATGGAGCCCTCAGGCAATGCGGCACTGCTGCAAGCTGTACTGACCGTTTCACTGGTTATTTCAAATCAGCTGCCTGAATATTTAACTGGTGTAATTATTTTAAAAGAGGGATTCTGTGAGTGTGGTATTCCTGAGTAATTGCCTAACGTAATCTGAATGTTGCCAAATTAACCGACTCTTAGCGCTGCTTTTCGATGTCTGGAAATTGAAGGCTAACTCTGACCACACACACACACACACACACACACACACACACACACACACACACACACACACACACACACACACACACACACACACACACACACACACACACACACACACACACACACACACACACACACACACACACACACACACACACACACACACACACACACACACACACACACACACACACACACACACACACACACACACACACACACACACACACACACACACACACACACACACACACACACACACACACACACACACACACACACACACACACACACACACACACACACACACACACACACACACACACACACACACACACACACACACACACACACACACACACACACACACACACACACACACACACACACACACACACACACACACACAATAAAGCACCTTCTGGCATTGCACAATATGCATTGCCCATGTTTTATTGGTATCACGATGCCAGCTGTTATGGTATTTCGTAAAATCTGAACCACTGTGTAATTGCAAATGTCTTAAGACAAATGGGGGATGTAGGTTAATGCTTTAATCTTGGTATGCCTGCAGTGAATCCTGTGCTTTTGGTCTTGTTTATTTTATGTCATGGGCCTGTTATGTTATGTCTTGGTCTGTTATATGGACATGCATTGACTAATATTGTCATTTGGAGTTTTGAAAGCATGTGTTCATGGGACCTTATCCCCAAAGTATTTGAAATTCACAATAATCAAGGTAGGAGGAAGACACAGTTTTCTCATACAAATTGGTCAAGTTTTCAACAAGCCTTCAGAGGAAAAATAGCCTATGACATATGATTCTACCTTAATACTTTTCTCTCGTCGCAAAGAATGGGTGCTCGCTCTCTGGCTGTAAGATTGCATTGACGCTGTGTCTATCTCTCATAGAGACCCAAATTATTATTGTACCTGATTTGATGAAAATGATTAGGGGGCCCGTCATTCATTCCAGGCTACTTCTGGACTGGTGCAGGAAGCAAAACTTTTCAAGAGGCTTGTAGGCTGGATGGTTTTGGCTGTGTTAAGACCACTGGCCTCAGTGCACAGCCTGTCTCGTTTGAGCGCTCATTACTGACGGTGAGCCTGTGCCAAAGCTGGTTCATGGCCTCTCTCATACATGGCAGATGTTCATTTTGAAGGTAAAGGACAGTGGTGCCGTGTGTGTACAGTCTGAGTTACTGTGTGTGCGTGCGTGTGTGCGCGCATGCAGTAGGGATGTGTCCTATTGTATTGATATCGATATTAGTAGTACGGTAGTATTCCTCCCCATGATAACAATGGTATATGTGCTGCAAGGTGGGCAGCTGACGAGAAGAGTTTGTTGCTGATGACTGTAAGCCCTCAAGCCTGTAAGCTGACACGACTGGCTGAGACAACTGTGGTGAATAATATTTTAATTTCATCATTTATATCATTATTGTCAAAAACACAAGGAAATACCGTGATCTGTAGCCTACAGTAGTTTTAGTTTGCATACACATGGGTTTATGGATAGGCGTAGTACAAAATGTGTCCACTTTGGTCAGATATTTTGTGGTACGTGTGAACTGGAGACAAACACAAATCCCCATTACAGTGTGTGTACACAAGAGCTTTTCTCATTGGCTGCATCCTTGTGTGTCGCTGTCCTTGTATCCCACTGCCTTTATGCTCTGAAGGGTTGTGTGGGTGGGTGTAGGTGCAAGCACCTAGTATGCATATAACAGGCTTTTAATTGCTAGTAGTCTGGGAGGCCTGTTATTTCCCCTGTTAGCAGCTTTTGAGCTTTGATAGTCTGAGGAGGTTTCCTAAAAAGGTCAGGAGGGTCCTCTATTAAGGGGCTAATTTGCTTGCCACGTGTAGAAGTCTCAGCTTGTCAGAGTGCAATTAGCAATGTTATCATCATAGACCCTTTTAATCTCTTCCTTGAGAGTTTCCGGTTGAAAAACCAACAAAGATACCTTGAAATGAAAATGTATTGGACTTTAGCGCAATGTCCTACAAAATGTTGACTTTAAAACTTTTCCCCAAGCTTAGTTCAATGTTGTTTTCTGTGCCACCAGAAATGCCTCAGGAACACACTGTTTAGCAGTTGATGAAATCGTCGCTAGAATACTTGATTCCAAAAAGAAACAATAGCTGTATCCCTAATATCTATAGCTCATTGGGAAGTCAGTTGTCCTCAATGAGGGTGTAAACTGGGCCAGTGGGTGCTGCGCTATGATGGATGGGTGAGAGATGTGGTTAGTTACCTCCACCGCCTCTCCTGCGGAGCCTGCTTTGAACTCTCGCTGAAAGGGGTGACTGCGGTGCTGTCATAACCGCTCTGGCTCACCTTGAAACAATGGAGACAATCAGGGCTGTTGTTTTGGAAAGCCATTAATGTGACGAGGGGGGAAAAACAAATCTTCCAGAGAGAGAGAGAGAGAGATCTAAATCAACTTTGTTTTATTTAATCACACCTTACAGGAAGGTCAAGTTGTGAAGGAGGAGCCCTTTCTACCCTGACTTGTTTGACAGAAGAGACCCTGTGCTTTATGTTTCATGTTCCTTTCTGGGTGTGATAGCGTGTGTGCAGCCCAGAATAGAGCTAAACTAGCTGCTTTTATGGCGTCGTCCTTGGATGCCTGTCATGAGGGCTTGCATAGTTACTTGCCCCTACAGCAGTGCCACCATGCCATACTTACCATTCTGCCCAGCCTCTCCCATCTCTCCATACACACCCCCTCTCCTCTAACCATCTCACAACCCCTCCATGCCCCCCCTCCAGCCCCACCTTCCCAGCCACCACCAATTGATCTTCATTTCGTCGCCTTGCTTAATTGAAAACAATAAATGAAATTTGACAGATTCGATTCGGCGTGGTTCATCATTTTAAGCAAGCCCTCTGAAAATCCATAAGTGGTTGCACCAGACGTCCTGCTGGTTAAGCAGAAACACAAACACCACTCAACCGCAAAATGGAGAGGCTATAAAAATAAGAATGAGGGCTTGATGAGATGATTGATGGAGGTGCATCTGTAGTCATTACCTGCATGAGGCATGTCATGTCTGCAGAGTCTCCTTTTCAGAATTCTTTGCCAATCAGAGATAAGTGTTCACGACTCCACTGAAGCACCATTGGGTATAGGCAAGACCACACTATTAAAACAATAAATACATGACAGTTAGATCTCTTTTTGACAGTATTGCCTAAGTTTGGGCCGTGTGTTGTGCCAGAGAGGGCTGAACAGAGAGTAAATATTTAATTTTCCTTCAGTTGCTAAATATGTTAGCACTCTAACATGTCTTACAAATTGCCAGTAATTTTGACACTTGTTTTGCTTCAGTTCTAAACAGTGATGGTGTAAATTTGAACGTAATTGACATTTTCACAATTTGCATTGATTTGAATCGTCGTTTACACGACATCTGTACTGGACATGTTGTTATTACTCTATGAAGAGATACAATCCATAGGCCTACAAAACACTAGCCAAGTTGTCTTGGGATCTGAAGGATGAACCAGGTACAACCACCAAAAGTGTCTCATTTAACATTTGTATATTGAGGGTCATTACAAAGCTCAAATTGGCATGGTTGCTTATACAGGCTGCTGTCTTCCTCTTGCGATATGACCCAGGCTATATCACTCAGTGAGAACAATAGCAGCACAGCAGTCACATCAACATCTCACTCAAGGTCAAAGTTGGTTTGTCCATTAACCATGACCTGACTTGTGTCTGTTGCCATGGAAATAGGAGGAGGTGGGCCATGTTGGGTGAAGGTTGTGTCTGCTGTCCCTTTCTAAAACCCACCTTTCCCTGTGACACTGCTGTGAGAGGCGATTGGGTGTCCGGCGCAGGTCAGTATCGATTAGCAGAGCTGACATCAGAAAAGGCTTGGCATTTCCAGGCTTGCTTCATGTAGCCTGCACCGTCGAGGTAAATTGGGACGACAAGTGACGAGGCGACATTCTAAGATAGCCTACGCCATGTACACTTTGATTGTGTCTTGCTAGTTAGCGAGCACCCATACCTCTCGTCGTGATCCAGTTCCGTCATGGCATTTGGATATGAGCCTGAGGATGTAGTCAGGACGTGACCAAGCCAACACAAAGACGCGGACAGCTCTAACAGGCCTGTCGAGACTGCAGAAAGAGAGACTGTGGTAGATGGGACTCGATGTGATGTCAGAAAAATGTCCCTGCTGTGGGGACTTGACCACAAGGCTGTTTGTGCCGTGACTGTGTGCAAGTCAGGACAGCAGACATGACTCTACCCAGCCTAAATTCACTTCTATAGTTTTTTGCAGGCATGAGACATATGGCACTGCTGCAGGTTAGAATCCGGCTCCTCGGTACTTTTAAGTGCACTCTTCGGGCAACCCAAGGATTCCATTTACTTTCCTTGTTCCGGGAATCTGTGCTCTTTCCTACGATTAAGTAGGAGAGGTTTGCATATTCAAAGAGAGTCGGTCATCCATGGAATAAGAGATAATAATTTTGCGTCTTCCTGAAGGAAAGCTATGGAGATTTAATGAGGTCTTATTTTGAGGGGAGAGCCTCGGGAGTCACTAAAGAGTGTCTGGCCTGTCCTCTGTTTGCGATGCAATTAGTCGCCAACCTGACGGCATAGACACACACTGACTGTGGACTTGATGGAGGGAAGGAGGGAGAGAAAGAAAGAGAGAGGGGGAGATAGGAACGACAGCGAGATAATGCTGTGTTTGCAAACACACACCTGTGTCTGTCGACCGTCCTCTGGCCTCCCGAGTGGCCAGGATGGAAGAGAAGCCAAATGCTAGCTTGTTCTGCTTACACTTCTCTACTACCTAATTACTGAACAGCTGCATCTTACTGTAACGTTAGCAGTTTTTCCTCTTTTCATGTTCCCGTTCTCGATCTCTTTCTCTTTCTCACTCACTCTCACTTTCTTAGCCTCTCTCCCTCTGCCCCGCCCCCCCCCCTCCGCAGCTTGTTGTGTCTGCAACTTTCTATTACTCATAGCTCCGCGCTGATATGTCTGAGTCCTTGGTTCTCGTTTTTTTTAAAGCCCCCAAACCCCAAGGCTCTGCCAAAACAGAACAGCTCGTGGAACACACTGCAGCGTAAGCAACCCTCCGACACTCTAACACACAGGGAATATAAGCAGTCAGCCAGAGTGACAGAACAGAAGCCATCAGAGTGTTGGGCCTGGACTACAGTCTGGCTAGCGCTTGTGGTCAAGTGGTGCTTAGCCTGTATGTGTTAGCCTAGCCTCGTCTGTCTCTAGCACGAGGGGAGTGGTGGGCCCTCCCTGCAGGAGGGGAGTGGTGGGCCCTCCCTGCTGAAGGACTGTTTGAAAGGCAGGGGAGGTGGACACCTGGGGTGGGGGACATGCACGTGGAGCTTAATCAGTTGATTCTTTTATCAGAGCCGGGAGGGGAATCAATGTAATTACTCCGCTGGCAGCTCATCCTAGCAGGCGGTGGTCTATGAAGGGAGGTAGGGGTGATGTTGGAGTTGCGGGTGGCTGGAGGCAAGCTCCATCTTTCTCTCTCTTTCTCCTCTTCCCTCTCCCTATTTCCATCTCTTCCTCTCCACCTCTCTCACATGCTCTCTCAAACAGTCATTTACTCACACACACAAACACACAGTCTCTCTCTCTCTCCCTCAATCTCCTGTTTAGCGACAGAGCAGGGCAGCCAAACTGCCCCCTACACCGCTGGCAGGAGCGCCATGCACAGCCTGATGGGTAATTTGCCTTAGATGGAATCTGGCCCGTGTTCAAAGGCACCTTTTGAGAAGCGAGCACGCTAAGCGAATTGTTTATGTAAATAACATCATCCTCCGGCGCATCTCCCATTTCCTAAGGCTGCCATGGAGGTAATTGGCGCGATATTTGTCCCCTAATATGAGCCTGGCCTCAGTCATAAGTGAGTGCTGAAGGAGTGACGCTGATAAAAGTCATCGCCACTGCGGCTGGCCGGTCAGACTGAGAAATGACGTGGTGCGTGTGTGTTAATGATCCCCGCTTGGTAATGGAACACGATAGCTGTAATTGCGGGGTATCAGTTGTCACAAATGGAGCTGTGTGTGTGTGTGTGTGCCTGCCGAAAGAGCTGGCATCCTGGCCTTTTGTGTGGTGCAGTTCTACACTGGCAGGGCGCTCATGTAAACGCGGGCTAATTGTTCTTTATCACAATTACCATGAGTGGCCCCCAGAGAGGATGACTCTTCTATACATCAACACTCGTTTTATCTCTGCTTCTCATACACAACACACACACACGCACACAGAGCACAGCACATATCCCCAGTGGTGTTTTTAGTTGGCGAACACCTTGTGTGTGTGTGTGTGTGTGTAGGTAGATGTAGCTAGAAGGTTTATTCAATAATCATTCAGAATGTTGTGCACATGCTGTAGTCTTGCTGCTGGAAATAGGAAGAAGAAAGAGAGACTTGTGGGTCATGAGGGATAGATAAAAAAGAATGAAAGAAAGAAAAAACGGAGCGAAGTGGGGACGAGAGAAGAATAAGAGATAGCCGACGAGACGAGGAGAGGTGTAGCTAGCCATATGTCTCTCCCTCCTCTCCTCCTCCTCATCCTCATTCAGCACACGGGCCTGGCGGCTGCAGCGGCAGCAGTGTGCTGCGGTGATGCGTCTCCTGGGCCCGGGGCAAGAGAGAGAGAGGGGGAGAGAGGGAGAGCTACAGATGACCCGGCTACCTGCTGTTTCATCAGCCACTCCTGCAGCCCCTTATCACACCGTGCCTGGGTGCAAGAGACGGGGAGGAGCGGAGGCGATCAAATCATTCCTTAGTTGTGTATTTTCTTTGCTTTATCTAAGGGTTGCTTCTATGGAATTGTAAATATAGATTTCACAAGCACAGTATCTTGCAGACTTATTTAGTTTTTTGGGGGTTTGTAAAGTGAAAATGTATGTTTTAGTGCAGGGGTGGGCAACTAATTTCCCCAAGGGGCCACATGACAAACTGGGACTGTTGAGGAGGGCCGGACCCAAAATACCGAACTCAAGTCTGAACTCAATTCTGTTCAATTCTATTCTGTTCTTGTATAACATTTAAGTAAATCATATGGTTTTGTTTACTAGTCGTAAGAACATATGAAAATTGAGGGAGACAAAGGAAAAACAGCAATATTTAATCTATGTCCAGTATTTAATCCTCATTCTCGAAAATGATTTTTTGACATTGACATTTTTTTTCAGTTTTCAAAGACTGATATAAAAAAGTACTACAATATCTATATAATTAGGCTAGGTCATGAAAATGTGAAGGAGTCAGTACAACCGATAGGCCTGTGCCACCATTTCATCAACACTCAGCAATATTTCATCATTAAATCATTACCATCATTAAATTAACTCTATGCAGAATTAGACTACAAAAATGTGGAGCAGACAATAGTAGGCTGTCATTAGTTAATCAACATGCACAAAGAAAACTATTTAAAAAATGTAGGCTATGTTTTTGCTTTAACTTTATGCACATAACTGTGATTGGTCAACTCGCTCTGTGTATTGAGCCGGCTGCTTCAAGCAACCTGTGGGTAGTAGCATCATACTAGTTCGCTAACATAAGCTTTGCAAATAAACTCAGACATGTTTTGGTTACAATTACGGGGTTATCCGATTGTAAACTGTCTATCTGCCAGTAACGTTTTGAAATGAACACTTCGTATCGCCAACGAGCAGCAGTAGGAGTTCGTTCTTACAACCTGTGCGGTGGTGAGCGACGCAGACATAAGAGTCACAAAACTTTGAAAGGTTTACGCCGACGTAAAGGCAACTGCATTGTGTCGACGCAGAAGCATAAATTCACCAGCACATCAGTGAGGGTGTTTACGTCGTATGCATCCACGCACAAATATATGGGCGTACAAATAGCACTCGCTTTCAAAATAAAAACAACGATATTGATTTGCATGCATTATCTCTATGCTAGGCTCTTGACTATTGTTCTTTCACGGACCTTGCCCATGTATGTTTTAGTGCATTTGCACTAGTCATGCATTGGATTTTTATTTATTGGTACACAAACCTTGTTTTTTCCTGTTCTGTAACAGGAAAAGTTTTTTTATGTAAGTTTTTACATAGAAAGAGTAGTGTTTATTGGGATGTGAAATCCAGACCAGACTGTTAAAGATTACCCCAGAGTTTGTAGACATCTCTCAAAGCAGAGCTTGGACCCTCTTCTGAAAACTGATCAATTCAGTATCAATTCAGTGGAATAAGCAAGCTTGTTTCTTTTAAAGGCAGTGTTCTTTCTCTTGGTATCTGTCAGATACAGCACAGTGTTGGATCAGCCTACCTCCAGCACCTCTGACACAGCCCCATCTATAAATAGGATATTTGGGAAATGAAGGGATTCGTGTTTTTGAAGCGCTTCTACCAAGAGGAGGACTATATAACAATGGTTTACACTGTGATGGGTTGTGCGTTTAGGGGCTTTAGATCCATAGTGGGCATTGACTCAGCTTGTGGAAGTATCTAGTGTGGACGAGGGGGAAACTAGTGAAACAACGTTTTGAGTTTGGTCTTGTTCTGGGCAGCGTATGCATTGACCATATCTGCTGCTGTCTCAAACAGCATTCATGCACACGGCCACACGCAACCCCCCCACACACACACCACTGTCACGCCAAGGCCCTGTTTCCGCAAAGCTGGCCGGGTGCCTTATAGGCATTTGCCAGTGGGCAGGTGTGGAAGTCATGAAGCTCCCATCAGGCAGGTAATGGCTCCTGTGCCTGTGGGTGGTGGATGGGTGAGGGAGGGAGCGAGCACAGATGGTGTTCTAACTCGGAGCCGTTGATGGGTGCAGTCACCCAGGGTGGCAGTCTCCAGGGGATGGTCTGGGAAGGTATGGCTCCTGCGTATTATATATGGGAGAGCTGAGAGACACCATTACGGTCTCTAGCGCTCTCCGTAGTGAAGGATGTCTGCTACCTGGAGCGGCTGTCACTCATCCTGTTTGGGTGTGTCTGTGTGTGGCTTTGCAACCTCATGCTAGTTTGGCAAGAGGAATTCCTAGATGAGGGTGGTTCCAGGTGTGTGTGTGTGTGTGTGTGTGTGTGTGTGTGTGTGTGTGTGTTTGTTTAACACGCAGGGCCCCATCGTAATTGTCATGGCTTGTCAATGTAATCTGTTTCTGAGATTGGATCCTCCACAGACCCAATCATGAACCGCCCATCTTATCACTGCAGAAGGAGAGACAGAGAGGGTGGAAGAGAGAAAGAGAGAGGGGATGAGCCAAACGGAGAGAGAGAAAGTGGGTAAAAGAGAGGGTGGGACAGGAAAGGTAAATCTCCACAGCATTCGTCACTCTGCTGAGTAGTCACTGTTTCCCCACAGCTCTCCTTCAGCTAGGGAATCCTCAGGGAATCCCCACCAGAGAGAGAGGGAGAGAGAGAGAGAGAGGGAGGACTGAAAAGGGGGGAGAAAGGAATGAGGGAGGGAGAAGAAAAGGGAGTTGCCTTTTGGCATGTTGTGAGAAGGGAGCCATGTTTTCCAACGGAACACACGGATGTACAAAGGACTGGTCTCAAAAGCAGTTTCCATCTCTCTCTCTTTCTCTCTCTCTCCCTCTCACTGCCTCTCTCTCTCCTCTTTCTCCTTCCTCTTGAGCCTGAGGCTACTGCTTTAGCTGAATATATTTTTAGTTTGGCTGTAATTCCCATGCCCCAACCGTGGCACAGCCTGTTTAGACCTGTTTAGAAGCCCTCTGCATATAGTGTTGGTGGCAATAGGCAGGAAGTGACATCACACATTTCTGTGTCAATTTCAAACCACAGGATGCACACTCAGGTCACCACTTGTTTGCCTCATTGTGTCTCTCCGCAAACATCACTGACGTTGTTAACCCTGTCAAACCCCGTTTTTTTTTTTACTACTACCTGTGTTGAGTCTGAAGAATCATTATATGCATGGCCAGTGGTGAGATGTAATGTACGCATTTAGGCAGTGATGTGATGTGCGTAAAATCATAAACATACATAGGGTGAATACATACTGGTAGATTTCAATAAAGAACTCATGCAGGACTGTGAGTAAGTTGTGGTCATTGCTCCCCGACATAAAGGGCCCAGTGTGTCCAGCTCTGGTTTCCACAGAAAGCTGTTTACTCAGACTACTGCATGTGTGTGTTTTCAGTCCCCTGCCCCTGCTTTAAATAACTGATATTGGGGGTGGGTGGTGGTGGGGGGGGGGGCTTGTTTCAAGCTTAATAAACTCCGTGGGAAACAGTGTGTGTGTGTTTGCACGTCTGTGCGTGTCTGTTGTTTGTTGCCATGAGCTGAACAAGCATTTGTTTGATATAGCTCTGCAAAGCTAAAGTTTTGTAATGTGTGTGTGTGTGTGTGTGTGTAGCTCTCTGAAGGGTATTTGTGTTTACAGCTCTCTGCTGTGTGTGTGTGTGTGTCCGTGTGTCTCTCTGTGTAACCCCTGTTGTGCAGGTAGAAAGCCCTCCCTCTTTCTCTCTGTCTGTTTACATGCATCTCTATGCCTCACTCCATCTCTCCTTGTCTGTTGGACCTCCATTCACTACCTTTCCTGTCTCTAATGCCCCCCTCATTGTCTGCCTAATGTATCTTTTCATATCAGAATGTGTCTTTCTCTTCTCCTATCTGCTTATCGGCCCCTCAAACTCCCCCTTGTTTACATGGCTTTTCAAGAGGCACATTTTATTGCTACAGTTGCCTGACCATGAATCACCATTGTTTTGTGAATCTGTAGCTAGGAGACGAGGCTCGAGTGAAAACAAGTAAAGAGAGTGTGTGTGCGCTTGTGTGTGCGCGTGTGCCTGTGTGTGTGTGTATGTGCGTGTGTGTGCGTGTGTGCGCATGCGTGTGTGCGTGTTTGCGAGCGAGAGAATATGTGTGTGTATGTCTCTCTCCTTAGAGAGAGAGTGAGAATACCAGTGTGTGTGTGTGTGTGTGTGTGTGTGTGTGTGTGTGTGTGTGTAGGAAATACCATGCACTAGTCGGCCTATGATTAAAGCAGGATGACACATAGCTGTGGTGTCTGCTGGAGATCTGTGGCTAAGCACAGAATAAATGACATACATACTCTCAACCAGCCATAGTGTCAGCAGACCGCTTTGGTGTGTGTGTGTGTGTGTGTGTGTGTGTGTGTATGAGATCTGTGGCTAAGCACAGAATACTCCCAACCAGCCATCAGCAGACCGCTTTGGTGTGTGTGTGTGTGTGTGTGTGTGTGTGTCCATGTCTGCGCATGCTTTTTTTTGATGCGGTCTTATCTGACAGCACTAGACTGACTTCAGGTCAGTGGAAAGGAAATGTCTTGAGGTATGCGTTTTGAGTGTGTGTGTGTGTGTGTGTGTGTACGGTATGTGTGTGAGAGACGGACACAGAAAACTAGCAGGCATTACTGTTTCCACCCCACTCGTTTCTCTCCTTCACAAACACACACACACACACACACACACACACACACACACAGACATACAGGTCTGCAGAATGGCTAACAGAACTGCCAGCTTTACTCCGTGCTCATCTTCAGGAACGGTCAGCTCCTGTTTATGAGATCCACTGACACAGATATGGTTCTCCCTGCGTGCGTGTGTAGGTGTACTCAGATGCTCTGTGGTGCTGCAGCTCTTGCTCTCGAAAGACCATTTATTTTTATAATCTGCGTCAATACTACAGGGCCTAAAACCAAACCAAAGCTAAATGAGTCGTACAGAAATTATCAAAATGCGGAAGCACAATATAGATAAGAATTGAACTGCACCTCAATGAAAGTACCTGTGGTCAGTGGTTTATAATTTAGGCTACTGACTGGGAAGCAGGGACTTCTCCCACAGCTGTGGCAGGACGTCACACAGCCAGAGAAGAGGTGACCGTGTCCCCTCCCTTTGTGCTTGTTCATGTACATGCAGACCAGTCCTCACTGCTTGATTGTTGAAGATGCTCTCTCTCTTTCTCTTTCTCTCTCTTTCTCTTTGTTTTGCTCTCTCTCTCTCTCTCTCTCTCTCTCTGAGTCTCTGCCTCTCTCATGCCCACGCACAGCTTTCTCAGTTCCTCATCACCATTGGATGTTATTTTCACATAGCCCTCTGCTTGCGTCTGTGTGTGTGTGTGTGTGTCTATGCACACACAAGTGCTCTGCAAACAGGCTCTGCTTTTTTCACACCACGTATCACTGGACATGGATTGCTGCCTTCTTTCTCTCCCTCCCTCCCTCGCACTCTCTCTCTCCTTCCATCTCGCTCTCTCTCTCCCTCCCTCCTGACATTTGAGAAAGCGATAGAGTGCGCAGCGACAGAGAGAATAAATAACTGATATTGGGGGGGGGGGGGGCTTGTTTCAAGCTTAATAAACTCTGTTGTATCTCTTGACATTGCGAGGCCTTGTGTGGCTTTACAGTAGCGTTGCGTATAAATCTGCCCTTACAGCGCCCAGCCTTCTTCTCTTTCCTCCTGCCCACGCCTTTATTTGAGCGCGCGCCACAGCCGTAAATATGGGTCCCAGCAGGAACAAGCCATCTACAGATAGCTGTTAGGACGTGTGTGTGTGTGTGTGTGTGTGTGTGTGTGTGTGTGTGTGTGTGTGTGTGTCTCTGATGGGAAATGTATAGTGCATTGTGCACTCTCTCTAATGCTCTCTGCCTGTCTTGCCATCCCCACTCTTCCTCTCCTCTAGTCCAGTTTCTGCCTATAGAAATGTTTACATTGTCCATTCTGCCTCATCTCTCTCTCTCTCTCTCTCTCACTCTCTCTCTCTCTCGCTCTCCTCCCTCCTCCATGCTGTACAGTGGAGCAGGGAGAGTGTGCGTGTTGCGTGTTGGAGCAGGTCTGCAGTGGTATGAATGGAGTGCTGTTTCTCCTTGGCCATTCAGCGTCTCTGTCACTGCTGCAGCCAGCTGTGGAGATTGAGCTATGTGTGTCGGCTCGTCCCCCGTGCCTGTCTGGGAGAGTGAGTCTGTGTGTGTGTGTGTTTTTTTTCTTGTCACTTTATGAAGTTTTAAGTTATTTTCGTGTGTGTGTGTGTGTGTGTGTGTGTGTGTGTGTGTGTGTGTGTGTGTGTGTGTGTGTGTGTGTGTGTGTGTGTGTGTGGTGTAGCTACAGTGATGATGAATAGCTGTGTTACCCTGCAGGTCCAGCTCCATATGGGGAAGCCCTGAGCCTCTGTGCTCACCCCTCTCCCCAGCTGAGGGAGCATAGAGGCTACTGTGTCCTTCAGGCTTTCATCAAGGTTGCACCAGACGCACACACACACATAAAGGAGTGTGAGACCCCTGAGACCCAGAGCTGCCTACTTTCGGATTATAGAGGGAATTGGTGCTTTCCCTCAAACACACTCTCACACACACACACACACACACACACACACACACACACACACACACACACACACACACACCCTTTCTCAAGCATTTCTCTAAAAGCGGGGATTCCCCGAGTTTTTCAGATTCAGCTAAGGAGCTAGACAGCCCTCTTGCAAATCCTTCAGCTACTATGCACATGCATGCATGCACACATTCACGCACACATACACACACACACACACATTTTCACACACGCATCATTCACACACAGAGCCATAGATTAGTCACACTACACACACATTTCTCATAGCTTGGAACTACCCTCAACGTCCGCTGGTGCAGTCCAGCATCCCCACCCCCGGTCAGCACTCCCGTTAGCGTTGTCAAACGGTGCCGGCTTAATGTAGTGGAAATTTGATTTTTCCTTTCTCTCAACTGCTCTCTCTGCCTCTTTTGCTTTTGAGCAACTCCCTTTTCTTTCCGTCAATCCTGGTTTCTTTCTCTCTCTCTCTCCGTCTCTTCCTTGAAGAATTACAACACCGTAAGTACTGTGTTATAGTTCTTCTGGAGCTTGTGTGCTTGGACATCTTGTGCATTATCAGAGCTTCCTGTTTTAGTTGGTGCTTCAGTAAGATGAGATCTTGTTAGTTGGCCTTGTGTGATCCTACTCCTTTCCTTGTGTGTGTTTGTGAAGTGTTTGAGTGTGTGAAGCTGGTTGCCGTCGGCGTTTGACAGCTCAGTGAGAACGGGGAAGGGGGTGGGGTCAGCAGGAGGGTGAAAAAGATGAAGACCGAAACCGGGAGAAAGTGAGCGAGAAAGAGAGAGAGAGAGCAATGCCGAGAAAGGGAGGGAGAGAGAGAGAGAGAGGGGGAGGTTGAGATTTAACACCCATTTATTGAATCAATCTTCAAACCGTAGCATCTCTGCCCCATTGAAGCACATAATACAGTACAGAGGAATGGAGAAAGAGCAATGGAGAGAAAGAGAGAGGACAATGGAGAGAAAGATAGAGAGACAGAGCTATGGATAGAGTGATGGAGGCAGAGTGAGAGAGAGGGGTAGGAATAAGCGGAGCTCCATCCCAGGGCTTGTGTAAGCAGGCCTCTCTCCCGTCCACTGCACTGCCCCTGCTGTCTGTGTGTCCTATCTGGGAGTGAAGCCCTCACCTCGAGCACTCACTCCATCAGCACAATCATGACATCACTCACTCACACACACACACACACACACACACACACACACACACACACACACACACACACACACACACACACACACACACACACACGACGGATGGATGTGGAGGCGCTTGGATCCTCTCGTGGTTGTGCCAGGTCCGCCTTGTTACATCATCACAGACATGAAGTCACAGAGGGGGTGGGGTGGAGGCTTTTCCTCATGGCCTTACAACCCCCCCATCTCTCCTTACAATATACCCAGCCATCTGTAAAATGCTAGACCAGCAGTTTGGTCAAGGTGACTCCTACCATATATACACACACACTCTCACACACATACACCATATGGCTACTGCGCACATCCTCATACACACACACACCACACACTCACATACACACAAACACAGAGGCAGCCTCTTCACTCGGTCTACTTGACCACAGTACACAGACTGCTAAATGGTTCTACCGATTTCTTTCGATTCCCTTCCCTGCATTAAGTGAAAAGCATGTTACAACAGCACTAAGCTGGAACATGACACAACTGAGTGAATTTAATGCGACCGCTGAGGTGAATAGTCCTCACTGCCTTCAAGCTCTCTGGTGTCACTGTCAGGCTACATGCTTCTCTCATGATATCTGCGGGGGGTAATGGCCTAATGACTGGTGTGTGTGTGTGTGTTTTGATGTGTCTGTGTAACACTATCCTGGTGCCCCTTTGGATATATGATGGTGTGACTGAGAGATATGCACCCAGTCACTATAAATAGCGCTATTGAGTGCTTATGAACATTGTGAGCTGCTACATTAAAATAGTGGACTGTTTTGCTTCTACTCAAATAATGACTATGTGAAATAATATTAAAGCTACCTTGTGTAAGAACTTCTCCCATCTAGCGGTGAAATTCTATATGACAACCAACTGAATATTACTTTCTAGCCCCTCCCATTCCGAGCGCATTTTAACTCCTACGGTGGCCGTTTCATGCCAAGGTTAACATGGCTTCCAGTACTAGGCCTACGACTTCGTCCAGTGTTCCTTCCAGTGATGAGGTTACTTTAGAAAACAATTACACATTGCATTTAGTTATATAGCCAGTAAACATGTTGGTTATGACCTCTATGTAAAGTGAATAATAGTTTTACGTTTTCGTTATTTTGGTAGGCTACTATTTCATTGCTAGCATCAGCTATCAGGTTCCCAAACGAATGCATGCTAATGTTAGTACAGTATCAGTGCTATCGTTATTCTGTATGTGCGAGATTAATAGTGTAAAGGCCATGTTTACAGCGTAGCCTACTATTTTTCTCAGTGAGCAGAGTCAGAGATCAGTCGATGCAACGGAGGTGCGAGGGAAAGGTAAAGGAAGAGGGAAAGGTAAAGAAAAGCCAAGAGCCGGTGGCAGAGGATCGCTGAGACCTCCTAGGCAAAGAAAAAGTAAGACTCCAAAGATGACGAGGAGAGAGTGGAAGAACTTCAAAGACAAAGGAGAGAAGCAACGGAGGTTTGTTTTTTTTAATATTTCTCTTAACAGTATCAATGTCAATGACACCGAAATTAGCTCGGAAGCTGCACCAGGCACGTTCGTTTGCGTTGCGTATGCTGCCACTATGGCTAAACCAGAAAAATAGACCATTCTTCTAAAATTGATTTTACACGTTGTGAACGGAACGCTTCAGTTACGCGCTTGGTGTAGCTTCCCTGCCTGTTTGTATCTCCATTGTTTATATGTAGCAATTTCTAGCTGTTGCCAGTCAACTGCATGATGAGGTGTCTGCCAGTGAAATCACGACACATATGATTACATTATGGTCTATAGAAAATGTTACACAACAACATTTCCACCTTTTCATTGTCCATACACATAGTATTCTTCATCATTTTGTGTGAACACTTGAAAAATGACAGAGTACTACTACTATTCTGCTAACAATCTAACTTTGCTACCTAAACAAGCCTATCTGATCTTATTTATTGTGTCTTATTTCTTCAGAGACTTGTGGATGGAATGAGCCTGCAAGAGCACAGGAACCTCACCACAGTTGCTAGTGAGGCAGCCAGGTCTGGTGTTTGTTGCATCAGTGCAGACATGTCGTCCCCCCCACCTGTGCCAGGGATGCCTTGGTGTACTTGTACACACTGCAGAGACATGCCAACCGATCGGGAGAGAAAATGCTGTGGACAAAACCCTGCCACCTGTGTGAGCCTTCTGCCTCACTTCACAAAGTAGCCTACTGCCTAGATGAAGGTTTTCTCCAGATTCACAGGCAGTACATCACAGACATCACAGCATTAGGCCATATAAAGCCCTCCTTACACTGACAGACTTTGGAAAGATTTGCAAGGATTTGGAAAAGATTTTTGAAAGACTACAGTTTCAGACCCTCTCACATCTAAAGACAAGTAGTAGAGTTTTAAGTCACAGACTATGATTTTGCAATGACTAGGGATTTTGCAGGGTCACTATTTACAAGACTGCAACTAGATTCCTTTAAATTATTACCCATCGTGCAATAGATAAACAGGAACCGAAATTATAGCATACTAAACTCAAAGTCGTATTTTCATGTTTCTGCAGCATTGTTTCATGCGTGACATCAATATAGAGTCGTTCTGTCACGTGGAAGAGCCGACTCAATATGTATAAGAAATGACAAATATTATAAGAATAACAAATAATCATAGGCTACAGCTGTCGCCTACTTTGCCCCTTCCTGTTTGGTGTTGGAGAGAGGTCACTATTGGTTTTTATAGTTCACGTCACTATTTGCATGAGCCACGACTAGAAAGACTTGCGATAATATCAAACATGTTTGATATTGTCGTAACGGCAAAACTAGAAAAGGACCGACTCTGACTGACTTAAAACCGCTAAGATTGGCACCTTACACTTAACGATCTAGTTGACGGGAGCGCGCCGCGATTCCAGTACAACTCCCATGATTTCTGTCCGACTTTGGAAATTTTGTCGCCGACTGTGAAAACAGACCAAAATCGTACAATGTAAGGCCGCCATAAGAGAGCCAGGTGATGACAATAGAGTTCAGATATGCTACCTACAGACATTTCATTTTCTGGCAGCATGGGTCTCTAGGACAGGGTAATAGAAGAGTGATCCCAAGCTGTGTGTGTAGGATAAGGGATAAATTCCCTGACCCTCAGGGACATCTCTGGAATTTTCCTATAATGTTGTAATGTTGTGTTATTGTAAATAGTTTTGTATTAGTGTTGTTGTACTGCCTGTTCCTTTTAAAACTGTATTTAATTTATTTTACACCGGTACATCGTTATATTTTGCTTTCATGAAAATAAAAACTTTTAGAATTGATAAGAGACTGTTCATGCTGTACCTCTTATACATTACATCCACAAACTTATAATTAAAAAAGGAGCTGTGGTAAATACCAAAATACCATTTTGAAACACCAAATGACAGTAACATGGTCAACAATGTTATTTGCAATATATTTATTTACAGAAATTAACCCTTCCTTTTTGTATGGTGCCTTTGAAGAAACATGGGCCATCATTCTAAATTTGCAGTCTCCTGGAAAGCTGATCCTGTGGAAGACATGCAGTGTTGTTAGACATACACACCATTTTATATAGTTCAACATATTGTTACTAATCTGTATAGTGCTATTTTGCCTAGACTGAGTTACAGGCAAGGTTACATAAGGAACAATGAAGGCATGCATGTGCATCACATAACAAGACCATTGAATTTCGTCCACATCCTCCACGATGCTCATGTCATGTAGGCTTTGTAAAAAATATATATAAATGCTTATATCATGAAAATATACAATAGAGAATGTCATGTAGGGTTAGGGTATAGACATTATGAGCATTGATGGGTTACCTCTGTTCAAGGTTCTCAATTTCAGGGGCTTCTGCAATTGCGCCAACATGCTCATCTGAAATGAATAAGCAGAGCGTTTCACAACATATGACAGTACATAAAATGGTAAACACCATGTTATTAAAAATATACTTTCAGTTATTATCAAGCAACAATCACATAGAATCAACAATTGTTTTCATGCCGTGACTGACCTGTCTGTCCCATTAGAAATGCTGGACACTTCTGGAGTAGTAAATACTAGAGGGTTTTCCCTTCATTGGTGTTGATGTGACTGCTCCCAGTTCTCTCTCATAGCTGGACAAAAAAGAGCAGTACATATTAGAATGTCTCACTTAAACCACAAACAAAGTACATTCATTTTATGACCGTGAAGAAACATGTATTTTGGTAGATGCATTGACTAAAGTTCAATCAAAGCAGTTCTGTCCGTATTTTATTGTTCTGCATGATAATGACTTAGACCCTCATTGATCAGTCTCAATGGGCTGGCTGGTCTACCTTGCTCCATTCACAAGTGTAATGGACTAGTCTACCCTTCCCCCATTCTGAGGTGTAGGCTACACTCATATGGTGAAAAACTTTCAGACAATTTAGTAATTAGTAGGCTACGTCTACAATTAATAAGACTACAGGACAGGCCTCAGGATGTGAACGTCACCCTTGGAATTGGCTACCCATTATCAGATTAGGATACATTTAGGCTACAAAGCAAAAGCAATGAAAAATAACTACAATTTACAGTGCCCTTTGCCTGTGATCAGTCATAGCACATTTTTGTTACAACGTAGCCTAGACAATCCTTTTTCATCGACGCGAGGAAAAGCCCAGCTAGAAATTTTAGGTTCCCAGGACGTTCTTAGAACGTCCCCTGTGGTGCAAATAACCTATTATTGTGACGTTCGTAGGACGTTCCCAGACGGTTTCGATGTAGAGTTCTGTTTGGATACAGAGTTGGAATTGTGGCAGGGGGACGTTTTTTTGGGAACCAGACGTCATTCTAGCGTTATGGACAACCATGCTATAGTTAGCCAAGCAACTATAAAACTTCGAATTTACACCATAGACTGTATGTTTACACGAATAGGCCGAATTACCTGTCGAGGAGAAAGCAGGCAACTTCGGCGTCCCTTTTAAAATCCTTGCTCCTCACGAGCTTTCCATCTTAGAAAAGCCACTCCAATATTGACTTTGGTCTGTCGTTTTAATTCTCCTTTTCGCTTCCTTGGCGACTCCTTTTCATGTCCTCGAGAATATGTAATCCTCCATCTGCAACAGACTTTCAAATCTGCCGGGCAGTCGCGAGTAGACTAATCAGGCAATGAGTGTTGCCTACAAGCGTGAAAGGCGGAGCTGAATTCCAGGAATGTCCCTCGTTGGCGAATGTATTTCAAAGATGGAGGCGCAACATGGATTCAGCCATTCGCGCGACTCGCGCGTATGTATTTGGAATAGCAGATTCTACACTTACGAGAATACTTTAATTATTTCCACCTACTAATCACACATGAATGAGCACATATTTTTGAAAGAACAAATGGGTTTTTGCTAAGAATTAACTCAAAAAAGTACACAATGTAGCTTTAAGGAATCGGGTATGAATGCTTTGCAACTGTGACGCGGTTGGGACTTTTGGTATACTAGCGTGGCAACTACTTTATGAAGCGATGCAACTCTTAATTGACATTGTCAGCGAGTGCGGGAGATTGCGTGTGTATTGGCATGATGCGCGCCATGCCGTGAGCCTGGCTTTCCACACACTCATCCATTCATTCACACTGGAGAACTTCATATTAATCGCGGAGCTTACCTGCAGCATTACCGATGTCTGCCAAAGCAGAGCGCATTGACTGTGGCTTCCTTATTCGCACAGGAGCGCCAACAAGTGGACTGTACCACATCCAGCAGGGGTGTTTTGCTCTCGTGTTGTATTGTATCATTGTTTTAGCTGTAATGAGCTGTGATATTTAAATGTGGGCATATTAGCGTGTTCAACATGGAAGTTTGTATGTATTAGCCTATACATGGTTTTGTTACTGAAATGTATTTCCTTCACTTAATTGATTTATGAATGCTGGTTTACTCCTGAGGGGAGGAGTAACTCACTTTATTACCTGTGTCCAGGTAATAGGGAATTCAGTCTATTCTGGACCTCTGTTGTGAGAGGTTTGTTGACTCAGTGTTATTACTACCTTATTGCTGATATTAAGGGTTTTGCTAACTGCGTACTCAATTGAATGTTAAATGTACCAGTCTGTCTTGTCTGTTCACCTGCCGGCAGCTTAAAAATAAATGGTATTCTTCATACTGGAACCATCTTTCCTGGTGACTGCCTCCACCGCTCAACAAACTACTTTACAGATGGTGTTACTCTGCATAATATTCAGTTAAATTTAACCAAGAAATTAATCTGAACTCTGAGACTCATTGAAGGCCAATCAAACAGATTACAGACTACATGTACACACACACACACACACACACAGAGCTATAGTGGTAGATTGTTGCCTTTACCCCTATGCCTTAGCTATTGCAGTAAGTCTTTGGGTAAATGAATCACCTTTGGCTTTTAGTGTGTGTGTGTGTGTGTGGTAGGACTGCAGGGGGAATGCATTTTTTCTAGCACGTCACAAGCCCTGGCTCTGCGGCATGGGGTCGAATGATGCTGAGGTGTCTTCTAAACACATCCAGAGCCATAGCAGCCAGACCAAACACTTGCCAAGACCAGACGCTGCAAAGGAGCTGTCACACAAGGGCAAGTGACCTAAGAGAGAGTGTGTGTGTGTGTGTGTGTAGTCTCACACTCATCAGTTAACAAGAGATATCAAGTTACTCCTTTTACTTTCACTGTGTTCAGCAGAGGGAGATCATGCCTGGTGGAGATGCTCCCATTGGGGTGTGTGTGTGTGTGTGTGTGTGTGTGTTGTGTGAGTGTGTGTGTGTGTGTGTGTGTGTGTGTGTGTGTGTGTGTAAACAGCATGGGCTCTGGAGAAGGGTGCTCCAGTTCACTTGAGCCCACCCAGGGAGTCCAGCTCCATCTCTTATCTGTGTCCGAGAGACGGCTCAGTATGGCACCACGTCAATGTGTGACAGGAGATATGTGTTCCATGCTATGTGATAGCCATAGCACCGCAGTTATATAGTAGTAGTGCTGTCTGCGGTAGATGCAGGCGATATGAATAATGCAACACACACACACAAACACACACACACACAATCAGCCTGATAAGAAAACTGACTTTTCCTTCTGCATGAGTTGCCTTTTAAAAGAAAATGTGAGAAGTTAGAGAGGTGAAAGAGTGCTAGGCTTTTTTCTTACTTTCTTTTTCCTTATGTTTTTTTTTGTCTGTTATTCCTCTACCCTGGGGGTGTGACACGTTTGGGTGTCCTCTACTTGAAAGTCACTGACTGTGTGTGTGGAAGCCCCGGCCTGCAGTGAGTGTCAGAGGGGCCATATTTCCCCTGTCAGCTCCAGAGGCTTACGGGTGACTGCAGCCACACTGGCTCCACACCAAATAACAGCTTGTGCCATGCTGACATATCTGCACTGTGTGTATGTGTGTATGTATGGGCAGTCGTGTGTGTGTGTCTGTGTGTGACTGTGTGTGTGTGTGTGTCTTTCTGTGTGTGTGTTGGGTATGAAGTTTTCTGTTTGTTTGCGTCTGTTAGGTGTGTGTTTTGTTTCTGACAGCTGTGGAGTCTCTGGCTTGGGAGGCCTTGCCTATCAGTAGATATGGACTCGCCCATCCCTTAACAAGCCCCACTGGTGCCCAGGGAGTAAAGATAGTCACTGCAGCTGACCCCATATATACACACACACACACACACACACACATATACACACACACACACCACACCCTTAGTCCCAGAGAACAGCACACCTCTCCCGTGACTTGAATCAGTAACGGCTTCACACCCGCCTTCATAGGGGTGGAGCTACATTGCTGTCAAGTCACGATAGTCATGCCCACATACCAGTAGAAGTGGGCAGTTTTTAAAAAATAAATCATGTTTCATTCCACCAGGAAAGAACTGAGATTTAACGCCAGCCAAAATCCTCCAGCAGTGTACTCCAAAGAGGGGGTGGCATTCTCCTGTGAACAACAACACTCCTCTCTCCCCTTTCTTCATGGTCCAAACACATCTGTTCTTTTCCCCTGTCTGTTCAGTGATACATATTGCCTGAATGTATTTGTGTGTCAGACGTGCATTTTAAAAGAATAAGATAATAAGAAAAGAGATATTTTTGACATACAAGAGCTTGTGGCATTATGAATGCACTGGAGCAAGGAGCATGGATTTGTAGAACATGTCCGCTCACAATAAGTTAGACTCCCGGAGATGCCCCCATTGGTGTGTGTGTGTGTGTGTGTGTGTGTGTGTGTGTGGTTATGGTTATTTTGCTGCAGCAGATCTGGCATCTCCTCTGGGTCTCCATCCTAATGAGTCCAGTCGAGCGTGCGCGTTCCAGCCTCCAGCCGTCATAAACAATCCCAGATCTTTTAATTGTGCTCGTTGAGCACTAATTGGTACCCTCCACAGCCATCTTGGTTTTAAGCGCTTCCCCATCAAGTGGACTGTTGAGAATGTCGAGCATGTTTGCGCTAACGAGCTAAACTTGTCATACTAGCCACTACATTTGTTCATACTTAAAACTCGTATAGCTTGTTCCATGCATGCACGTATATATATGTGTGTGTGTGTAAATGTCATGAACCCACAACAGGTTGGTGCTGCTCCTTAAACATGTGCTGCTAAGTCCTCCGTAATCTGTGGCAGCTAATGCAGACAAATTGCCTCCCAGCTGGAGGTGACCATTTTAACCAGCACTCATGTTCTCATCCTGCCCAGGGTCATGGTCGACTGAATTCTGAGACGCAGCCAGAACTGTCCAGTAACCTTCTCTTTTAATAGACACCAGCACTGGAAGACAGAGAGGCTCGGGCATTTGCAGATGACTCAAGGCATGTGGAATGGGATCGTGGTCCTAGTTTATGGAGACTTTGTTTATTCATTTACTGGCCTGGTAACAACTCTGGCTCTGATGACATTTAAGAACACACAGGTGGGGAAAAAACTGATTCCAGATCAGTGTGCTCCCAGAAGACTGCATTTGTGCAACACAGATATGTGTCACCAGTTTTGCTGTCGTGAACATGTCTCTTAGGGCAGAGGTATAGTTTTCTCTGATGCTTCATAGCCAGCTGCTCTTTTACTTCAACAGAAATAGCTACCTATCGTAGATTCTATATGAACACTTGTCCAGTAGTGCGTGATGAGTGTCAGACACATGAAGGCTTAGTATATCTGAGAGACTTTTACAGGCACTTGGCATGCAGTTGTGGATACATATTGCTCTGCTTGGGACAAACAAACTAAAAATATGCCAACTCTACCACAGCCTTTGAATCAAGCTGCAGCTGCCACATTTGTGGAGCTTCAAAGACCGTCTGCAAACTTAAATTATATTCTAGCAATTTTTGATATGTTTGCTTTTGAAGTTTTGTAATCAGTTCTCTGTAAAAGAAAGCCTCATCACAGATGTGTTTTTGATATTAGTGGTTATGTTTATCATTCAAATGGCATCAATGTAGTTTCTTATCTTTCAAGTAGACTTGTAGGTTTTTTTTTTCCCAAAGAAAAACAGAAAAGAAAATGAGCTACATTTAAAGTCCTCCAACACAGCTTGATGCTGCTTCATGGTGGTGCCGAGGCATTTGAGCTGTGGGGAATTTGTCGGCGCGCCATCCTCCCTTAGAGACTGATGAAAGTGTTAATGGGGCTCCGCTGAAAGAAGGTCACGGGCCAGCGTGGTCGCCGTGAGGAGAGCTCTGTTGTCAGGGAGACAAAGTGCAGCCTAGTGGTGGCCGTGTCGCGGCCGAGTGGTTTGCGGGGCGCTAATCAAACGAGCTGTGCTGGCGCGGCTTCGTCTCGGCCGCGGTGACCGAGTGTGTTGAGAAGAGGCCGCTCCACTACTGAAGCCTAATCTCCACTCTGGCACCCCTCTCACCTGGGACTCATACCACATCACTGCTAGCCCTCATTCAGCGTCCACGGGTTTCTTTAGTTCT
Organism: Alosa pseudoharengus; assembly: GCF_046254945.1. Classification (NCBI taxonomy): domain Eukaryota; kingdom Metazoa; phylum Chordata; class Actinopteri; order Clupeiformes; family Clupeidae; genus Alosa; species Alosa pseudoharengus. The sequence goes on along the minus strand of NW_027468620.1, from coordinate 20,497,726 downwards.
TTCTTACCTTTTCTTACATTTCTGCCCATCCATCCATCTATCCATCTATTCTTCACTCTGTCACATTCTTTCTCTTCATTTTCCCTCATGAATATTTTTTCTATCTTTTGTCTTTCAGTCTGTTTCTTCACTCTTTCTCTTTTTTTCTCCCTTTTTCCTCTCCATGACTTGATGGACTGCCTACTCTTTATCTCTCTCTCCCCGTGTGTGTGTGTGTGCACTTGCTCCATATGGGGCTATCTGTTTGCCCCGGTAGAGTAGTGATTTAGGAGCCAGCTGCTTACATTAACTTTCCAGATAAAAGCCTCACCATCAATGCACACCTTCACCCTAAACGACCCCGTCTTACCTCCACAAACCCCCTCCACCCCCATCGCCTGGCCACTCTGTTGCCCCCACCCTTCTTCCAACACCACCGCCCTCCACACTCACAAACACACACACACTCTCTCTCCTCTGGAGCAGTTATTAGTGTATCGTCTCCTAGTGTGGCTTTGGAAGTCTTTGGGCCTAGTTAATGAGCAATTAATTGTCACAGAGCTAATTGGAGTGTAGGCAGGAAGGTAGTGTGTGATCAGAGTGAATGGCATCAGAGCCATCTCTCATTCCATCTCTCCTCTCTCTCTCTCTCTCCCTCTCTCCCCCTCTCTCTCCCTTTCTCTTTCTCTCTTTTCTAACACAGTATAAAGGTGCTGGGTGTATTTTTACCCAGAGCACCTCTTCACACATGAGCCTGTGACAGGAGGGCCAAGCTTGTAGTGCTGGAGCTTTTTCAGCCAAGCTTTTATCAGGCTCTTGACCGTGTGCGTGGGCGGGAGAATGAATCAATGTGCCTGTAATGATGGAAGATTTCTCTGTTCTAGTTGTTTGAGCCCATCCAAATGGGCTCAAATCTAATTTAATGTGACTTTATCTACACAAGCAGAAAACGGCAGAGCTGCTATTACTGTGGGGAAACTCTCAAAGAAATTTTTGACTCCAGTGCGCATGAGTTTGAGCTCTACAGCCTGCTAGTGCACCTGTTGTTTAGACTGCTTGGGTTTATCCTGTGTGAGATCTCTTATCTGCTGGAAGTGAAGTGATTGTGGGAAGCGCTTTTTAGCATGGTCGAGTGCAGTAGAGGGTAGTGAAAGGATAATTCTGTCGTTCTGACTCCACTCCTCTCCACTGACATTGTATCATTATTCCTCCCCTACAGCAGGAGGCGCTGTCTGGCCCCCTCGCCCACCAGACCGTCAGGAGAGCACATGGCCTGCGGGCTGCCGCCAGATCTTCCCTCTTCTCTCATCCACCTACCTCCCTGTCGCCTCAGGTCAGTGTGTGTGTGTGTGTGAGTGGGTGGGGTGTGTGTGTGTGTGTGTGTGTGGGTGTGAGAGAGAAAGCGAGAGGGTTTGTGTACTGTGTCTGTACTGTGTACTGTGTGTGTGTGAATATTTCCATGTGAAATTGTCTGTGTGTCCTGCTGCTTGAAACTTTGGCAGTTCTCTCTCGCTTGTCTCCGCAGTTGCTGCCTTGTCTACTGTCTACCATCTCATTAAAATGGGGAAGGACAGGCCGCTGACCTTGTGCCATCGTGCATTTGTGAGATAGGTGTAAAAGTGTGTGTGTGTGTGTGTATGAGGCAGAATTGTTTTATTCTGTGTGTGTAAATGTGTGTGTGTGTGGCAGAGTTAAATTATTGTGTGTGTGTGTGTGTGTGTGTGTGTGTGTGCGTGGCAGAGTTGCATTATTGTGTGTGTGTGGCAGAGTTGCTTTCTTGCGTGTGTGTGTGTGTGTGTGTGTCTAAGCAGACAGGTCTAACTGCAGATAAGAGATCTCTGGGCACTAGCTGGCCCTGGCACTCCTCCTGCTGTGAGGTGATTGCGTCTGCGTCTCCTGACCTCCTGCTCTCCTGTCCCGGTCACCCTCTCATCAGCACAGGGACACCTTCAGCAGCGCTGCGCTCGTGTTAAAACCGAACCCTCACTTATCACCGCATCCACCTGAATCCACCTTCACCTGAAATCCTAACCCCTTAGAACTCTGCTAGTGGTGATTGTGCATTACAGAGTGTTGCAGATCCAGTTCGTGTTGCGGTCAGTGTCCGTTTCTGTGGCGTGGACACACCGGCGCTTCATTGACCGTGTTGGCTTGCCATGTGTGTGCCGTCACGGCTGCACAGCACTCGGTCTTTGATCTTGGCAGGGCTCCTTTGATCAGCGCTATTGGGCACGATTGCTGCACCGGTGTGCATGTCTGACCTCTCCATGGTCTCACAGACCGAAGCCTGCTGTTGGGAGTCTTGTCTGTCCGGGTGAATGTGTCGGTCAGCTGATGTCCATTCTCTAAATGAGGGCCTCGCTGGCCTGCATCTCCTGTCTGACTGGATAACTGTAGCCAATGCCCAGCTTCCTTCCGCTTCCTCCCACCCTCCTTTTTGGGAGCTTAGCCGCGATTGGTCAGTGGGAATGTCTATGATGTCTATTCTGCCGTGGGATTGGCTGGAGCATAGACTAGAGTGCCGTGCTATAGAGATCAGCTGAAGGTTAAGAGGCGTTGCTTTTATCTGTTTTTTTTTTCTCTTCCATCGCCTCACATGGAGAGCGAACGCATGCCAGATGAAACTTTTATGACCAGAAACAGGCTGGGAGCTCCATGAGTCTAGTTAACTTGGTACACTCACACAAGTGCATTTTGTGTGTGTGTGTGTGTGTGTGTGTGTGTGTGTGTGTGTAAGAGGCTTTTGGGGGAAATAGAGTGCATTCACAGTCATACTAATGTGTGTAATGAGAGAGTGTGTGTGCATTGATAATCATGCCTGTGTGTCTGCATTCCTGACATGCCATCACATGCTGTGTGTTCAGGCCTGTCACACTGAATGAACGGGGAAGTAAGTCCTTCCGCTTCCGCAGGGTCATGTCTTCCTCAATTGTACTCTGGGGAAATTATTTGGCTTCTTTTTCTTGCTTTCCTCTTCTACTCTTCTTTCCTTTATCTCCACTCACTGCGTCTCTCTTTCCACGCCAAACTCTTTAGCTTTAAGGGACCTGCAGTTAACCACTAACACCTAGCCACGGATGTTGACATCCTCATAGCTTGTGATTTTGCCCTAGATGGTGGTTGTGGTTAGGTTAGGTAAGGTTGTGCTTTTTTTTTTTTTTTTCTAACTGTGCTTGAGGATCATCTAGCTGGTACTTCTCCTTCATATCTGTGTGTACATGTGTGACTCTAGTGATGATCTAGTCTAGTGGTAGATGGAGGAAGAGAGGAGAAGAGGACTCCTGGATTGAGAGAGAGAGAGATAGAAAAGAGGGAGAATGAAGGAGTGAGTGAAGTCCAGCTCTTTGTTTTGTCCTTCTCGTGTGTCCCCTCTGCAGAGCCGCTGCCCTTTTCCTCTCGTTCCCGCTCCACCCAGCCAGTTTTTTCCTCAACTCTCATTTCCTGCTCTCCATTCTACCCTCTCTCACTCTCACTCTCTTTTTCTCTCACTTCCTACCTTCCTCAACCCCTCTCTTTCTCTCTCTCTCTCTCTCTCTCTCTCTCTCTCTTTCTCTCTCTCTCTCTCTCTCTCTTTCTCTCTCTCTTTCTCTCTCTCTACACCTCTCTCCGGTGTTCGGCCCTGCCTGGTTGCCATTGACTGCTGAGGCTTGTCGTGGCAGCAGTGCATCGATCGCCCAGAGCTGCTGCTGCCCTCGCTGGCCCATGACAGCCTATCAGTCCAGCCTGGGCAGCTGGCATTTCACAGAGAGAGAGGGAGAGAGTGGCAGGGAAAGTTGAAAAGAAGGAGGAAAGCGTTCTGTGGAGTAAAGCTCGGAGGGCCTTAAAAAAAGAAGAGAAATTGAAGCGTTAATGGGGGTGGGGGCAGAGAGGCAAGAAGATGGAGATGGCAATTCTCAAGCCTTCACATAGGGCTAGGGCACAGTTTATCATGCAGAGAACAGAGCAGAAGGAGAGGAAGAGAGAGAGACAGAGAGAGAGAGAGAAAGAGAGAGAGAGTGTGTGTGTGTTGGAATGAAAAGGTTTTGGGGATTACCACGGAAACACTTTGTCCTCCTGACAGAAGCAGACGGGGCTGGGGTGAGACCCATTAGGAGGAGAGGACATAAGGGAGGTGCGCCACTATGACAGAGAGAATGAGAGAGAGAGAGGGATAGACAGAGGGAAGAGAAGATGAGTAGACATGCTGTTGAATAGACTTTAAATGCATTGACGACATTGAGAGCCCCTCCTCTCTTCAACTCTCAGAGCAAAAGCTAATCTCCCAGGAACAGATAGAAGCTTCTAGAAGTTTCTGAAGCCCGGAAGCAGCTGATGAAACAAGGTGTCGTCAAAGCACCCAGGCCATCGCTGTAAACCGGGGGCCAGGTTCCCACCACTTACAAGCCATTTATTAGCGGGAGCTCTCCCTGCGATGCCGCTGGGGTAAGAGTGGTGGCTTGGCGAGTGTGCGGTGTTTACACGCTGAAGTGATAAACAGCGAGCAAGCGAGGCCTTATATAGGCACGCGGCGGGAGTGTTCGCCATGCTTCAGTGGCGCTCACCAGGAAACCTGATCTCTCTTCCTCTTGTCTTTTTGCTTAAGCTGTTTTATCACAGCAGATCAGGGAAGTCCTCTACAACACACACACACAGACACACACACACATACAATACAGCAGCACTCACTCATAGAATGCACAGAATAAACACAAACATCCTCGATTGCTTAGCAATTACCTGCTTTAGAGATTAGCAACCCACCCTCCTCCTCCTCTTCCTCCTCTTCCTCCTCCTTCATCCTGCATGCCCCTGTTCCAGTGTCTCCTTTTTTAAATCATGGTTCACGGCTGAGGGATTGCCCTCGGGGTGCTTGTGTCCACTGAGAGGACAGGAAAGGACAGGAAAGGACGGACAGGACAGGAGAGGAGAGTACAGAAATGACCTGAGGAACCCACTGCTAGGGAGCTGTTGCACCCTTGCTGATGAGGAAACTCACATTAAAGTACATGATTTAATAAGACCCTATCGCCAGTGGCTACTTGAGTGTGTACACACACACACACACACACACACACACATACGCACACACACATGTGTGAATATATGAAGTGTAAGTGTATTGCTCTCCCGTTAGCACTGCCACTCCTCCTCCATGGTGGTGACACTTTCATACGGCCCACAATTGTGTCATTGCCTTCAGGGATAAGGTTATTAGGGCAAACTCTACTGACCACTGACTGGTTAGGCAGGCTCTGGGCAGTTAACAACAGTCAGCTCTCCCAGTGTTGTTCCTCTGCCTTCTCTCTGGCTGCATTCCAGAAGGATCCATACATGGTTATCAATAAAGGAGATGTATCGGGCTGTGCGGTGTGTTCCTGTACAATAACACTGATGCGATAACAGGGCTTATCGTAGCCTGCGTTGGGTTGGGATGCAGTGCTTCCCCTGATGTCCTTCCACCGCTAGCTCGATCACTAGCAGTGTTGGGCAAGTTACTTCAAAATCATAATGTATTATGTATTACTTATTACTGTCATTTCAAAGTAATTTGTTACGTTATAATATTACTGTCTCTGAATTGTAAGGCATTACACTACTATTGCATTACTTTTAAGTTAATTTCACCAAAATATCTAGAAATATGGATTTGCCATTCTAAATGCAGTTTATTACGCTCAATGCAGCTTGCTCTTCCAATGGAGGGAGATGTGGTATAGCATAATGACTGAGCTAGGCTTAACGGCTCCCACACACAGCTGCGTTCCGTCAACGCATGCCAGTGGGTGTTCCCGACGGTAGCTATGCAAATGACGAAGTAAAACCGTAATGTGATTGGTTGGTGCCGTCCGTAAATTGGCTTGATTGGCCGGTGCCGTCTGTCGGTGCAGCAACAGCTGAACTCCTCAACGCGAGCGGCGGGAGAAACGCGACGCGACGGACCCACAATTCAGTTCGGCAACGGATCACGTGAGCCCATTTAAAGTGAATTGGATGCGTCTCCAGCAACACGATGCACGCAGCTGTGTGTGGGAGCCATTAGGCTAACAACAGTAGAATGCAATAGGCGCAGTGCTCATGATGCAATACAAGGAACATTTCGGTGCCCTAAGTGAGTGGCTTTGAGTGAGTGACATTTAAATGATAACTCAAACACCTAAAGTAAAATAAAAGGCCTATTATTTACCGACCATTACTGTGTGTTTTTAAACATTAATTTCTGAAGAAATGCTGTTTTACTTATAAATGGTGCTGTAATGGCTATTTGTCCTTATGTTAACAAAACAAAATAAAACAAATCAAATGGCCATATCCTGGCACCGTGGATTAGGCTTTACGCAGGTCAAGGAAAACAATTCAAAGTCCAGAATACCAGAAAAGGCATTTCAATGTTGGTTTATTCACCATTTCAGCAAGTTACAGCCAGCAAACGCAGCCTTCACCTCTCTGATCCCTGATAAAAACCATATGCCCCGGTGCCCTCCCAAACCCATCCCACTTGACCTACATATATGTAAATCTGCACCTGACGGCCCATTCAATTAACGTAAGCTTAAATTAAACTATAATAAAAAACAAAAAATACAAATAATAAAGAAACATAAACCCAGTTTAACATTAACAAATCATAATAACAACAAATATGAATAATTATAATAATAAATCAAGGATGTTAAATACTAAAGAAAATTAAACCACAAATAGCTCCAACAACCCAGCCCCTAATTGTGAACATGAAATCTCACAATTACCTTTAGCGTAAGCATAAGAGAGCTATTTCCCTAACCTATGCCCTATACTACTATAAGAATCTTCAGGTCTTCTTCTCTTCTCAGGGACACTCAGGGAGAGAGTCTTTCAGGGGACAGCCTCAAGGAGGAGACAGAGCTTGGTAACAGGTCTCTCCAAGGTGCTGGTCTTTGTTTGGACCCTCACAGAGCGGACCAAGCCTCTGGAGTCAGATGCGGTACTCAACACTCTGCCCATCATCCAGGAGCCTCTTGGAGCTGTGGCATCAGCAATGGTGACAATATCCCCTGGACAAAAGCTCCTCTTCGGTCTCACCCATTTTTGTCTCTCTTGCATCACCAGTAGATATTCTGATGTCCACCTTTTCCAGAAGAGCTCGGCGATATACTGTACTTGTCTCCACCTTCTCCTAATGTACAGATCAGATGGCTCAAACAAACCTGGTGGCAAGATGGGTTTCCCTTTTAGTTGGAGGATGTGATTGGGAGTGAGCGCCTCCAAATCATTAGGATCATCTGAAACTCTTGTGATTGGCCTGTCATTTAATATCGCCTCTACCTCGCAAAACAGAGTCTGCAGACCCTCCTCATCCAGAGTTTGCTGCCCAACAACAGAGGTAAGTACACTTCGTACTGAGCGTATCAAGCGATCCCACACGGCACCTTGATGTGAGGCCGCTGGTGTGTTGAATCTCCATTTCACTCCCTCTTGGACAAAGGTAGTCTCCATCTTTGATTGATTTAATGCAGCCAGTGCTCGTCTTAGTTCTTTCTTTGTGCCAATAAAATTTGTGCCATTGTCTGACCTGATACTCGCCACAGGACCTCTTCTGCAAATGAATCTTCTGACAGCATTTATGCAGGAGTCTGTATCGAGAGAACATGCCACTTCAAGATGGACAGCACAGCTACTCAAACAGGTAAAGATTACTCCATACCTTTTCAGAATGGTTCGTCCTCTTTTTACATCAAGTGGTCCAAAATAATCCACTCCCACATCTGTAAATGGTGCTTTGTCTGGCAAGACTCTCTCTTCAAGCAGGTCTGACATTTTCTGCTCACCCAGCCTTCCTCTGTAACGTCTGCATACTGTACACTCAGAGATGATTCTTCTGGCTGCAGAATTGGCATTAAGGATCCAATATTTCTGTCTTAACTTGCTTAGCATGTGATTACGACCAGCATGTCCAAGTTGTTGATGAATGTGACGCAATATCAGCTGGGCAACATGCAGATCTTTGGATAGGATCACAGGATGCTTTACTTCCAATGGCAGTGCTGATTTAGACAAGCGACCACTAACTCTGAGTGTGCCATCTTCCAAGAAGGGATCAAGACGATACAGGGGACTATCTTTAGACACATTCTTTGAGCCTTGTTTTTAAGAGGCAATTTCACTGCTGAATCTTTGCTTTTGTACATAATGGACTACTGCCCTTTCAGCTTCATTAAAGCGTTCAGGGATCAAGCTGGATTTTCCAAATGTGGCTTTAAACCTTTTTAGCTCCTGGTCCACTTTGTCACATTTACCAGCCACAAGTTCCTTCCTTTTCCGACTCAAAAGCAAGAGACGCTCTTTTAGCTCTAGGAGCCAGGCCACTGATGTTCTGAGCTTCCTCCAAGAGGAAAAATAATGGATAAAGCAATCTGTGGGAGTGTCACTGTGCTTAACAATAACATTCACTATTGGCTCCTTCTTCACATCTCGATCATCAACAGAAACCAAAGATGAACCTATGTCAAATATTGGCCACTCACTTGCAGGTAAAGACAGAAACTCTGGGACCTTTAGCCACTTTCCTTGAGTCATAAACTCCTTAGCCGTAGGCCCGCGAGACGCTTCATCAGCAGGGTTATCTTTGGTATTCACATATCTCCATTGCTGCGTGTTTGTGGCTTCTCTAATAACTGAGACTCTGTTGGCAACAAAAGTGTGGAAGCGACTTGTCTCATTTAAAATGTACTTAACATGTTCTCCAAGTATTCTACTGATATGTGATTAGCAGTTACAACAGTACAGCCTGTTTAGACATTACCTCCAGAGTCTCCACCACGAAGAGGCCCGTTTATGACCCAACCCACTCTTGTCTTTACTGCATAAGGTCCATCACATTGGCTGTTGATTAGCTCCCATGGTTTGGGAGCATCAGTGCCAATAAGCAAATCCACGTCGGAATCCACCTCAGGTAACTTAATGCTGCTCAAGTAGGTCCATTTAGCAACATCCTCTTGACATGGGATATTCCCTCTTGACACTGGCATTGTAGCTTGTGTCAGAACAGATGGTAACTCAATAAAATCCTCTTGATCAAGACCAGATACCTCCAATCCAGATACGACAGTAGTTTTAACATTTTTAATCTGCCCCATTGTCCTAAGTATAATGTTCTCTGTTTTGCCAGTTACCCCCAACCTCTTTGCCAAATTAGTAGTACAGAATGTACCCGAACTCCCTGGGTCAAGAAAGGCATACGTGTACACTATTTTGTTGCTCTTTTGGCTTTTCACTTTCACAGCGACAATAGGGAAAACAGCACGGTCCTCTTCTCCAGCCCCTATATGTCCACATGTCTGCTGTAAAGCAGGGCTCACAGTCTCTTCCTTTGCGCAATCCTTTTCCACATGCAGGACAGATGGATGCTTTCTATGGCACACTTGACAATCCAAACGACTCCTGCAGTCTTTGCTTGTGTGTCCAAACTTTAAGCAGCAGAAACAAATCCCTTTTTCCTTTAGGAAGTGTATTTTGTCCTGCTGTGTCCTTGATTTAAACTGTGAGCATTTGTCCAGTGCATGGTTGGTATAATGGCAAAATATACATTTTATCTGGTTATCTGGAGTAGGAGTGATATGTTTTCTGTTATATTTATCTCCATCTTTTGTTGCAGTAACATTGGTGGCAAAAGTACCTCCTTTTCTCCTCTGCTTAATGTGAACTGATGTTTTAGCTTGGTTGGCTGAAGATGCATCATGAATATTCCCAAACAATGGGTCTAAAACAATTTTGACTTGTTTTTCAATAAAGCTCACAAGATCAACAAATACTGCCCTGCTACCTGTTTGTTCATGAATGTTACATGCAACATTTCTCCACCTTTCCCGCAGCCTGTAAATGCTTGGAAAACGAATGATTGAAGACCCACCAATTCTAGTACTACGTGGTGATTGAGAGAACCCAAAAGGTATCAAACTTGCATGTAACATCGTGTTAGTGCATTTTAACATTGTAAACGTTATTGATGAAGATTGAAACGCAGTTTGCAGTAAAGCTACTATTCATTAGTTACATTTGGGTGCCCCCTCTGTCCTTTGGTGTCCAACGCAAAGTGCGTGATGCGCGTGGTGGGAGCGGTGGCACTGCCAGGCTACACAGTCTTTTTCTGCATTTCTATCCCTTTATTCTCTTCAATTCAAGTTCACAGCACAAAGCTGACATGCACAACAGCATAGTTTGTGTTTTATCAAGAATCAAAAAGATTAGCGTGGCACTACTTTAGATGTTTCATTAATTTACTTGTGCTATTTCGCGAGGCATAGAGAGATCTTTCGGTTTCGCACACAAAGTGCACTAACTATTATGTTCTTCATAGCGTTGTCTCTGACAAGCTGAAAATAATGAGCGTAGGCTATGTCCATCCCGCAAATAGAGTCCGCCTGCGAGTCTGCTGCAGCCACAGTCATATTCAACCAGTATCAGGAGATAACGTTCTATTTTGCGCGGATTTTTTCTCCTCTGTTGTTCTCGCGTGGTGTTTGCGAATATGTATCAAAACAAAACACCACTTAATTTCGGGTTAAATGCATTGTAACGCGCGTTACTGAAGTTTGCACCGAGTAAAATATTACCCAATTTTTTTTTGTAATGCCTTACATTACCACGTTACCGCAAACAGCAATATATTACAGTAATTACATTACTTTTGTAACGCGTTACACCCAACACTGATCACTAGCAATGGTTAGCGTTCTCTCAGCTCGACCTTCAGGTTTTCCTTTCTTGTTCGACCCTCTTCCTGAAATGGCCATGGGGTGGTCAGAATGTGGGTCTCTCCCATGATGTATTCAGCCACCAGAAGGTTGAAATTGAGTTAGTGAGTAAGAGAGAGAGATGGGAGGACCGTTGTAGAACATTTGTGGGGGAGGATGATTTAAAAAAAAGAGCTGTCCGAGGTATTTTCTAAATCTGCTTCTATTAGATTAGCTAAAGGGCCGTCACGGGCACAGAGGGGCCGAGGTCCCTCGAGACTGTCTGGAGACAATGGACTGTGACATGGGACCCAAGGGTACACGTGTGTGTGTGTGTGCCCCTGCAACAACCACAGCTCTGCCTTTGGGACCCGATGAGTGTGTGTGCGTGTGTTCCATGCATCCAGGGGAAGGAGGGAAAAAAAGCGATGCTGGTTTGAAGCCGAGCTTCACCACTCTCCTCTTGTCCAGCCACAAAAGGCTGCATCTGGCTGATTCAGCATCATGTTAACCTCAGTTGCCCTTGGTGGACCGTCCTGTCTGGAGTGACTGATTTGTCTTTCTTCTCGTCCTCCGTGCTCCGCAGAACTGACTGATTGCATCTAAACGCGCCTGAGGCTATTGCTGCATATAAACAACGAGAACCTGCAGAGTCAAAACGGCTCCACTGGCTGCCTTCCTCCAGCAATTATGACCCTGAATGTTTGTAGGACTTAATGACTTCTATCGACTTGCATTGACGTGCATATCGACATGCTCCTCACGGTATCCAGTTGGACTTAGTTTTCTTGGCGGTGATTGGGAGCACGCAGTGAATCTTCAGGAGGCAGTAGTCAGGGGTGATGAGAGAAGTGAATGAGTGGAGTTGGGGCTGGGGTGAACGAGTGAGGTATGCTGTGGCGTGGCGATGAATGAGTGAATGAAGTGTGGTGTGCAGGTAGACGAGTGAAGTATGAGGTGAGTGTGTTGTTGTGGTGTGGAGGGTGGGGTGGGGCCCTCCGCTCCTCTCTGGACTTGAGAGTTTGCACCTCCGGAAGAGACACAGAGGATGAAGAAGAAGATCAGCGGGGATTCAGTGTTTGACCCAACTTAGTTCCCACCTGTCAGGCAACGAGAAATCCACATAAATCCACACACGCACGCGCACACACACACACACACACACACCAACTTGTGTGAATGTCAGTTGGATGGGAGTCCTTGCACTCCAAGGTGGAAACATCTCTGTGGATTGTCAAAATTAACTGTGTGTGTGTGTGTACGTGTGTGTGCGTGTGTACGCACTTGCTCCATACGGGGGTGACACTAGAACAGCATGGTGCTAAAGTGAGGAACAGAGTCTGTCCTTAGCCTTGCACTTCTGCCCATTTCCTCTCCAGCATAGCCAACCACACACAACACACACACACACACACACACACACACACACAGTGTGAGAGAGTTTCTACTCAACCTGTCACAGTCAACATTGGAGACAGGATAGAGCCGCACACTCTATTCACCTTCAATAGGAGAGAGAGAGAGAGAGAGAGAAAGGGATGGTGGGAGACAGGGAAAAGAGATGGAGAGAGGGAGTGAGTGAACGAGATGTAAAGCGAAAGGTGTAAAAATGAGATGCTAAAATCATGCAAATTGAAAGCGATAGCGGGAGAAGCCCAAATGAGAAGAATACTAACAGATGAGATTCTGATAGCTGGAGTGCAGAGCAGATGAAAAGACATTTTGACAGAGGTGGGTAAACGGCTAATGGGGAAAAGACTTCTGATTGCAGGTTTTCACATACAGAGAGGGATCAGAGGATAGCGTGGCAACAGCAAGAAAGGTGAGAGGTGTGTGTGTGTGTGTGTGTGTGTGTGTGTGTGTGTGTGTGTGTCCGCCCCCGATGTGCCAGCCCGTGCAGCAGATGTTGAGCTGGGAGAAGGATGACAGCAGCAGGAGCTCTCAGTGGTACGGAGCTGCCTGCAGAGGCCAACTACACTCACACGTACAGTACTTTCTGAAACACACACACACATATACACACACACACACACACAGACTCACTCCCATTCACTTACTCGGTCACACAGGGACTCTTGTATAAGTCTACCATTGTGCATACAGCATCAGATGTGACTACTTTCTCATTAACACAGACGAATACACACACATACATAAACACACACACACACCTGTGTTGAATCCTGTGTATGTGTGTGGGCTTCAGTGGTTGTAGTGGAGACATCAGAGGTGACTTGTGATTTAGCTGCCACCCGCTGATCAATGCTTCTCCCATTAGCACCCCTCAGTTCACTCCTAAAACAAGTCAGTCAGTCCACAAGTCAACCCT
>NW_027468620.1:20479727-20482227 GCF_046254945.1 Alosa pseudoharengus | reverse complement strand
CAAACAGCCACATCCCATTACGCAACTAATTGTACTTAAAGGTGCCATGTGTAATGTCCGCCAAAAAATCAATTCATACTCCACATTCCATAAAAGATGGGGGCAGTATACCTCCAGAAAGTGAGTTGGTCTACCCTAGAGTAACAACTGAGACACGTATATTGCAGTTTGGCTGGCGGTTATGTTGCCCGCATACTGCCTCCCATGGCCGAAACTGGTATTATGACACCTGTCGGGCTGTGGCTTGTAATTTAGCATGCTAATTCAGGTTGATATCTCTGCAGCACTATACCTTGTCATTTTTTTAATCATCACCCTTATTTCTTCTCATTCTTTTGATGCGTGTAGCTCATTTTTTGGGATATTTTTACCTCAATTCTTACACATGGCACCTTTAATGTGGTTTTGAATCTGACGTCTTTCCTTTTCAGGTACCCATACATGTATGTAGGTAATGTGCACCTATATTTATATATTCATATACTGGTCAACTGTTGATCTGTCGATCATCTTGGCAAATGCCGTGTTGATATTACCCCCACTCATTTGAGGTAAGGAGACCTGTCCATCTAGAGGCCAGAAGGATTTGGATTGTGTTATATTTTATCCACTTGTGTGGTGGCTAAGCCTAAATCCATTAACACTGTTCACATTAGAGTGTGTCCAGGTCCCATTCTTTATTACATTAAAATGCACCATCTCTGTTACTTAATGGCTTCGGTCAAAAGTACCAACCTCATTAAGCAGTTATACTTCATGTAGTCAACCAATGAGCATCGGTCGTACCCCCACATTTCCAGTGCATATGGTCATGGGCGTGTTGGTGATGATGCCTAGACTGCACTGGCACAATGCCCTTGGTTGGTTATGGACACCGGGATGCCCTTCCATTGACAGCAGAGGCCCAGTGTTGGTACAGGTTGGCATGGCGGTGATGGCTGGGAGTTAGTGCTCCTACTGATGGTTGTTTTTTATCACAGAGCAGGCTCTCATTAGCCAGTCATTGCAGCCTTCCTCAACGGCCTCTGTCACTCTTCACAGGCAGGTGTGTGTGTGTGTGTGTAGATGATATAAATTAGTGTTCCTTACAAACACACACACACACACACACTCATCTTCTGATCCACACAGCATGTCACCCCGTGGCAGTCGGTGATTGATAGCTTGACACCTTTTCCCCATGATGGGAAGAGAAAGGAGAGAGATGGGCTTTACCTCCGTGGCCTCTCAGTGCTGTAAATCTCCCCAGAGGGAGATCAAGCCTGCTCCTCACATCTCCTGGCTGGACAGGTGTGTTACAGACGGGCGGCGCAGTGTAGCGCATCCAACATCGAGTCCACTGCGCAGCCGCGGCATAACATGCGCTGGCCTACTTCTACGCCTGTAACCTAGAGATTCTGATCAAAGGTTACTATTGGAGCCTTTGACATTCTGATCAAAGGTTATTATTGGAGCCTTTTTGTCTAGTGCCTTTCTGCTATTGAGAGACCTGTTCTGCACCAAGGAACATTTCCATTTCCGTCTTCAAAGAGGTTTCTTTTTCTGTTTGTGGTCTTTGCAGCGTTGAGGTTTCTGAACCCATGAAAGATTCCCTCGTTGAGACTCCTTGTATAGCACAGAACGGCCTTGTGTGGCCTTTGCTGACAAGAGCCATGGCATCTGTCACTGTTACAGTACCCACGAGTGTGTTGTGGGAAATGCACTTTCCTGTTTTATTCTCACCAGCGTGCATAAACTCAAACCCAAATGGAGAGCCAGGCCCAGGCCTGAGTGCTGCAGGGAGGGAGAGGAGAGGAGAGGAGAGGAGAGGGAAGAGGCAGCTGCGCCCAGCACCTCAGCAGACCCTGAACAGACGCAGTTGGCCTGCAATAGCCGTACGATGGACAGAATACAGATGAGAAGAGAGGTGGGGTGCAGAGAAAACTGCAGGAGGAGGGAGGGAGAGGGTTTGTTTTGGAAAAGTGGAAAAGGAGGAGGAGGAGCAGAGAGTTTAGAGAGTGATGGAGAGAGGGCGAGAGAGATAGAAAGGAAGTGGAAGAGAGTGAGTGAGCGAGCAGTGTTTTTTCAGCTCCATTGATTTGCTGCAGGGATGAGAGGGCCTCCATGGTCCTGGGAGAGAAGAAGAGGGCATCAGGGGTCAGGGGGGAGGCAGAGGCTATGGGAGAGAAGTGTGTATTTTATATCTGTGTGTGTTTGTGGGTTTTGCTGTTTGTGTGTTCTCTCTCTGTGTGTTCTCTCTCTGTGTGTGTGTGTGTGTGTGTGTGCGTGCGTGTGCGTGTGTCTGTTTTGTTGGCTGATTCCTAAAATATAAGTATAAATACTGTGTTTGCAGAATAAACACAAAATGACCCCTTTTGGATTATCCACTTCATTCAGGGCTGCTCTCTTGTTGGGGTCATTTGGACCATATTTAGAGCTCAGGGCTTTGAGAAACCTGTGGAATAACCAGATGCTACACCGATGTGTTGTCATTATTGGATTTGCAGGAAATCTTTAAAGA
>NW_027468620.1:20474727-20477227 GCF_046254945.1 Alosa pseudoharengus | reverse complement strand
CTGGCCCTGACCCCTCAGTTCATCATGGCCATTGGGGAAAATGCGTCTGAGCTCTGATATTAATGGCATCTGTCATGAACTCTCAGACATGGGTTTGTGAATGACTGTGAGTATCATGGTGTGTGTGTGTGTGTTTTATGAGGACAGAGGACTCCCATCAGGGTTTGTGAGTTGCTTTTATGAGCCACTCTAATGTGTGAAGGGATGATTAATTTTTTAATTTGTCCTCTTTTCCGTGTGTGTGTGTGTGTGTGTGTGTGTGAGTGAGCAAGCCACACTGTTTTGTGTTTAAGGGGTTGCCTTTTATGTGTATGAATGTGTGTGTGTCTGTGTGTGTATCTGATTTTGTGTGTTTGAGAAAGGGAATGAGTATAGAGCAATTAGAGAGTGAGAGTGTGTGCGTGCGTGCGCGCATGTGTGTGTGTGTACATGTGTGTGTACCTGCGCTGCTGCTCCTTGACATGGGTGTGTAGATGGATGGGCCCATTGAGTTGATTAATGGCTGCCTGCTGCTCTCCTCTGATAACTGTGTGGGGAAAGCTCCTCGCAGCCCTGACCTGCCCTTACTCTCTCTCTCTCGGTCACACACACACACACACACACACACACACACACACACACACCACACACATTCATACACATTTATACACATTCAAGCACACTTCACCCCTGCAACTGTCTGCCGAACTGACCATTCCAATTCACCACAAAGATGTCTACTTTGTTGCTTTAGTTCAAAGTGTGTGTGTGTGTGTGTGTGTGTGTGTGTGTGTGTGTGTGTGTGTGTGTGTGTGTGTGTGTGTGTGTGTGTGTGTGTGTGTGTGGTGCGTATCTTACTCAACTACTCAACCTGTATGTCCATGACCCAGGCATCTCCTATAATACATGGAAAAGCTGGGAGGCGAACAATGACCGTGTCCATGGTCAAACACAGTGTCTGATTTTATATAGCCACAACCAAATACAGCTTAATTAGAGACGGGGTGGGAGAGGGATCCTCGGCTGTTTTCGTAGCCCATGTCTCCTGCTCCGGGTGGGGGGTTGTGAGCAGTCCACCCTCCTGCTGCTTACTCTGGACCATGCATCACCACTGCAGAAACTGCATGGGCACAGGGGGTCGACATGGTCTTTTAATCTCTGTGTTTGTGTGTGTGTGTGTGTGTGTGTGTGTGTGTGTGTGTGTGTGTGTGTGTGTGTGTGTCCTCGTGTGCATAATGAACTGATCCCATGGCTGATTTATGTGAAGCGGTGTGCCAAGACTGAGTGTACAAAGTGCTCCCAACACAGAGCGTTCATTAAGCCAGGAGGATTAATCAGTGTGTGTGTGTGTGTGTGCAGCATGCTTGTACATTTCTGTGCACCTGTATACTGCTGCACATGATATTGTTTGTGTGTGAGTCTGCATACAGATAGCTTTCTACGTGGCACGTGTGCTTGCACACACACGCACACACACACACACACACACTTTTTTTGCTGCTGAGCAGGTTTCAGCGCAGTGCAGATGAGACTGGGAGGGGGGGGGGTGTTCAAACTGGGGATAGACAGACAGGGATGGAGGGAGAGAGAGAAAGCAGGAGTAGTAGAGAGAGAGAGAGAGAGAGAGAGATGTAGAGACCAGGGAGAGACTGAGGGAGGGAAACCAGAGCATGGGGTAACCCCCCTCTTTCTAGGCCAGGAATTCCTCCACTGCAGTAATCAGCAGTTCTCCCTTCCTTTCATCCTCCTTTCCCTCCCTCTCTCTCTGTTTGTCTTTCCCTCCCTCCCTCCCTCCCTCCCTCTCTCAGTCCCTTTTTACCCCTTTCCCATCACTCTTAGTCTCTGCCGTCATCTCTAGCCCAGCCTCCTCTGTGACGTCTCATATGCAGGTTCATACACCACTAGTGCTGCTTTCTACTGCAGCACACACACACACACACATGCACATGTATGCGTGCACACACACACACACACACACACACACACGCACATGCACATGTATGCGTACACACACACATACACACACACACACACACACACAGGGATGCATGCATGCATGCCCTCGCACTCTTCCACACGTGTATCCCCTGCACCAGGCATCTGACGTGTTTCATAGGGGTTGTCCTCCTCCTGGTCTGATGGTGTTCACTCACTCTCTGCCCCTGTCAGCCTCTCTCCCACCCTTCCTCCCCAAGCTCTGGGAGTTCCTCCCCCTTTTCTTTTTCTTTTCTACTTTCCGCTCTTCAATCCTTTGCTCTTTTCCTCGACATCTCTCTTCAGCAGTTATCGCTTTGTTCCTCTTCCTCTCTCTCTTCCTCTCTTTCTCTCCTCCCTCCCTCTCCCTCCCCCTTCTCTCCCCCTCTCTCCCTCTCTCTTTCTCTCTCTCTCTCTCTCTCTCTCTCTCTCTCTCTCTCTCTCTCTCTCTCCCCCCCCCTCTTCCCCTCCCTCCCTGGATGACATTGATTCCAAGGTTGCCATGCTATTGACTGCTGTGCTGTTAAATATTTCAGATGGTGTTTCA
>NW_027468620.1:20444727-20469727 GCF_046254945.1 Alosa pseudoharengus | reverse complement strand
CGCAGAGAGCAGTGTGAGTGTGATGGTGCTGCTCTTAAAGGCAGAGCCCTGCTGGAGAACCCTGCAGCGTCTTTACTGGCTCTTTTGGCGCTTTCTACACTAAACCCCAGAGAGAGATGGAGAGATGGGGCAATATAGAGGTAGAGAGAGAGAGAGAGGGAGAGATGGGGCAATATAGAGGGAGAGAGAGAGTGAGAGAGAGAGATGGGGCAATATAGAGGGAGAGAGAGAGTGAGAGGGAGAGATGGGGCAATATAGAGGGAGAGAGAGAGTGAGAGAGAGAGATGGGGCAATATAGAGGTAGAGAGAGAGAGAGAGAGGGAGAGATGGGGCAATATAGAGGGAGAGAGAGAGTGAGAGAGAGAGAGGGAGGGAGGGAGCGAGAAAGTTGCGTAATGCACTTCTAAACGGACTTGTGTGAGCAGGGCGTGAAGGGTCAGCGCGCGCCGCACAGTGCTGTGCTCGTGTTTGGTGTGTGTTTGGCGTGTGTGTGTGTGCGTGCGACCCTGTGTGGTGCAGAGTGGAATGGAGTGTTTGGGTGGGTGTTGTGCAGTGATGTGTAGAGTGCTATTTGTGGAGGCTGGTGGGAGGTTCCAAGAGCGTGTGTCGATGAGATTGTGTGGGTGGTGAGAGTGGAGTGTGTGTGTGTGTGTGTGTGTGTGTGTGTGTGTGTGTGTGTGTGTGTGTGTGTTCGTGTGTGATAGCAGGGGTCCACATGCATTAAATGGCTCTGACCTTTGCCTGACTATGCAATATAATTACTCATATACAGTCATACCCCCTGTACACACACACACTGAAACTAAAGCCTGTAACTCCATTGTCAGCGCTTCTTGATTTGCGCTGATGTGTAAAGTGTATTCTGCATATTACATATCTTCCCATATTGGTTTCGTGTGTGTATATGTGTGTGGGGGTGACTGGGTGTGTGCATGGGCATATCATGTGTCTATCTGTAGTGTAATGAGAGAGCGTAATCTGTGTGTGTGTGTTTGTGTTTGTGTGTTTGAACGGCGTTTTGTTCTCTTAATAATGGAATGTAATCGGAGGGCACTCCTCTCTGTCACTAATGAGGCTTCCTCCTTTCCTTTCTCTCTCGTTCTCTCGCTCTCTCTCTCTCGTTCTCTCTCTCGCTCTCTCTCTCCCTCCTCCTTACACATATCCTGGGAGTGTGCTCTGCTGCTGGTAAAGGGTCTTCTCTCTTGGCTCAGTGAAAAACTGGTGACGTGCTTTTTTCCTAATGCAAAACATGTGGATCCCATCTGGCTGCTTTTCTCGCTCGAGAACATCAGACTGCCTAAACGAGTCAGAGAAAGAGAGAGAGAGAGAGAGAGAGAGAGAGAGAGAGGAACGCCAAGCAGCTGTGACAGTTCCCACCCCCCTCCCCACTCACTCTTTCTTTCCTCAACTCATTTTCATTTTTTCGCTCTCTTCTTTGTGCCCCCCCCCTATATCTCTCTCTTTCGCCACCCCCCCCCCCCTCTCTGCACCTCCTCTCCTCTCCTCTCCCTGTCACTTGCAGCAGCAGCAGCAGCCACGGCACTAACTAACACACACACACACACACACACATGTATCTTTAGCTTTACTGTCGGTGTGTATGTGTGCCTGTGGTTGGGACTATTTTATTTGTGTAAGTGTATATTTTGTATTTTATCACAGAATTATTTAGTAGGGTGTGTCTCTGTTAGGGAGCACATGAGCATAGTGTCAGATTTTCCATTATCAGCCTATTTTCCCACTTATTTGTGTGTGTGTGTGTGTGTATTTAGCCTTAGCAATCATAGCACTATCTGTATACCCCTCGTTTTGGGTTTTCAATAGGTCAAGGGTGCCTACTGTACCTCACAACCACCACTTCATCTTGGTAAACAGGAAGCTACCTAATTATAGCAACACACACACACGCGCACACATTCAAACACAAGCCCTGCATATGTGGGAACACTTGCTATTTCAGTACCATTGGTGTGCCAGCCAGAACTAGTTTGAGAGGCACAGTGAGCTGGCTGATTGTATAAGGGGAGCAGTTGTAAGAGCTGTGAGCGTGTATCACATGGGATGTTCAGAGTTTGATCGGCCTGCCTTTGAAGTCGGGCTATTTATACATGCAGTGCCAACTGTAGGATGGAGGTTCTGATGGTGAAATTGTGGGTGTACTCAAACTCAAACCTACTACTCAAACATGACCCAGAACTACACACACACACACTATGATTGTTTTCTCCTTCTCTGTTCTGGTCTTTGTTGTTGTTTCTATGATGCAGACACTCAATGGTCTCTCTCTCTCTCTCTCTCTCTCTCTCTCTCTCTCTCTCTCTCTCTCTCTCTCTCTCTCTCTCGTTTCTACAGGGCTGGAAGAGCGCCCCCACATGGCAGGGTCAGAGATTGCTATGTTCCTCTGCTGCTCCAGAAGGTGAGTATGCATATTTGTGTGTATGTGAATTTGTGTGTGTGTGTGTGTGTGACAGAGAGTAATTACACTGGCGGTGAGATCACAGTATTGTGTAATGGAGTCTGACGCTGTGCAGCCTGATTGTGTCTTCACATCTGTCGTCTTGCATTGCATACGTCTGTGTGTGTGTGTGTGTGTGTGTGTGTGTGTGTGTGTGTATGTATTGGTCTTAGAGTATGGCTCTGTATCTTGGGGATGCTGCAGCCCCTGTCAGTGGCAAGGGCAGGCGGAAGATGAAGTGCTCCATACTCCCCTGGCCCTCCCCTTCCTCAAAAGGAGCCGCGTGCTGATTGGCTGCTGCAGGCATTTGGGGTTCACATGCAGCAGTCTCCTTTAATTTGAGGAAGTGTTGAGGCTGGCAGCAGCCTAGGGAGACACATGGAGCAACTGACAGGAGAGAGAAATGGAGCGAGAGAGACGGAGAGTGAGACGGAGAGTGAGACCGATATATATATATATATAGAGAGAGAGAGAGAGAGAGAGAGAGAGAGAGAGAGAGAGAGGATAGAGGCAGAGAATGGTTAAAACTAAGGTTATGTGGATGGCCAGATATAGCAGAGTAAGACGAATGAAGGGTGGAAATGGAGTGAGACTGGAGAATGTTGATGGAAGACCAGCACAGAGGAGGACAGGTGAAGGTGTAGTGTGTGTGTGTGTGTGTGTGTGTATGTGTGTGAGAAAGAGAGAGTGCGAGGGGAATGAAGGCTGCGGGCACACTGTGTGTGTGGCAGCGGTGGCACAGCCGTGTTGATTTGTTCTGAAGTGGATTTTAATGGCGCTGTCATTACAGCAGCACGGGCCTCAGCCAACACAGCCCTGATGAGGGAGAGAGGGAGAGAGAGAGAGAGGGATGAAGAGAGAGGACAAACTTACATTCCCTCTCCTCCTCCACCTCCCTCTCTCCACCCCCCCTCTCTGTCGCTAGTGTCCATCTTTCTCCTGAGTAGAGGGGTTAAGTGAGAGGTCAGTGGGAATGTGATGACTGTCCTGATGGGTCGGCCATCAGGCAGGGAAGCAGCAGAATCACCCAGCGGAGCTTTAATGCCTCCCGTCCGGGAAACCACCCCCCCCTCCCTTCCCCCAGTCTCTTTCAGCAACCCAGTGCTGTTTTTCTGCTCCCTTGCTCGCTCGTTCGTTCCCTCGCTCGAGCGGCTGTGTTAATTACCTCGTCTCCTTATGTTGGAGAGGGGGCAGCTAATTATCCGAGCGCGTGGCCATAACACGGCGGCAAAAAGGACCCCGGAACCGCGCAGCCAGGCATTTCCTGATGGATCCCGCAGCCTCGGAATCACACTGGGTGCATGACAAGAATTTCAAAAATCGAGTATTTTCCCCTCTGAGGCTTTGGAGGTTTTTTTTGCTGTCTTCCACGGGGACTGTCAGGGTTGAAGCAGGACGCTGGACACGGCTCATTGTCTTGAAGGTGGTGGAGTGTGACCAATGAAGCCACGTAGTTTTGCTAACGGCTAACTGGTGAAAAAGTAGGGGTTGGCTGGTTTCATGTGTGGCAAGGGGGATATGTTGGTGGTCCATCTCTCCTCTGCAGCCGCCTCAGAACAGAATTGTACCACAGTGACCAACAGTGACCAACAGTGCAGTCACACGTCACTAACTCTTAAAGTCACACGTGCCACTGGTCAGGGGCCTTCGTGAAGCTCCATGTCCCACCCCCCTCCAGGTCGTTACGGGCAACCCCAGGGGTCAGAGGCTGTCGCCAGTAGCATGTCGATCAGCTCAGACCAGCGTGTCCAAGATCCCGAGGCTCATTAATGCGGCTAACGACCGCTAACGAGCTTGCTAATGAAGCCCGGGCCGTAATGAAGGCCACGATGGCAGGCAAGATGGAGAGAGCTTCATGGGTTGGAACCCTGAGACCAACACTACGTGAAGGGAAGATGGGTGATGGGGGTGGGGGTGCTGTAGGGGAGACCCCAGGCATGAGCAGGGGAACTGGGGGGTTGGAGGGATTGCTTTGCTCTGCTCAGTGCTGCTAGGGTGGCTGCCTGGAGATGAGCTCAATGGATGATAATCCAGACTGCTCAGATCTCCCCTTGGTCAGTGTCCACCCTCTCTCACACCGACACACACACACACACACACACACTCACATGCCCAGTCAGCCCAATCCCCCATCTCTCTCTGTGCTGTCGAGGCTCTGCAGCAGAGGCTATGAGCTCCTCAGCGCACGGCCACGTCTCACTGGCTGAGCTGCACCACTGCGCCGCACTGAAGATCAGGATGGATTCAGCTGTCATGTTTCTTCCCTTTTATCCCCTCCCTATAGCTGGCTAGTACCTGTGTGTGTGTGTGTGTGTGTGTGTGTGTGTGTGTGTGCGCGCTTGTGTGTGAGTTTCTGTGTGTATTTCCTTCCTGCCTCTCATCTGATTGATTCACAGGGCTACATGCCTGTGACAGCACGACACGCATGTGAGTGATGAGAGCCCCCAACCCCCCCAGCCTCTGCAGCAGTACAGTGTGTGTGTGTGTGTGTGTGTGTGTGTGTGTGTGTGTGTGTGTGTGTGTGTGTGTGTGTGTGTGTGTGTGTGTGTGTGTGTGTGTGTGAGGGAGATCTATAGTCCTGCACTGGTGCCGACATCATAGCAACACTGCCCCCTAATGGAAATCCCCCAACACACCCACACACACACACACACACACACACACACACACCTACACACACGTCCCATCCATCTCATTACCATTCCCTTGACGGTGCCAGGCTACAAACAGCCCTGCATTGCACCTCCTGCACTCGAGCAGGGGAGGGGGAATCACCAGGGGGAGGTGTGCGTAACGCTGGCCAGCACCTTGGGGCCACTGCCCGCTTCAAGTAGGAATGCGAGACCAAATTGTGTTTGAACAGAGAAAACACCCCTGAAAATGCAATTTGGTGCCCGAGTTGAGCGCGTCCCCTTCCTGGAAAAAGCAGCAACAATGGCTGTGGTAGCCTGGGCTGGGCTGGCTGGTGGGGAAATGATATTAGTTGGCCATTAGAATGGTGGGTAAATACAGAATGGCACATTACTGTGTGTGAGTCAGCAGCAATTACACTCTTCATGCCAAACACACACACACACACACACACATGCATGCACGCACGCACGCATGTACACACAAACAAGTCAAATCTGTCATTCAGACAAAGCTTTTGTCTTGTTTTTTTATGTGCTTTTGGAAAAAAATGGGCTACTCCGGATTGATTCAGATGAAAGTGATGGTGTCCATTTTTCATACTTGCTGCAGGCCATCTCCATGGATTTAACTGTGTGCTCATTTCCACAGCTGTCAGGATGATAAGGGGGGGGGGGGGTTATTGTAAGCCAGAACTCGAGTGTAAAAATTGACAGTGTGACAGCGTGCACATAATCATCCCAAAGCAGAGTGAGCATGCTGATGTCGCCCTGATTGATGTGTGTGTCTCGCGCAGATAATTGAAGGCGTTGAGGTCAGTGAGGGGGCTTAAGACGCTCTCATTTGGCGGATGTCAGAGCCGTAATAGGAACGGAGATGAGGAGGATGGTCAGCACCAAGAGTAGGAGGAAGAGGAGGAGGTAGAGGAGAATGATGATGAGGCATTATTTTTACAGCAGCCACTCAATATGCTGGAGTTCCCCCAGATCCCTCTCCCATTGTGCAGTGACTCAGACAGTGTTTGACTGTTTGTGTGTGTGTGTGCGCGTGTGTGTTTGTGTGTGTATTTGTGTGTGTGTGTGGTGTCTGTGTGTTTATTTCTGAAATGTATTCCCACAAAATATTTATACTTTAAGCTATGAATGGTTTCCATTTTAAACTGTTTAGAATAAAAGCATGTGTGTGTGAAATGTGTGTGTGTGTGTGTGTGTGTCTGCAGAGGTGACGGTGCTGTATCAGAACGGGCTGCCGGTGATCTCGGTGAACCTGCCGTCGCGGCGCGAGCGCTGCCAGTTCACACTGAAGCCGCTGAGTGACTGCGTGGGCGTCTTCCTCCAGCAGCTGCAGGCCGAGGACCGTGGCATCGACCGCGTGGCCATCTACTCCACAGGTGCACACCTCTCTCTCTCTCTTTCTCTCTCGATCCCTCTATCCTTTTCTCCTCCTTCACACTCCCTCTGCCTTCCCTCTCTCCTGCACTCTGTCCCTCACCCTTCCCTCTCTCTTTCACAATCCTCCTACTTTCCTCCAGTCTTTCTTTTCTTTCTTTCTTTTCGCTAAAATACCGAATGCCCAAAACACTGATTATGCATAAAGCACACGCTTGCAGTGTGGGAATGTTAACACTCCTCTACTGCAGGGGAGAACAGTTGAACTGAGATTCCACATTTGAACAGGCTGCTGCTCCATACAGTACATGCATTCAGTCTCAAACACTTGACTGTACACACACACACACACACACACACACACACACACACACACACACACACACACACACTCTTTTTCCCTTATACATATGCACACAAACACACACACTCTCTGCCACTCTCTCTCTGACACACACACACACACACACACACACACACACACACACACAGATAGGAAGAGTGTCCCTGTCATGATGAGAGCTCTTGAGTGTACTCATGATGAGTTCTAAGTGGCTGTGCTCCAGGCCTGGAGAGAGCACCACACGCATCCTGCCTGTGTGCCAGTGCAACCCTGCAGGGAGAGGACGCTCAGCTGTCCCTCTGCACAGGTGGACCCACCTCACTCATGAGGATGGCTCATGTACATATACATATATATACTTTCACTCCACTTTGGGCTTGTTTACCTCCCACTCTCTTACAGCGGTCTCTCTTACTCTCTTACTCTGTCATTTGCTTCCTACCTATCTTACTCTCTCTCTCTCTCCTTCTTTCTCTTCATCATTCTCTCACTCCACTTCCTATCACTCTTTCCCTCTCTCTCTCTCTCTCCTTCTTTCTCTTCATCATTCTCTCACTCCACTTCCTATCACTCTTTCCCTCTCTCTCTCTCCTTTCTCTTTATCATTATCACTCTCCACTTCCTACCACTTTCCCTCTCTTTCTCTCTCTCTCTCCTTCTTTCTCTTCATCATTCTCACTCTCTACTTCCTACCTCTCTTTCCCTCTCTCTTCCATGTCTCTTTGTCTCTTTCTCATGTCTCCTCTCTCTTTCTCTCTCTCTCTCTCTTTCTCTCTCTCTCTGTCTGTAGATGGGGTGAGAGTTGCCTCCTCCACAGGCATAGATGTGCTGCTGCTGGATGACTTCAAGCTGGTCATAAACGACGCCACATACCTGGTGCGGCCGCCTAGTAGAGGTGAGTTAGGGCCAGGAGATTCAGAGTGTACCTTTGATTACAATGCTCTATCTTTTTCCTACATATCTATTATTCATTTTGTTTGTAAGGGAACATGTACAATTTTAAACATAAATGTTGCCATTTGATGCATTGTACCCGAGTTAGCCTTAAGCTAAACATCTGCAGTCCTCAGGGCACAATTAGACAGCCAATATAGAACTTTCAACAGTGTGTCTGTGTGTGTGTCTGTGTGTGTGTCTGTGTCTGTGTTTGTGTCTGTGTGTCTGTGTCTGTGTGTGTCTGTCTGTGTCTGTGTGTTTTTTGCATGCCTCAGAGCTGCTGGCCCATGAGCAGGCCGAGAGGCTGAATGATGTGAAGTTCCTGGTGCAGCAGCTCTACACTACGCTGCGCATCGAGGATCACCAGCTAAGCAAAGAACGCGAGCTGGTTGTACGACTGGAGGACCTCCAATCCCAGATCCGCCCACTGGAAAAGGTAGCCCAGCCTGTCTCCTAATGTCATACAGGGTTCGTACGTTTTGAAAAAACCTGGGAAAGTTATGGAATTTGAAAATGGCAATTTCCAGGCCTGGAAAAGTTTTGGAAAATGAAAAACACCCCGAAAGTTTTGGAAAAGTCATGGAAATTTGCGTGACCCGTTGCAATCAACTGAGAAATGTATCGTGTTTCGATAGATTATGTAGCATAGCCTACTTCCTTGTGTCTGTCGCGCAGAGACCAGAGATCGGCCTTTTCTAACTCTGCCCTCCCTATACTCATTCGACTCGCTTTATCCATTGCCGTAAAACACACAAACAAACAGTGGAAGGGAATAGGAAGAGGGCAGAAAGCCTAATTGTCTTTTGTGAAGACCAAACCAAATTTTACAGTATCGCACACCACTATTCGCGGTAGCCTACTGGGAGGCTACAGCCCTGTTACTTCAGCATTGCATCTTACTAGCCAGTGTGTGCGGCACTACAAAGCTGCGTGAATTAAACACGCAATTACGTGGTCATGATGAACCGACAGAGTTGAAGAAGAGCTGATTAGTAATTGATCAGGCTATTACATTAATCAGGATTTCAATGTGTGGAGGGTATTTGTCTACAGTAGGCGATCACATAAAGTTAAATGCACAACTTTGCTTAATGTAGGGCTGAAATATAGCCTTATGTGCCTGCTGGTGTGTCAGCGTTGGCCTACATTTTGTATGTATTAGAAATACATAGATAAACCTTAATTTTAATTCAAATTTCCCAAGGACTGTTTCGAAAGAATGGATTTCTATTTTCGTAGGCTAGTTGATGTTTTAGGGAATATAAGGTCATGGAAATTTGTCGAAAAGTCATTAAAATTCTCTGGTGGAAATGTGTACGAACCCTGGTCATAGGCATGACTCAATATGTTACATAGAGTGCAATCTTTTTACACTCTTACAGCTATATCCAATCGGTTCCATTTCAATAAATTTCATCATCAACATCGGTCTTTGAGTCTCTCTCATGCCAAGTTTCCTGACTTTTTAGTGTCATTAGGCTTGTCATTCTTGTCTATTATCTAAGAATATGTGTATGGTGTGTGTGTGTGTGTGTGTGTGTGTGTGTGTGTGTGTGTGTGTGTGTGTGTGTGTGTGTGTGTGTGTGTGTGTGTGTGTGTGTGTGTTCCCCCCGCAGGTGAAAGCGGAGCTGAGCAGGAAGGCGGAGCGCCGCACCACCTGGGTGCTGTGGGGTGGCATGGCCTACATGGCCACGCAGTTTGGCATCCTGGCGCGCCTCACCTGGTGGGAGTACTCCTGGGACATCATGGAGCCCGTCACCTACTTCATCACCTACGGCACCGCCATGGCCATGTACTCCTACTTTGTGCTCACGCGCCAGGTAAGCACGGCACAGCACAGCTCCATTCAGGCCTATTCTGCTCTATTCTAGGCAGCGTAACTCATTTCTTGATTTGCAGCTCCATTCAAACATTCAGACATCCAGACACTTTATTTGCATGACAAAATGCACAACTGTGTCAAAGGATTGTCGAGGATTTGGAAACATACTTACTGTCCTCACCCCCACCACCTCACTCTGCATGTATATTCAGATGGTCTAGCATCCCTCTTTTGCCTATTTTTATTCTCTCACTCTTTCTCTCTCTCTTTCCATCTGTCTTTTTTTCTAAGCCTCCCGCTGTTCTTTTTTTGTGACCCATTCCTCTCCCGTATGTTCTGGTTCCTCTCTCTGCTTTCCCTTACTCTTTCTGTTGTTTTTCCCTCCTTCTTTAGTTCAATCTTCCTCCCTTTTTCTTTCTCACTCTCTTTGAGTCCCTTTCTGTTCAGGCTTCTCTCTTCTCCCTGCCTCTGAAGGCAATGCCTCCATCATCCATCTTTTCCCTCTCTTACATTTTCTCTGCCTCACTCTCTTTCTCTCTCTTTCTCTCTCTCTCACACACACACACACACACACAGAAACACACACACACACACACTAGCTGGTGTTTTGGGTTTCATGAATGTTTTAAGGGCAGAAATGGGAAGAAATTGCTGTTGTCTGTCTACTCTTCCCATTCATTGTTTTTTCCTCACCTCTCTCTCCTCTCCTCTCCTCTCTGTCTTTTTCACAGGAGTATGTGTACCCTGATGCCAGAGACAGACAGTACCTGCTGTTTTTCCATAGGGGGGCTAAGAGTAAACGCTTTGACATTGAGAAGTACAACGAACTAAAGGGGGCCATTGCTGAGGTATGTGTACGCCCACATCCATCACTCCCTCCCAAACATACTGTATACACGCACACAGTGCTTCTCTTTTTCTCCCTCCCTCTGCACTCCTACACTCCTCCATTGTCTTACGTCTCTCACATAACATGCTTTCTCTCTCTCTCTCTCTTTCATTCTCTCTCTGTCCCTCCTGCAGGCCGAGTTAGATCTGAAACGCTTGAGAGACCCTCTGCAGCTCCAACTCCCTGTCCAGCAGCTCACCTCCAGCAAGGATTGATGGAACCAGAGCATCCTTTCCTCTCCAGCCCTCTTCCCCATCCCCCCATCTCTCTCTTTCTCTCTCTTTTTCTCTCTCTCTCTTTCTATCTCTCTCCCTCTCTCTGTCCACCCCTCTCCTCCAGTCTTTTTATTTCTCCCCTTTGCCTTTTTTTAAATCCCTCGCTCTATGTTTCTGTCTTCCTCATTCTGACAGAACCATCTCTTCTCCTGTTTCTGGGAGGGATTTTGTTTTCTTTTCCTTTTTAAAAAACTTTTCTGGCTGAAAATATTGATGACAACAACAGCAAGTGTGTATAGAAGGTTGAAATCGAGAAGGTGACAAGGGACATGAATCGGAAAATGGATTGATATCGATAAGGATGAAGGTGAACTTCATGCAGGGGCTTGTTGACAGCCAGGCAGAGAGGTACTGAAAGACCAGCAGCCAATACCACCTCCCACCAACACCACCCCCGCCTACAGCAAACCTCTGTGGACAACAGGAACTTCCTGCTTCTGGACAGGAAATGACGCGTACAAAAACATATTGCAGCCTCAGAGCCTTCTGGAGGGTAAATGTGTCTCATAACACAGGGTGACTGAGCAGGGCTCTTGACTGTTCACACACACACACGCACACACACACACACACACACACACATACACACACTGTGTGGAGTCAGACACATGGAGCTCCCTCAGCCTGTCAGCATCCCTGTAGATGGAGGTGAGATTCAGGACTCATCCTAAGAGTCAGTCAACAAGGATGGACTCCCACCCACTCATCTTGCCCTTCATCATGTGGGACGCACATCTCACTGTAAGAGCTGCTTTGACCTTCAACTGACCTTTAGCCCGCCGGTATCTGCCCCGCCGAATCCACACAACCACCCAGCCTCTCTGGTCATTTCTCGGTCCCTTCTTGGCTGAGGCTCTGAAACTGTGCTGGCTGCATTTCATGGTTCCAGAGCCCCCTGAGCTTTGATTGACAGCTGCTGGGACGAGTCTGAGCGAATCGGGTGGGTTGGTGGAAGGTGAAGCTTTAAGGGGAGCTGCTGCTCTCAGCTTCAAGCTCAGTTCTCTCTCGCCAGTGTGAGACACTCCAGCGGCCGACGGAACATCACTGTGGGTTCTATTGTTCCAAAAAAAACAAATTCAACATAAAGAAACATTTTGGCACTTTTTATTTTAGAAGCCATATTATATTTGTTATGAAAAAAGAGAAACAATCAATCATAATGAACAGAAAGCTTTTTTCTCTCTTTGTTCCATCTCACTCTCTCTCGGAGAGAGACTGTCTTGTTTCAGCCCCATCTTGTCAATCACAACATATCTGTCAGTGCCCACTTCAGCTATCAGAACTGTGTCATATACCTAACCACATACCCCCCCCCCACACACACACACACACACCTGCTAGCTGATAGATAACAGTACTCTGTGAGTAGTATGACTACTCTGACGCCTGCTTGCCAGTGCCTACTAACCACTCCTGTACAAATCTAGAGTACATGTAACATGCAAATGAAATGCGCTAGCGGTGTGGAAGATGCAGAGCAGGGATCTTCTCCAGCTTCTCCGCCACACAGCCCCAGCCTGACCCCAGTCTCCTGCACCACGCTCCCCAGCCCTGTCCACTACCACCACCATCCCCAGCCCTGTCCACTACCACCACGCTCCCCAGCCCTGTCCACTACCACCACCATCCCCAGCCCTGTCCACTACCACCACGCTCCCCAGCCCTGTCCACTATGGTTATGGTTATGGTTATGGATTTAGCAGACGCCTTTGTCCAAAGCGACACTTCACTACCACCACCATCCCCAGCCCTGTCCACTACAACCACGCTCCACAGCCCTGTCCACTACCACCACGCTCCCCAGCCCTGTCCACTACCACCACGCTCCCCAGCCCTGTCCACTACCACCACGCTCACCAGCCCTGTCCACTACCACCACGCTCCCCAGCCCTGTCCACTACCACCACGCTCCCCAGCTCTGTCCACTACCACCACCATCCCCAGCCCTGTCCACTACCACCACGCTCCCCAGCCCTGTCCACTACCACCACGCTCACCAGCCCTGTCCACTACCACCACCATCCCCAGCCCTGTCCACTACCACCACCATCCCCAGCCCTGTCCACTACTACCACCACGCTCCCCAGCCCTGTCCACTACCACCACGCTCCCCAGCCCTGTCCACTACCACCACCATCCCCAGCCCTGTCCACTACCACCACCATCCCTAGTCCAGCCCACGCCATCTCTCTCCACAGTGCCTCTCAGTGTGCAGAACACTTCAGTGCGCTGCCTAGGGCTCCCCTCCAGCTCTGCCACCCCCCCCCCCCCCCACACACACACCCCTCCCACACATACACACACCTACATACACTGTCCTGGAGCGCTGCTTTGTACGCAGGACTCCCCAGTTGTGCTTAGGTTCCTCGCCACAGAGTGCATCGCTGTGCCGCACTCTCTCGCCTTGACATCTAGTGACGAGATCAACGCCTATAACGTCTCGACTATAGCGGTGGTAACAAGGACACGAACTGCAAATTCAGCATTGCATCGCAACTCCCCATCCTCTCACGCAAAAAAGAGTCCTCAAAATGCCAAGAATTTTAGTGGGAGGATCGAGGGCGACATGTAAAGAAGTCAAGTGGTGATGTTGGATGGGGGAACAGATGTAATATATACATAGATCGTAGTTTTAGTGTGTTCTCTCGCACACATCCAGGCATGCTGTAGAGCGAGATTGTTGCATCTTTTTAGTCTGTGTGTGTATGTAGGTATGTATGTATGGATGTTCTGTATGTGTGTGTATGGGCACGTGTGTGTGTGTGTGTGTGTGTGTGTGTGTGTGTGATGTGTTTGTAGAGAGGGCCCGTGTTAGAGGAGCGAGACACGCATTACCAATATCACACATGGAAACAATATCTCGAACCCTGTCAAATAACCTTGACGTGATTGTCATTTCTCGAGCATATCCTTATCAAATTGAGTAAGGTTGTTTACATACCATGGCTCAAGCGAACCCACAAGACCACGTTGGCTAGAGAGACAGTAATTTATTATATCCTCTGGCCAAATGTTGAATGAATTTTCTTCTTCTGTTTTCTTTTCTTTTTTTTTTTTTAAAGGTGACATTTTAAAGCTTTACCCTGAGCCTTCTCATTCAGAATAGCTACATATCCACATATCCAACATATGCGTCCAAGGAGTGATTTAGACCTCTGCAGACCTATGCAGGCACACACACGCACACACACACACACACACACACACACACACACACACACACACACACACACACACACACTTGGCCCTCCAGACTCCAAGGCAAAGCAGACTGCTTGCATGCACTACTATAACCCTTATGAATTAGAGGTGTGGTGTGGTGTGGGAAGTACAATGTAATTGTTGTCATTAGGACACGTCGCCCTAGTTTACGTTCTCCATTCAGTCCTCAATGGGCTGTAGTTTTCTGCAGAAGCTTGAAGCCATATCTGTGTTTTGTGTTTCTGTGTGTGTCTATAGTGGGTCTGTTTAAAATGCGTCTGGGCCCTGTCTGCTGTTAGCAGGGGAACGGTTGGATTGTCTGTCAATCCGTCCGTTCGTCTGTCTTTCTGTCCGTCCTCTCTTCCTCTGTCCGCCGGTCTATGGAATGCAGGGTAGGCCCAAAGCTGAGACGGCCAGGTGACGGGTACCCATGGGCAACGGGAAGCACAATCAAATCACCCGACTCCCCATGGGCCCTCACACCCCTCTGTTCAGGTGGTGTCCACCTGAACCATGCCACAGCTATGAGTGTGTGTGTGTGTGCCTGTGTCTGTGTCTGTGTCTTTGTGTATGTTTGTACACACACGTGATTCATATGTGATTTCACATGTGTGTACAGGCATTTTTGGCCTGGACTGACGTTCCCACAGCCACACTTGCTAAGTGGTTAACACCCAATTTGACACAGCAACTGACTTGGTGTTTATGAGGTGAACGGTAGCCTCACAGAGGTTGACTGGAAGCTAGTAAAGCTACTGTAGCTAGTAAATGATTCTAGGGAGTTCACACATGTCAAAATGAAGTAGATTCCAACTGGGAGCCCTGTGGTCTTGTGTTGTGTGGCAATGGAGAGACACATGGAGAGGTCATGTGCAAAAGGGCAAGTGTGTGTGTGTGTGTGTGTGTGTGCGTGTGTGTGCATGTGTGTGCGTACATTTGTGTGTGAAGCAAAGGGCAAAGTGTAAATCAATGAACTATCCCTCTTCTGATTGGTCCAGATCAATATCATCATCAATCATTTTTTTCTCTCTCCAACCTTTATCATCTAGGGTCATGAATCTCACTCAGACCTTCTGCTGCACACACACACACACACACACACACTCTTACTCACGCTCACATGTTAAATTAGAAGGCAAGGCTTGGTCAGCGATCTATGAGCCCCTGCATCTCCAGT
Source organism: Alosa pseudoharengus (assembly GCF_046254945.1). Taxonomy (NCBI): domain Eukaryota; kingdom Metazoa; phylum Chordata; class Actinopteri; order Clupeiformes; family Clupeidae; genus Alosa; species Alosa pseudoharengus. Next base: position 20,454,610 of record NW_027468620.1, on the reverse strand, counting down.
TGACCCCTGTGAACCTCCATTTCTATCCTGCTCGCCTCTCTCCCCTGTTTCAGGGCTCCACTCTCATCACCTGTTTTCCATTGGATCACTACTCCTTTTGTCTTTTGTTGGTTTTTAAGTTGGTGTTTTGGTCTTTTCTTTATTTCTTTTTTCTTTTCTTTTTTTTCTACAAAAATATATCAAATATAGAGAACTATTCAAATGCGGGTGTTGCATGAATGTATGTTTACATGGGGAAATTATATAAAAATGACATTGAGAAAAAAAAATACAAAGGCAAAAATTATTTATGAGACATGGACTCTTTGGATGCAGAGGGCGAGGTTTGGCTGCCGCCCCCCCCCCCCCCCTTCCACGATGTTCGGGTCTGCTGTTGCCAAAGGTGACCTTTGGCCCCTCGTCACTTCCTGTCTTCCCTTCTGTCTCCGTTCAACTGTCCTCTATTCTCCAGTGTGTGACCCATGTCCTCTAGGTTTCTCATCCTTCCCTCTCATATTGACCCCTGCTCCCTGCCTTCTTTCAGCTACGCATTGGCCACCAAACCTTATAGTCACTTGGGGCGACTCAAGCCAAAAGACTTTTCTGCTAAATCACTTTAAGGCAAAAATGTAATGCAGCAGTTAGCCACTTATAGTCATCTAAATGTGTGACGTGGAGCAAGTGCTGGCAGCCTAAATTGGCTCTTTAAAAAAAAGAAAAAAGTAAACATGATACAGTTATGTCTGCTTGACTTGACATGGTCTGTGTGTTTGGTTTTGTCCCTATTCAGTTCAGGATTTATAGCCAGACAAGCCATTATGGAAGGCAGGGATAGGCCCAAACTTCCCCTCTGTGAGTGTGTGTGTTCAGTGTGTGTGTGTGTGTGTGTGTGTGTGTGTGTGTGTATGTGTGTGTGTTATGAGAGCAGAGAGAGGGGCTTATGCTCTCTGCATGTTTCGGGAAGAGCTCCTGAGTGCACGTCCCCCCCCCCCCCCGTCTTTCTCGTTTACCTCACTCACTGACCTCCCTCTCTTCATCCATCCATCCATCCATCCATCCACCTCTCTTGTTTTTTTCTCCAGCAGTTTCTTTTTTTAAACCTGCCACCTTTCTTCTTTCTCAAATCAAAATCACATGTATTTAGTTTTGGTTGTGTGCATTTTTATTTTTTATTTTTTATCCTGTTTGTGTGCACTTAGATTAAACCTATGTTAAAAAAAAAGGCAAAGAGAGTTTTGCAGGATCCATGATTGAATGATCATTCTAGTTCTTAGGTTTCCCTATTTCTTTTGTTTCCTCTCATTGGCATCGGATGCTGTAATGTTGGAAGACTATAAAAATGAAAATGTAAAATCCTGTATCATTTAAGAAATGTGTATAAAAGAGAAATGTAATTCAGTTATCAATAAAATACTTATCCAGTTTTGGAATTCTTGTCACGTGCCATGTTTTGTCATTTTCTTAAGCAGGTTTGTATAAGTTGCTATTGTCAACATTTCAGTCCTCTTTTACCATGTACCATATGAAGCCAGTTAGTTACTTACCCTCTGAAGTCTCATTCTGATTGGATAAACCTTAATATGTTTCTCCAATGGGCCATAATGGATAAAAAGCTGAATCAGCAAGGCTGAGCCATTCTCAGATTAACGTTTTTATGATGACATATACTGTTCATCAGAGAGTAGCCGCCAATGGATGTTGGCAGCTGGATGTTCCAACTGACCTCACAAACGTAGAGACCTGACAAAGACAGCCATATAAGTAGACACCAGCCGTTATAGGCAGAATTAAGTCTTTGTCTGTCTTGACTGGACCATTCGGGACTGTCTGCCCACTCTACTGTCACAATCAGTGCCGGCCCAATTTGTTAGTGTCCCCTGAGATGGCTCTTTGTGGCGACGGAATGTAATGTTATGCTGCATGAGAGGCTGTCATGCTAAAGTGGTGTGAGGGGCACTGCCATTACATTCTGGGAGTCCGCATAGTGCTGTCTGTTTAAGGTGAAGAGCTGATGAAAGTGGGAGATGTTTACATTCTCTTTGGGAGATGAGGACCACAGAAGCGGAAACACAATTCAATTACAGGCTCAAAATGTTCAAAGTACCTTGAAATCGGGAGGAGACGATGGAGACAAAAGTTTCGTTTTAGTGATGTTTCTTGGGTCTTTTATCCATGCTTAATCAAAGGCATTCATGTAATTGGTATGTTCTGTCCACATGCATACGGTCATGTACAAGCCACTATTTTGCAATAGGTAACACATGGCGCTTGTGGAATAGTTTGGGTTTCCATGTTTACAACAGATGGATGAGAACACTGTATCCTTGACCTGATCATCTGGGCATCCTTGGCCTCTGCGCCTTCCTGTAATTGCTGGATATCCTCAATAGATAGGCTTGTCTGCACTGTGTGGCTGTGTGTGACGAGAGAATACACATCCCATCATTACAGAAGAACCACAGTGATGAGAGAGATCTGTCAGTGTTCACATACAGTGTATTCTGTATTCAGAGATTCTGATATACTGCCTTAAAAGGCAAACATCTAAAATAATATCTGCACATAATCGTTACTTTATATGCCATCAAACATTACCTGCAGATTCAGTGACTGTGTGTGTTCGTGTGTTCGTTCATGCACAAAAGTGTTTGAAGGTGTACCTCATCATGCAGTCAGGGGGGGGCAGCAGGCAGGACCCAATCAGTGAATGTGATGTTAATCCTCTGGCCCACAGAGAAAGTACATCTTCATTAAAACAGTAAGTCTGCAGTCAGACCTAGAGGGAGAGAAATAAGTGAGATGGTCTGCAAGATGGGCAAGAGAGTAATTGTGTAAGAGGCCTGACATGTTCCAGCTCGTTTCTTCTAACGGCCTCATTGATTAGAGGAGCCATTCATTTAATTAAAAGACGGAGGGGGGGAACGAAATCTGCCCGCTTCAGGTTGAACCTAGGCATCTTACAGGAATTCACAATACCAATAACGGTTTTATTTCTTATGGGAACTACACTTTCACATAGAAAACCCCTTACTTGCGCTATTCTCCAACAGCAACTATATGTCTACCTCAAAGAGTGCAAGAACTATTAGTAAAGTATTGTGATAGAAACACTGGTATAGCTGTATATTCTTGATTAGGCCTTTGTGTCTGTTCTGTATCTTTGAGATATGAAGACAAAAACATGCGTAAAGACAGGAAGGAAGAATGGAGATTCAATGAAAGAGTGTATCAGAGGAATGACAATAGATGAATGGGCTTCAACGGGAACTTGGTTTTTAAGGTTGTCTGGGGTTATCTGGTAGCTACAGAGAGAGGTGGAGCTGAGGGGAGAAAAGGGGTTTAGAAGTTTGAAAGGAGATAGTGGACTGTAGAGACAATGGCCAGGAGAGCTTAGACATGATCAAACAGAAAGGGTTTCTATCCAATTTCAAGTCTGATTACATAAGTGCCTGATATTTGGTGTTGATCATTTTAAAGCAATATTAAATAAATATTTTTGAGTAAACTGTATTACTTAATCTTTGCATTTTTTAATGTTTTTTGCCAGTATAATCTTGAAGGCTGATTTGCAACAAAACATGTTGACATAACTCTTAAACTACACCTTTCCCCCCACATTGTATTTAACTAAATGTTTTAATTTACTGACTGGAATAATAAATGTAGGTAGTTTCTAAATGCAGTCTCATCATGTGGATAAGAGATACCTCTGGAACAATAGTAGGATGGTCCTGTCACAGGCCGGAGAGGGTGTGTATCAGTGAGTATGTGTGTGTGGTCAGTCAGAGACGTGGGGACAGGAGGGACAAGGTCAAGGTGACACAGATGTCCTGTTCTGCCCCCAGGACCCTCACACAGGCAGGTCCCTGTCCAGCCCACAGGCAAGCGTACCATGATAAGCTGTCCCTTAGTTTGAAAAAAAAAGAAAGATTGGTCTAACTCGGGGGAACATAGACTGTCATAAAGCATTTTGTATCTGACCACACAAGTGTGTTTGTCCTGCAGCGTTCTGCTCTGCAAACCAACAATATGATTCCGTTAATAGCCATCCTCCTCCAGGCTGCTCTCTTCACAGACGCCAGAGGTAAGAGCATTTTTAGGAAATATGCTTCTGGTTTAGTAGGCTACATTACATTCAAGATGCTTAATCAGGGTGATGAATTGTGCATGGCTACATATGAATGAATTGCCAAGCCTTTTCCGATAACAGATGTATATTGGTTACTGAACCAAGAGCATGAACAAAACTTCCTTGCTTTCATTGTGTCTCATCAGTTTACTTTTGTAATCTTTTAAAAGTTATGCTTGCAATCCATTAGATTATTAGACCAGGAATGCAGGGCCAAATAAACTGGGTTAGGCCTGATTTATACTCTCTTGCCACAAACTAATCTTGAGAGTTAAACATGCAGCGCATGCTCATTAAACTGTTGTTCTGAGTGTTTGTTTGAAAATACTAAATGATTTAAAGACTCTAATGACACCGCCATCCAGAAAATGTCTTATTCTTTTTCCCTAATGATGTCTCATTATGGTGCCGTCCTACTGTGTTCTTTCTGGAGTTTGTGCATTTCACTTAGTCTGTGAAATACACTGGGAAAATGTGTTTGATTGGGGATGGTTCTCCCAATTGAAGCTAAATGAAACTACACCTGACTGTAGATGTCTTGTCAAGTTATCTGTTTCATAATGTCATTTCATTACTATAAAATAATAACACCTCGATTCCTTTAAATCTTCTTTCTGGAATTGATTGTAGCAACCTGAAAAACATCTATCTGAAGTTCCTGCAGTTCTTGAAACTGACAGAGATGGGAGCCCAAACTATTTTCATGGTCAAGGACTACTGAGTCTGTTCTAATAAGTTAACAATGAAGTTTGCTGAACAAAAACAGTGGAACAGAGTTGCTTGTGGAACATTTACAAATGTCAGAAGAGTACCCATGTTCCCCAGTTCTGTTTATTGTTATTCAAGACCATGGATAATCTCATAATCTCATTTTTAGGTATAGATGGAATAGTTGGTCCCTTTTTTTAATTAAATGTTTTAAGCAAGTTTTCCCAAGTAATTAATGTCCTTGTGTGTGTATGTGTGTGTCTGTGTTATACAGAAGTATCTGAATTTGTCCCACTTGAAATAAATGTGTACTGTATCATACAAATCTGGGGAACATAGGACCATGGGAACATAGAGATAGCCCCATTCTATTAAAATGGACAGGATGAAGGTTGGAAACCATATGTCATTTTTTGTAGCTGTTTAACGTTTGCGTTTGTGTCTAAGTAAAGCAGTGCACCTTGACTCAGATGGTACTGAGATGGCTACTTAGTGTTATAACTAATGACTTACTCGCAGACGCAGGGATCTACAGTTGGGCTCCCCTGCAGAGTGTCTCCTAAGCCGTCAAAGGCTCCTGGCAGCAGTGATTACTGAGCTCCCACTTGTTTGCCTGCTGACATGTGAGAATCCTTCACCCTCCCGCGGCAGGGTCATTCTTCATGTCCGACCATCCACAAGCTCTTTCCACTTGGGCTTAATTCATCCCCTTAATTAGTTTTGTAGAGAGAGGAAGAGTGAGATTAGGGAGAAGGGGAGGGTATCGATCATGGTCACTGCTATTTGTTTTCTCCTTCGATAGAGTTTTCCCCCATGAAATGTCCATCTATTTAAAACTACAGGGAATCTTATCTGACGCACTTCTTGAGAAAGACTCCATTGTCAAAGGCCCATTGAGAACACAATTTGACGCACATATTTAGTTACTATCTGTCTAATACTGGTAATTATACCAAATTGACTTCCTTGTAGGTGTATGTGAGTCAATGCAGTTAACAGGATTTTGAAATGTGTTATCATGGGACCTCACCTAATTTTATTCACCCCTTTTATGTTACCCAGTCTTTGATCCTTGCAATGCATATATCAGTCTCAATGAGCCTTGGCGCAACACGGAGTATCACGTCAACAACTCCAGGGGTGTGCCTCTGTGTGATCAACATGTTTCGGGGGAGTGGTACAGATTCACCGGCATGGCTGGTGACGCCATGCCGACGTTCTGCATCGAGGAGAACCACTGCGGCACCCACGCCCCCATCTGGCTAAACGGTAGCCACCCTCAGCTCAACGAGGGCATCGTCTCTCTGCCAGCCTGCGCCAGCTTCAATGACAATTGCTGCCACTGGACGGCCAACGTGGACGTCAAGGCCTGCCCAGGGGGCTACTATGTGTACCGCCTGCCAAGACCCTCTGTCTGCTTCCATGTCTACTGTGGACGTGAGTTGGCAGAGGCCGTCTGTCCACTTCTACCCTGCAATGTTTTTGTCTGTCCACATTTCACACTGTGAAGTGTTTCTGTCTGTCTGTCCATCCGCCTTTTAGTCTGCAGTTTCTGTCTGTGTGTCTGTTTTCCTCCATCTGTCTGTCCCTTCAGTGTGGATAATCTGTTGAAATGTGCCTGTACTTAAATGGAAAATAACCTTTTGTGTTGGTTTTCAGTGTTTTCTTTTTTTCATTCTGTGTGTGTGTGTGTGTGTGTGTGTGTGAGTGTGTGTGAGAGAGATCCGCCATCGTGGCTGAAATGTATAACAGCTGCAGGAGTCTCCCATGAGTGAGCGCTCAGTGCCTCAACAACGTTCTACACAAATGAAAGTGAATTAATGAGGAGTCTTCAAACACCCTGAATCATTCAAGCTTTTGCCTCCTCAAGTGCAAGATTAAAAATTAAGTTCCCAAACCTTTTCCCTAATTTCTAAACCGTAGCCCCTTATTTGCATCTTGGCAAATGGAAGTGAGATGCCGCAAGAGATAATAGGTCTATTAGGGGAGACTGAAAATTCTAACCGATCACACACAAAGCACCATGTGTGAAGTCCTCCAGTAATATATTCTAGTTCTTGCTCAGTTCCCCTAAATTATCCTCCAGATGATATCATTTATACTTGTCTTTGATGCTTCTCTGATATTTGTTTAAACATGTTTTTTTTTTAGCAGTTTGCAAAAGCTGTGTCACTCTGTCTATTGTGTGTGACTGCTTGCCATCAGATTTCTATGACATCTGTGATGAGGAGGAGTGCGTTGGGCCCCACTGTGGAGAACCTGAGTGTCGCTGTGGCAACGGAACCATCCTTGGGCTTGATGGACAGACCTGCCTAGGTGAGGGAACCGCCACAGATCCGCTGAGAGAGGAGTGTGGGAAATGAGTCAACCAGAAAGCGGCAAGCTTCAGTCTGAACAATAAAGATACAATAAAAATATATATGTATAAAAATACAACAAAAAAAATAAATAAAACTGGCAGAAATCCTATAGGTCTAATGGAATTCTCCCATGCTGGTCATAAAACTTAGTCACGTCTTTATAAACAATGGGCCAGAAAGGAGTTTGAGGAAAATCTTTGAAAAGTAAATATGTTTTGGTGTCTTTGAAAATATCAGGTGTTTAAAAGTTAATTATCCCAGTGGACTGGAGAATCTACCACAGAGACAAGCTACAAAAAACACATCTTGTCACATATTGGTCTGCTTGTTCCTTTCTGATAAGGTGCAGCTATAGAGAGCTGACTTCTGCTCTCTAAATAAAACAAATCCTGGTCTGTCAAGTCCTAAATGTTCAGAATCAACTAGATATATTCAGTTCGTCTCTGAAGACATTTATCTCTAAAGATGTCTGACCGACTCTTTTCTTCCAGCTCTCTAAATATCATTTCTGCATTCATTTTTCTCTCCACATTTCAAAACCTGTCATTTGAAATGTGTGGTCTCATTATACCTCCTGTTGTTAGCGTTCTGTCAGGATAGACCTAGTTGTGTATGGGCTGCCTTCCCCCTTTCTAATGAACCTGACCAAACTCCTTGAAGATGAGCATTTAGAAAGCAGATGAAAGGAAGAAGGGACAGCTGGCTCTTTATGACAAACTAGGGTGGATGCACCTCATGGTTGCTACTCTTTTCATGTCTGTTCACCAAACATGCCTTTCACTCTGTTTATTATTCTCTCTCTCTCTCTCTCTCTCTCTCTCTCTCTCACTCACTTTTGCTCACTTGTGCTCTCTCACTCTCTCTCTTTCTCTCTCTCACTCACACACTTTTGCTCACTTGTGCTGTCTCACTCTCTCTCTTTCTCTCTCTCTCTCTCTCACTCACACACTTTTGCTCACTTGTGCTCTCTCACTCTCTCTCTTTCTCTCTCTCTCTCTCTCTTTCTCTCTCTCACACATTCCTTTTTTTGTCATTCTCTCTTTTTCTTTCTATGCCACCCTTTCATTGTCTCTCTTTCTCCACCTTCTCCATTTCTCTCTCTCTGTCACTCTCTCAGATGTGAACGAGTGTGAGAAGGGGAATGGCGGCTGTGCCGAGGTGTGTGTGAACACCAAGGGTTCCCGACAGTGCGAGTGCCGGCCAGGCCGCGTGCTGGCCGCTGATGGACGCACCTGCAAAGGTGAGACTGCCAAACCCCAGACAAGGCCGCAAACACTCTACAGTCTGTCACCTCAGTATTCCACCAGAGTCATAAATCTGGGGTGTAATCCTCCAACATCTGCTTCAAGATTTAACAACATCATTTGACAAAAAAAAAGTGCTTGCTTTATTTATTTTTCAAGTTTTTGATTTATTGTCAAGAAAGTTTAAGCACCCAGTTGAAGTACTCCCACTTCCTTATTTCTACAAAAAAAAGTCAATGTGGTTAGATATTATACCAAAAACACTTATTTTTAATTATGCTATTAATTATGTTATTTTTAACTATGTTATTTTTTTATGCTATCAACAACATTGTCATGTTGTGGGAAGAAATTCATCATTCTTACTCATGTTCCCTTTCCTGGTCAGAGATTTTGGGCTGTCGTTATGAGAATGCAGGCTGCAGCGATACTTTTTATCCATTCTTTCCTCATCAACCTGGTGGAGGAAGCTCACTATTCTCACTCCTATTTCCTCCCTGAGCAGAGATTGAGGGCTGCCACAGTGGGAATGGAGGCTGCAGCCATGGCTGCTCTGGGCCTCAGGACTCCTATTACTGCCACTGTCCACGGGGACTGATGTTGGCTCCGGACAAACGCACCTGCCAGGGTCAGAACTGTGTGTGTGTGTGTGTGTGTGTGTGTGTGTGTATGTGTGTGTGTGTGCGACTGTGCGTGTGCGTGTGCGTGTGTGGTGTGTTAATACAAATAAATAAGTACATAAATTCAGTAAATAAATCCTAACTGTACACAGTACATAGAAGTATGTATACAGCATATGTATAGCATGTCTATTCATCAAATTTGATATTGTTGCAAACAATACCATTTTCAACCAATTACTAGACAGAGAACATCCATGCTTGTTATATCTGGTATTTCACCTTTTAATCATCTCTACAGTATGTAGCAGGCCCTTCCAAAATGCATCATCTGTATGTGAGGGAGGGTAGCTGTTTACTCTACAGACTGTATCCTGTGTACACTTCACACAGTTCCATCCTCACTGCTCTGTCTGCTTCTGCAGTTCCTGTGCAGTGTGGCTCCAGCTTCATAGAAGTCTCTGTGCCAAAGGAGCTGGTGGGAGGCCTGGAGCTCTTCCTGGCCAACGACTCCTGCCGGGGTGTCTCCAATGGCACCCACATCAACCTCAACTTCAGCCTGAGGACCTGCGGCACTGTGGTGGAGGTGAGGGTCTCTGTCTCTGGTCCATCTGGGTCCAGGGTATCACCAGATACAAGTCTGTTGAGGTTGAGGGTTTGGTTTGGAAATGCTCATTAAAGGGGGTAAAAATGCAAAAACTACCCTGTGCTTAATAGAAATGACACAATCAAGGTATGAAGTGTTAAATAGAGTATGCGGGTCGACACTAATTTTTTATGCAGCTGTTTCATGATGTATTTCTGTGAAAACTCTGAGATTAGAGAATGTTTTTCTATTAAAAA
>NW_027468620.1:20414727-20442227 GCF_046254945.1 Alosa pseudoharengus | reverse complement strand
CAAACTTTCAATCAGTCCATGCCTATCCATGCACTCTGATAGTCTAAGCGTCTTATGCAAAGATTTTGCATCAATCCACTGACACATATCAACCATATTTTTAGACCACATTTATGTAAATCCTCCATCACTTGAAAATACTGTAACTTACGCCCAAGGCCTTCTCATCTCGCTCCCTCTTTCTCTCGAGTACTTAATATAATTTAGTCACATCACAGAGATTGACGTGCAATTTTCAAGTCACTGAGAGCGACGCTGCACTTAATTTATCAGTCCATGCACACAAGATGGGGCCAACGTGCGAGGCCTCTCCATCATTTGGCCCAGATCAATCCCAAGCACATTCACACATCTTTCGTATTTTAAGGCAGTGGAGTATTTATTCAGCTCAAATGAGATCTGACATAATGGCTTGCAATGTATCTCTCTGTGCCTCATAAGTTTATTTGATTTTGACAAATAGGATTGCTAATATAATAAGTGTGCAACTAGCCAAAACAGCAGTTTAGTAACTTGTAAATAAATACAGTATGCACTGGCTTGATATAGACTTGAACGCTAATTGAGAGGGAAGGTATATATACTATGTTCTACCTAAATGAATCAATAAACATCTAATTAAGAAGCAGTATTCTCATGATTTTGTTTGATGGCATGATTGTTATTGTCCATCCCAGTTCTGGATGCATGTGGAACTTGCATGTGGATAATATCAAACCCAATTAAAACTTGCATGGTCTCTAAATGCTGTGTCAAAAAGCAGTCAGTAAGCATGTTTTCTTTAGAAATTAATTTACTTTACATTTTTGAAATGAGGTATTTCAAGGCCAGTTCAGGCACCAGGTAGTACAGACTGTAGAGACATTCGCACAGAGGATAACAAAAGAAAAAAAAAGGTCACCAAATAATTTAACATAGCTTCCGTAATCATCTTTTAAACATTAACAACAGCATTCAAAAGTCTTATGTAATTGTCCATGTTAATATAACTTGGACTGGGAAAACAACTTTCCCAATTAGTCTGGAACAAAGTGCTCCATTATAATAAATTGCACATCATATATGTAAAATATAATATTCCCTGAACTTGCTTGAATGTTATTATGATTTGAGGGGCAGCACAGTAGTTTTTACTCCATGTTCCATCTTTTACTCCATCTTCATCTTTTATCTTTGACTATCTTGAACTTCTCGAAAAGTTTCTGTGACAATATGCTGCAGCTATGTGTATCTTATGTAAACCATTTTCATTTCAACGACTCTGTGAGACATGGCACTTGTGTGAAACGTGAGATGTTGCACCTGTCCGTTCCTATTCAACCAGGTTTAGTACTGTAGCTCTAAAGTCCAGTCACAGCTTTTGGATCACTTCATAGGCCATATGAGCCATATGTTGTTATTCTCAATGTGTGTGTGTGTGTGTGTGTGTGTGTGTGTGGGTGGGTGTGTGTGGGTGTGGGTAAGGAGACTGCTATACGTAGATATTGCTCTGGGAGGGAGATAGAGGATGCAACTGCTTCCAAGTATCCCTACTTCAGAGTTCTGCTGAGTCACTGTGCTGTGCTGTGCTGTGCTGTGGGTGTTTCCTCCCTCTCTTCTCTCTCTGCCTCTTCTCTGTGTGTGTGTGCGTGTGTGTGTGTGTGTGTGTGTGTGTATGTGCGTGGGCGTGTGTGTGTGTGTGTGTGTGTGTGTGTGTGTGTGTGTGTGTGTGTGTGTGTGTGTGTGTGTGTATGTGTGTGAGTGTGTGAGTGTGTGTGTATGTATTACTGTTGTATACTCCTGTTCAGTGCTGGCTGGTGCATTCCTCTGATTTACTGTAGTTCTGGGAAAAGCCCATTGTGCCCCCCAGAGTCCCATCAGCGTGGTGCAGAGAGAGAGAGAGAGAGAGAGAGAGAGAGAGAGAGAGAGAGAGAGAGAGAGAGAGAGCGGAGGAGAGGAGAGGAGAACGTAGCCTCCCGGCCTCCCTCACAGCTCGTCCCTCTCCTCACCCTCACAGAAGCACGCTGCCCTCTGGCTGCTCATGTAGGACCTGCAGCCCAGCGTCCACACCGTGTTGTACATGGCATCCGCCATAGACTCGCACACTGCAGGAGAAAGAGACAGTAAAAATGGAAGAATAAAAAAGAGAGATAAGTGGAGGGAGAGTTTGAATATGGGGGGGGGGGGCATATAGAAAGGAAATATATAGAGGGGTAGATTCTATTAGCTTTTTATTAGCTAGACTATTGCAAATGCTATTGTTTATATCATATAACTTCCATTATCTCTCTTCCAAGGCTCTTCTCTGCATTTTTATAGCTGTGCTGCATAGATCAATTTTAAATTTGATCACATAATGCTGCAGTGCAATTGATTATGAGAGAGAAAATGAACCCAGCAGATTATGGAGGCCCAGAATAAGGACTAAACTAAATTATTCAGGCAATATTAACATGATTAATAGACAAAGGACAAGCACAATAGGAGAGCCAATAAAACTTCTCCTTATATGTGCGTGTAGTCACTGAAATATGTGCTGAGCTCTCATTATGACATTGTCTCTGTGTTCATTTCCACAGTGACAAAAAAGGTGAGAGTGCACCCAGGCAGGTTAGGACTCACCTTCGACCTTTGACACGAAGCCCAGGCTCTTCTTGAGCTCGGAACAGATGCCGTGGAGGCACCAGCGGAACTTTGAGTCGCAGCGGTTCTTGTTGGAGCTGCAGGTGTCGTAGCACACGTCCAGCTGGTTACAGCATTTGGTCATGGCAGGGATGCCCAGGTCAAACTGCTGGAAACACAAGATGAGAGCTTAGTCTGGCAAGGCTAATGTGACAGCACTAGAGAAAGCACAGGACTGACACTGATGGATGCTTACTGGGCAAATTGATTGACCTCATAGTTTCATCAACATACTGTACACAGTACATGAATGTGAAGGATACAGATAACTAGAAAATATAGCATTAAAAGAGATATACAAATATAAAGTATGGGTACAGGTTAGTGTTTGATACTTTATTAAATTAGCATTAGCACTTGTGCTAGCATACACATGCAGCAGTGCAGTGCTCATATACTGTACTGTATATTATCTCCAAAAGCAAAGCAGTAGCAGATGCAAGAGAGAGTCATAAACAGTAGTGAGTTAATGGCTACACTTGATCTTTACAGGGTTCCCACGGGTGTTTGGCAGTCATAGCAATGACATACAGAATCTACCTCGAAACCCAGTAGAGAGGAGCTGCAGCCATTGGCTTCCGGCATGACGTAGCCAATGCGAGGGGTGGGTGTTTTTCCTGTTGGGAAAAGCCATAGTTGGCACAGAGTTTAGATAATAATAAGATGCTAATTTCATGTATATGTAATTATACTTTTAAAAACTACAGTAAAACTGTAATATCAATGTGAAACACAAATCAATCATTTGATACAAGTTCAAGTTGGAGAACTTTCAAGATTGATTTTATAAACTGAGCTTGTCTGAATAGTCAGAAAATTGAATTGTCAATAAAAGAGGAGCAGATTGATTGCTGTGTAGTCCTGAGTCAGCATGTGAAACAACACCACTCTCTGCTTAATGTGTTTGGATGATGGACTGTGGGTCTCCTTAATTTGTTCTCCTAAAGTTGTTTAATAAAAGTCACAGAGAATGATTTTGATAGGGGAGTCAGTATGACATCATATAGTTTTAGTGTCAATGTAATCGTAATAGCTACATCCAGGGACATAACTTTTTTAAATACATGGGTGTAACTAGCCTATCAAGTACATCTTACTATCAATTTTAAAAGCCTGCAATCTCTCTCTCTCTCTCTCTCTCTCAGAGAAGCTGGGTCAGTGTTGTGCACTGTGTACTTCGTAGTGTCCCTGTGTTCTAAATGAATCGACACATCTCTGGTTAAACAGGGGTAGGGCGCTGCTCTACCTTGGGAAGGAATCTGTGTTTCCTGTGGTCTGCTGTGGCCACGTAGACACTCGTTTTACTTTGGTAACAATAAAAAGATTAGTGAAATAGGTGACATTTAAATGCATTGGCTTTGTGTTGGCCTCCAAGTGTCCAAGTACTAATATTGAAACCAGTGCGTCAGCATAAGACCCCAGAGAGAGAGGGAGAGCACAGTGCAACACACACTGCTCATCAGTCTCCCCATGCCGTATTTGTCACTTGGATTAGAGCAGAAATACTGCTGTCTTTTTTTTTACTTAGCAGATCATAAACCCCTGACAGCTACATTATTTTCAGTGTTTGATTTGTGACTTGCAGGAAGCCATGATAATTAAAATGGACACACATCCATATATATCCACACAAACAAACAAAAACAGATCCATACATCCACACAAACACCACTCACTCTCTCTCTCTTTTTCTCACACACACACACACACACACACACACACACACTCTCTCTCTCACCGTATCGGCACTTGTATTGGCACACTCCGTTTCGGCCTCCCATCAGCTCCACCAGCGAGTCGAAGTAGCCGTTGACGGCCTGGAAGCTCTGCCTGATGGAGCTCATGGCCCAGTCGCCCTCCGTAGTGGCCTGGAAACTGATTGGGAGAGGAGATGTGATGTCCTCGTCATCATCCGGAGGGAAGGCGTTCATGTGGAGGTCAGCTGGGATATCTTCAGAAGGCGCGTCGGCCGCCATCATTTCATCCACAGTGGCATCAGCAGTCATTCCCTCATCCACAGGTGCATCAGCCATCATTTCCTCTACATGGGCTTCTCCCACCACAGTGTCGTCCGCAGGGGCATCGGCGGCCATTTGGTCAGCGACAGGAGCGTCCCCGGGCGCCTCTTCACCGGCTGGGGTGTCCACAGCTCCAGTGGCATCAGCTGGGGCATCCATCGCGGGAGCCTCCCCAACAGGAGCCTCCTCGGCTGGGCTGTCCAGAGCGGTCTCGTCAGCAACCTGGATGTCCCCTGCAGCGGCATCTGCCTCCTCTTCGGGTTGGACTGGAGAGTCAGCCATTAGGGTTTCCTCCTCAGCGGGAGAATCTGCTGGCGCCTCGAGAGGAGTGTCCGCAGCATCGTGGGACTCCAACACTGGCTCTAGGCCTACTTCTACAGGAGAATCTGCTGCTGGACTGTCGTCCACAATTGGACCATCCATGGCAGGGGACTCCACAGTCTGGCTATTCACCACTAGAGGCTCCTCAGCCGGGCTATCGGCTACTAGGGGCTCCTCAGCCGGGCTATCGGCTACTAGGGGCTCTTCAGCCGGGCTATCGGCCACTAGGGGCTCCTCAGCCGGGCTATCAGCCACTAGAGGCTCCTCAGCTGGGCTGTTGGTCACAGATGCCTCCTCGGTGACGGCTGGAGCTTCTGTCTCCTCCAGGGCCTTCCTGGCATGGATCAGACTGGCCGTTCTCCCGGGGGAGACGCAGAGCAGGAGCAGAGCGAGGACCCGTATGAGCTGCATGGCGCCGGTGCTGTTAGGAAGAAGGCCGCTTCAGTGAGGGAGGGAGGAAGACAAGTTTGGTGGGGACACCCCGTGTGTGTGTGGGTGTCTGTCTGTGTGTGTTTGTGTGTGTAGTGGCGAGTTTAAGATACTGACAGGAGAGAAGAAATAATACCGCCCCTTCTCTAGGTCCAGCCTTGCAACCGCCTGCTTTGGACTTTGTCCAGTGATTAGATCAGGCCGACAGCGAGGCAATCACTGGCACAAGGGTCAAAAGCCCCAGCTACCTCTCACAGTGGCAGATATTTGCTTTCACCCCCCCCCCCCCCACACACACACACAGTTTTTCATCTTGTTCTTCAGAATCTTTGTCTGTTTGTATTCCTTCCCTGACTGTTCTCTCACTCTCTGTTTCCATAATCCTATTATGTCTTCAACAAGGCTTTAAATATTGTCTCACTATCTGAGCACTAAACATTGTCATTCTTGGAAGCAGGCAGATTTGCATTGTGCCAGGGACAAGGATTTAGTATACATTTGAAACTTCACTCGCGCCCTTTGAAGAGTGTTTCGCGTATGTTCGCCTGGCATGTAGCCTAAACCAAAGAGGTGTCTGGGAGGTCTGCTCTCCCTTGTACACAGCACAACTGAAATGGATTAGATGCAACAACACAGAGGAAAATCACTAGCACTACAGATAATCTGCTATGTATTTCAGTTAATGTTTTATGCCTTCTGTTATATTTGATATAATCTGATAAAATTTGTATTTATTTATATATATATATATATATATATATATATATATATATTTATATATATCATATTTATATCACATCTTTTTTCATAACACATACTCAACTGCATTCCTGTGTTATTGTTGGAAGAAGCAGTCATCACAGAGTCTTACAGCTCTTCATTAAGAGTAATAAAAAAGTTCATAAAGAAAGACTACCACCTAGTGTACCTCACAGGGACAGTCATCCTATTAGACTTGCTGGAGTACAACTAGGAACATTCACATTAAATGACTGCAAATGAGGGCAGTTTATACGTAGCACGCTGCGTGTTGTGTGTCATCAATGTGTCCAGTGCATCCTTATCTGTGCCGCTAGTGCTCAATGTGACATTATGTCCAAGGCCGGATATCTACCTGATATCTAAGGGAACATTATGCACCGCTGCATTTCCCCTAAGACAGATAGCATTTCTAAATGCCCCTTGAGTAACATTGTGTCCCTGTTTCAGCAGGCAGACTACTGTAGCTGACCTAAAAATGACATAAAGTGTGTTAATGTAAGACACGTCTTTGGAGAGGGTTGGAGGGGAATTAGTTGGGTGCAGGACAGATCAGGATCCAGACCTTTGCCTTGACTGCTGGAAGGCTACTTGCTGTGTTGTGGTGAAGGAGGGTAAAGTCTGAGACTACGTGTGAAAGTGTCTGGGTCTGTGTGCCGTGCCCCATACCGACTCCAAATCTCTCTGGAAGATACGAGCTTAGCATAACAACAAGACGTGGAACAGATACGAGAAATATTGATAGCCTCGAGAAAGCTGGCTGGACGTGGTTCAGGGTGCGGAATGACACCCAAAGGATTTTCTCATCTCATACTTTTTCATCAGTGACAGTGCAGTTTTATAAAGTCTACTGAATGGCCACAAACACAATCATTCCTTTCTTATGCAAAACCTCAACTGATTATATCTGGGTTGCATTTAAAGAGGAATACTATCTTGTCCAGTAGGGTTTTAGGTAAATGAACGTGTTAGTTTACTACTTTAGGATGACTTAAACATGACTGAGAAAACACTTATTATAAAATAAGAGTGTTTTATTTATTAGTGTTTGCACCTTATAAGAGCAGGTAAATTATATGATTGCAAAATGTTACTGGGAGGGGACAATCTTCTCTTCATTGGTGACCACCAGAGCATTCCTGATCCTCCTCCAAATCTCTCTGTAGAAAAAAAACATGCTTTGGAATAATCAGTTTTAGAAGATTAGTTCAGAATCCAGAACCTTAGCCTATTTCAAAATCCCTCTGAATACCAATTGGACCCAATTGGAAGGTCGCATCACATCACTCAAAATATTGTTTCATGATGCAATTCAGTAATTAAAGAGTTGATATTATACATCATGCAGGTTTGTATGCTCTGACTGATTTTGGAGCATATATTCTGTGTTGTTGAAATAATGTGTTGTTGTAAACTGTGTATGTGTCTATTGCCGTTTGATTCATTATGGGCACAAGGTGTGTGGTGCTGCATACTCCGTCATCTCCTCGCTGACCCCCACACCGCCCAGAGCAGCGCTGACGTTACTCTCCATATCCTGTGCAAAGAAGGACACAGGTGAAGTATGATGCATGTATAATGCCTTCAGTTGGTCTAACACAGTCAGGTGTATAAATGGGTCATCGCCTACAGTATACATTGTCTAGAACAGTGTCTGCAAAATCCATATTGATGATGTGTTAGTCAAAGTAAACTGATTGTTATCATATGATGCCTTCTGGGCACCCAAACCACTCTGCATACACTATAAGGGAATCTCTGGATCACAAGCTGCACTTATACAGCTGCTTTTCTGTATGTACTTTTGCACTTGCCTTGTTGCTAGTCTTCAAATGTTCATTTGCAGTTAGCAGATGCAGGATTTCAGTCTAAAGGAAATAAACACATAAACACCATAAATATGTTGGTTTTTTATGTATGATATTACATAATGGCAGATTTTTTGTAAAACAGAATGGAAGTACATCTAGTGTGATATTTAGTATGGCAGCGCTGTTCCAATTTTAGTGTAAGACAACAGGACCTGCCATGCATGAATCATAGCTATGATGTGGAATGTGGATAGTATTGAGCTGATTCATTATAGTTTGTGCCTCAATATCTTGCCCATGGTGTTAAAAATCTGCAAAAACTGAAACTTCTTAAATTAGCTTTAGTTAGACTTAAGACTTTGCACTTTGCCCAACAACTTCTAACCAATGCCACCAAAGGGCATGTGAGAATACCTTGGCGTCCCGGATGTACTTCTCTGTGGTGGAGGTGGTGGCAGTGGAGACCATGTTCTCTTTGATCTCCTTCTCCAGGTTCTGGACCTCCTCCCACACTCTCCACACCAGCTGCCTCTTGGGCTGGACGCTCTCCACCACAGACACGGCGTCCTCCTCCTGCTGCTCCGGGCTTTCCACTTCCTGGTCAGCTGCTGGAGAGAATAAGCATGCAGGGACTCGTGCAGTGGGCTTATTTGGGTCATATTACTGTATGTGCAGTGAAATACACACTGGAGATTTAGTACTCCAGAATCCAGTACCATTTTTACTCTTGGTGACTCAAAAGATGTTGCATTTGATGGATTTGGGTTAAATGGATTTGATGTACGATTTAAGTTGAGGGTCACATACAGTATAGGTAGTTTAACAATCACTGTAAGTGCTGTGTTTCACATGGCCTAAAAATGAAACCAGAGATGGTTGATAAAGCGTGTTCTAAAGGATCTTTTATGAAACCTTCTTGACACATCATTATTTATGTTTTTTGTTTGTTTGTTTGTTTGATCTACATCCATTGAAGGGTAAACGGCATGGCAACTGGTCATTGACAATTCTTAGATGTACATTTTACATTATGGAAGTGTGTGGACATGGAAAACTGGGGGGGGAAAGGTAGTTTTTCACCATCAGTATAAGGTTAAACATTTGAATACAATATTTGTAGAGTTTATTATTACTCTTTGGGTTAACATCAAGTATGACTGGTAAAATAAGTTGCCTCACCATACTGTACTTTTTTAGCATATTTATGGAAAATGTGTTGGAGTAGACAAAAAGTGGTTAAGTTTTACAACTATCTCAGTTATTATATTCACATGTCCTATTGTGGCCCAGTTTTCTACCCACAGTAAAATTACTGCATATTAATATGATATGTTGAAGTGGTGTAGTTTTACAACGAAATGTCCATTTGAGGATGAAAATAACTGAAATATGTATTTTGTGCAAACAACTGGTACTTTTGCACTTCTTTTTGTCAACGTGCTGCTATGTCTAGTAATTAATAATGGCATACGGTTATCCAACATAATCACACATTTTGAGGTACACACACATTGAAACGGATAATATCAAGTGCTTACCCTGATCATGAAGCTACCCATATGCGCAGTAAAATATCAATTGGAGAAAGACAATGAAAACACTCTGAATGCAATACCTTTCTCCTCTGAGATTTCTGGGCATCTGTCCCGAGCATGCAGGTACTCATTTCTGACTCTGTTAAAAATAAATAAACAAACAAAAACACAACCTCCTCGCGTAACAATACATCCAATTTCTTTGGATCTTAAGTTACCTTAATAAGGAATCATGTTTATTTTTAAGCCTTAGTAGATGCTTTTGTCCGAAGCGACTTACAACATAGAATTACAATACATATTACATAGCATTAAAAGTAACAGTTTAAAGTAAAATCAAATAAATTGAAATAATAACAATAAACAAAAAGCAAACCAAAATGAATTAATCAGATAAATAAAAGTTCATAACACATCACACATATCATCAGAGCCCTTTACCTGTCGTTCTCCTCCAGGGCTTTGCGAGCCTCAGCAGCCAGTGCCGACACCTCCTTCTCAGCCTCCTCAAGCTCCATCTCCCCCACAATCCCGCTCCCCAGCTCCCTCAGAGTGCCAATTACGGACTTCGCAGAGACCAAGAGAGGAAAACGACATGAGGAGTTTTCATACATCTCCTTGGCCCCTCGCACCAAATTGCTAAACAGACGTGTTTTTAATCTTGGGCTCCCTTTGACCGGCCGCACATAAGAGGACCCGGCGACAACAAAATGCCACAGTGCTTCATCACCCTGACATCAATAATGTCCCATAAAAGAAACCCCAAAGCCAGCCTTCCCCAGCACCGTGGAAGTAATTTACCTCCTTTTCAACCCCCTCTGTTCCACATTACTGAATGTCTTGTATGAATCACAAAAGGGCTTTTTGTTGTTACCAGCTTGAGTATCATTCATCACCCGAGTGCAGGAGACTTTGTTGCAGTGTTTACCATATGCTGAGGGCAAGACTGGAACATAAGAATGGAATTCAGGTAGATATCATATTCCTCCTGTAATGATAAGACCCAGGAGAAGGAGTGTTAGAGTCACAGTAATATAAGGACATCAGTTTGATATTACACTGCACAGAAACCTTTAAAGGGCCTGGATTTGAGTTATTTCAGGTGTGGTAGTAATTAGTCACACTTGGCTATGGGTGGAATTAAAGTGGGAGACATCATGTCCAGTCCAGTTCTGCTCATTAGGGTTTCAGGCACTAGGGGGGTGAAGGGAACCTTGATTTCTCTGAGGAGGCTGCCAAACGTAGGCGACCCGTCACACACGTCAGAGAAGACGTCACTGAACACCCTGAGACGATCTCTGCTGGGCCCCGGCTGGACAGGGAGTTTGTGTAGTTCCTGTGGATCACACCACACACACACACACACACACACACACACACACACACACACACACACACACACACACACACACACACACACACACACACACACACAGCTAATTGCGCCAATCCTCACTTGGGAGACAAATTGACCAAAATAGTCTGCCCTGGCTCTTGGTAGTCTTTAATTTATGTCTTTTCCCATGGTGGACATAGTCAGGCCTCTTCCGGCGCTGACAGAACTGACCATTACTCATCTGACACACTGTGTCAAAATGTACAAATGCAGCACACTGCACTAGGGGTGTAAATATTAATCGATTCGTATCGATGCATCGATTATGCAGCCGACGATTCAATGCATCGATTCGTCCGTAAGAGTATCGATTAATGTGTTTATTTTGCCACCTGTTTTTTTGCCTATCTATTTTCAGCATTAGCTTCGACCTTTCTTTTTCTGTCTATGGCTCCGATGTAAGCGCACTACCTAGTCCTAAGCTGCGGGTGGCGCTAATCTCATTATTGTCTACTTCACTTATACTTCACACCACTTCAGACGCATTCGTTACTTACGTTTCACACATTGTTTTGTTGAGTCTGACTTTCAAGAGCGATGGTACCGTTAGACCGTTCTGGCAATGAAAGTGAAATTTTACACACTCCAGTCGGCGTCAAGTCATGGGTGTGGAAGTAGTTTGGCTTCAGAAAAACAGATGAAGCAGTGGTAAGAGATGTTGCCGTTTGCAAAGAGAAAGACTGTCAGTGTGAAAGAAGATACTGTGGCTACGTCAAATCTATCCGCACACCTGAAAAGGCGCTATGGTATTAAAGGCGAGAGCACGGGCTTCCAAGCCTGCCACATCACTGACAACGTTTTTCACTCAAAAGTTGTCGAGCACTTTGCAAGGCCATTGCATTTTATTTTATATGCAAAGACATGAGGCTGTATTTAATTGTGTCACAGAGAACGAAGGCTTTAGATACCTGCTCCTACATTCCAAACTTTTGTTGATTTATTTGAAACTTCATAGATATCATGTAAAAATATTGAGTATTGAATCGTATCGAATCGTATCGTGGGGAATTCAGAAGTATCGAAAATAATCGAATCATTGGCTTAAGAAATCGATATTGTATCGAATCGTCATGAAGACTCCGATTTACACCCCTACACTGCACTAATCTAATATGCATCTAATTTCCTTTTCCACTGGATGGTGATATTGGCCACGGTGCTGTTAGGGTCCCTATAGGTTTACACGGGGTGTCGGAAAGGTAAGGTGTGAGCTCTCCTGGTTTCTCACACCTGCTCCAGTTTCCTCTCGTGGGCCTCGGCAGCCTTGCTCCCGCTCATGCAGTGCCTTTCCGTCAGGTCCTGCCTCTTCACCACGCTCAGGCCGAACTGCCTCATCATCCTCAGCTGGTCCTTCCGGGTCAGGCCGGACAGATGGGTCCGAGTGAACCAGAACCTGCCCTGGTCCACCTGCTGCTCCCCACATTTGTTGCCCCCAGTGGCAGGCCTTTCGCATGCTGCGTCTCGTTGGGGTTTGACCAGGAAGACCTCGGACGTGTCCAGCACTGGCCTGGGCTGTGCTGTCCTGCGGCTCCTCTCTCTTGTGGAGCGAGGCTCACTCCCGCCGTCTTCCCTCAGGTCTAAGCCCTGAAGGGAGGTGGTGGCCGCGGTGAAGTCGGTCATGGCCTCCTTCATGTCCTCCACCAGGGCAGTGCTCTCCTGCTGCTCCCTCACGAAAGCCTCCAAGTCCAGCTCCCAATCCTCGCCGGGGGCCTCGGCCATCGCCCAAATGGGCCTCTTCGGCCTCCCATAAGGCCTCTTTTGATGGAAACTGTTAGGGCTGAGGTGACCGGAGACATAGGCTTTGATGTCGGCCTTATGGGCCCTCTCCAGGCCCTGAAGCAGCTTCTGACGCTCCCACAGGAGATCAGAGGGCTGTGGGCTTTGCAGGTCACACATTGCTAAAAGAGTAGAACAAAAAAACAGCGTGGTAGGATTTAGGGGGAAGAAGGGCCATTCAATTCACTCAAGCACACTGACAAACATGACTACACCAAATAAAAAAATAAAAAAATAATTGTAAACTTTTCTCAACTGTAGGAAATGATCACCAATAAAAACACATCAACTTTGGACAGCAGTGTGATGATGATTGACATTCACTTATTTCTGGGTGAATTTATGTCCATAATGCATTCCCCAAGAGAGCTATAGGCCTAGGCTAGTGAATAAGTAAACCTAGTACATGTTGTTTTTGACCAAACAGGAGAGATGTAAATAAAACAAAAACACTAGCAAATGTTCTTAATTGAATAACATATAGGCCGAGTGCACATGATTTTTCAGTCTACAGTATGCTTTCAAAATGAAGCCAAAAAGCTTTATTTTCAACACAAACGTTGTTGCACTTTTCAGCACTCACAATGTAACATACATCTAAATTGCTGGTAAACTAATCGTTTGTGGTCAAGTGTATGCTGAAGTAGCATTCTTACCTAGATTTGGTTTTGTGTCGTCGAATCGAAACATGAGGAACTTTCAAACGTCTGCATGTAAACAACATGGAGGGAGCGAAAAAAAAGTTCTGTTTACGGTTGCTAAGCGCTGCGTTCTTCAGACCAAAGCTTCTAGAGCTCTGTTCTAGAATCTTTGCTCCAGACCTTCTGATCAAAGATCTTGGTGCGCCACCTTTTACAAACTTTTCATTCAAACTGATTGAGGATTGCCCTCATTTTCCATGATGCCGACATCACAATGACATAGCACACAATAGTTGTAGTGTACACTAATATAGTGTAGTTGCATCTCCCATAGGCCCAATAGTGAACCCAGAAATTTTGAGTACCTTAAAGTTTTATTGCAGAAATGTCATCTGTAGGCCTAGTGGATGGATTTCAACTTGGTTGCTAAAAGTTGCACAGTGGGCAATTTGCATAATAAGATAATTAAAGCGTGAATAGGGTAACATTTTTAAATTATAGCTATCACCATGAAACTTTCTCAGTTGATTACTTATGTTAACATGAGAAAAAAATGCATTGAATGTTTTTCAATTTTAATGTTTAAATATGCAAAAGAGGCCCTCTCTGATTAAGCACTTATTTTCTTACAAACAAAATCAGATCATTTGATAAAGCCAGGCTCAAAATGATTTTTCCGTGTACTTGGGGATCTGAGTTGGTGCATATTTAATGAGATAGGGCCTCATGTGCATATTTAAACATTCAAATTGAAAAAAAAAACATGCAATACATTTTTTCTTATCTTAACATAAGTAATCAACTGAGAAAGTTTCATGGTGATAGCTAACTCCCCCCTATTACCGTCGGTCCTGTATATCCGCCGTCTTGCGTGTACTGTATGTGTCACTTAATATCCATTTCTATACAAACCAAGACGGCGGATTATTAAAGAAATGCAAGCACCCACACTATAGGTGTTTCTAAATTAGCTATGTACTAAAAATGACATTTTACCGTGACTCGAAGAGCTGTAAACAGTGTTGTAAGGACATGCGCTTGGAGCTCCAGTGGAATTTTAATTTCATGACGAGAATTCTCGGTCTAACCGTTCATGTGCCGTTGAAACCTTGTAAATAGGCGACCCATCAAGCCAGCACTAAAACTCCGAGCGTGGTAAACAAAATCGGATATTTCAGGCAGTAAATGCTCCCGTAAGAACCAAACCACATTTTGTCCAAATATGGCTACTGAAAAATGTAAGGTTAATTTAGCAAATGTTATTTTGAAGTGTTAAAAAACATTGTTGTTTTAGAATTTCCGAACAAAAGTGGTGATAATTGGGGGTGTTACATGTTACCCTATTCACGCTTAATTATCCTGTTAATGCTAATTATGCAAATTGCCCAAGATGCAACTTTATAGCAACCAAGTTAAAATCCATCCACTAGACTAGACCTATAGATGACATTTCTGCAATAAAACTTTAGGGTACTCTACATTTCTGGGTTCAAGAAAATGCAACTAGACTAAATCTCAACTAATTTATCTAGAGAAAGTAAGGGCATACCTTAGGTAATTCCACATTACGTCTTATGTCGTATGATTTTGTTTGCATATCTTATGGAGTGTGCAAGGCCTGATAGACTAGTGTGTAGCCTATTACCTGTGTATTACACACTGTGCAATAGTTTGCACTGTTCACATCATTCACACTATTTCATCATTGTGTCCAATATGAAGAATTTAATCATCAGTGATAGGGTTCTTGATTATTTAGGCTTAGGCCTACATACAGTATAGGGCTTAAATTTTCGAGAAGTATAGGCTAAATTCTTGTTTCAACTCCTGTCCTGTAAGAAGAATGCATTTGTTGAAAATAAATAAATAGTAGGCTACTGCCAATCTCAATTTACTTTGAATTTACAATCTTTCTAGAGAAAGTAATAGCCTACCATAGGTATTTCTACTTTAGGTCTATTGTATTTTTTTACGTTGCATAGGGCCCTTTATGAACTTTATGACAAAACCATTTACCAAAAGCAAATCCTCATATATCAATGGCTTTTGCATAGTGGCACAGGCTACACTGAAATAGTTCACAGTTGCACTGTTTGCTACCTTCATACATTATTTCATCTTTGCGTCCAATATGGAGAATTTAATCATGTATCAATTAATTTATTGTCAGTTGTGGCGTTAAAACATTCTTTATTATGGGATAGGCCCTGTCATATCAAGTAAAGCTACGATAGGCCTGTTTTTTTTTTAACAGTTTATCCTCTCCAAATGAGTCTTTCCAGAATGTTTAGTATGAATTCCTTTACAAAAGTTTTTAAATAATGTACTTTTCCTACAATGAAGAATTGTGTCAGCCCATCTGAAAGCCTAATATGTTCAAAGATTCAGACATAATGCTGAAAAATATTTGTAAACTGAGTGCATTGCTAAGCAGATGGAGAATAACATCATTGGGCTTTTTAGATGTTTACATTTACATATTCTATAATGCTTCTTACCTTTTCAAGAAAGACAACATTCAGTGCAACAAAGTATAAACAGGCTAATTGAAAGAACTTGAGTGGCGAGTCGAGAAACTTAAGAAAGGGCAAGGGAAATAAAATGTGTATAAAATCATTCAGTTTAGAGTTCCATCCAAATACCTGCAACCAAATCTTGGTATAGAACTGAACCACTAGATGGCGGTGTGTGCTCTACAGAGGGTACATTCCAGTAGGAGTGCGTGTTGACGTCAATGCAAAATCCCCCACCCCTTCCTCTCACACACCCGCACTCCCCAAGCACACACACACACACTCCCCAAGCACACACACACACACACACACTCCCCAAGCACGCACACACACACACACACTCCCCAAGCACATAAGGTTACATTAGCTGGCCCTCTGTGCATGCACACGTGTGTGTTGATGAGCAACAACCTAGTTCAAACAGTCAAAATGAAGTACGCTTGAACACCGAGGATTTTCAGAAATATTTAATAAAAGTAATTACTGTTCTTACATTTATCATTGAGACATTCCTCATTATTCTTGGGCAACATTATGCAATGGTTTCAGATAACCATTATGTTTTCCATAACGTACACTTTGTACAAAACAGAAATGCTGACTTTCTTGTATAAAAAATATAAGTTAATTTAAATTGAACTCTAATTAAGAAAATAACAATAGTAATAATAATAATAATAATTAATAATGATAATAATAATTAATAATGATAATAATAATTAATAATTATAATAGTTGCTAAACATAGTGCAGACATGGGGAGAAAATTGATTCAGACAGAGTGGGATTTGATGGTGGTGTACAATGCTATGAAGCCTTTAATTTGGATTTGGGTGGGGATGTGTGTGTGTGTGTGTGATGTGTGTGTGTGTGTGTGTGCGTGTGTGTGTGTGTGTGTGTGTGTGAGATTGGGGGGGGGGGCAGGGCAGGGCAGTCATAAGCCATTGCACACACAGTCAGAAAGTGCATGACTGCCACAGTTAGCACCATAAGAGTGGATAGCTTACTTCTGCCAAATCTAACAAGGTTTCATACAACACATGTACATGATCACACACACACGCACACACACACACACACACACACACACACACACACACACACACACATACACAAACACACACACAGGTTTACCACACTGGAAGCTGATTTGAAAAGTAACACAGGTTACTAACACCCACAGGTGTATCCCTCTCCAAAACACACACACACACACACACACATACACACACACACACACACACACATAGACATAAACCAGACCACATCCAAAACTATTTTGTGATTATAATAATTACATTCACTCGTTTGCCCTGTCCACAGTTTCGCAGACTGTGTGATTAGTCAGCTCGGACTTGCATCTCAGAAACTAAATGACCAATAAGATCCGCTCCCCAAGGAGAGCCCCTCCCAGCCTCAGAGCATGACGTCTGCTCAGTGTTGCGCTGACATTGTGGCTTTGGAAGGGGTGGGTGGGTTGGGGGGGTTGGTTCGGGATGGGGCAGGGGGGCAGAATAGCAGTGTCACAACATTACAGCAATTGTTTTGTCAGATGTGATGTGCTGGCAGGGCCGACACGTACGCCCCAGCCGCGACTCGAAGGTCAGGTCAGGCCACCCGCAAATAGACAGCGTCCCGCTCCACAGTGTGATTTGGGTCCCTGGTCTTCTCCCACACCCAGTAACGGGGGGTGAGATTCAGGTTCAGATCTGGTGTGCGACCTCGCAGATTTCCACTTAGCACGCTCGTCATCGCTTTGTTGCTGCATCTGGAAGGAAGAGTGAACAAACGATGACCGCTGCGCGCTGTTAAAAAATCGCAAACAGCCATCCACAAAGCTTTTGACCTCAGACATCGTGATTTTGGTAAATGGTCACGAACAGGTTCTAGGTGAGCGTCCAAATGTCATGACTCGATCAGGGGTCAGCTATCTGCTCGGTGTCAGTCTGGCGTTTTCCTCCGTGCTCCTCTGCTCTCATTGTCTCGAGTGCCTCCTTTTCTCCCCACAGAGATGTCCACACAAACACTTGAAAACACAGCAGGACTGAAGGCAGGACATGGCTTTCCATGGCTGATGTAGGCATTTTCATCAATTCTGGTTGAAAAATAAATATTATAGGAAACAACAAAAAGAACATATTCTGTGTCTTCTTCTCCCTCCATATTGAAATGACAACAGCTCCCACAACAAGAGTGTCTCTCAGTTCATTCAAATGGGAGGCCAATAACAAAGTGTGTGTGTGTGAGGGGTGTGTTTGTGTGTGTGGGTGCATGTGGGAGTGTGCGTGCGTGCGTGCGTGTGTGTGCGTGTGTGTGTGTGTGTGTGTGTGTGTGTGTTTGAACATATATGTGCATGCACGTGCCCTTCTGTTCAGCATCTACAGAGCTCAGTGCAGTTAAGTGCCTGTACCATTGGATGTCCTAAGATGGAGCCCACTGCCCCAAAGCTTCGTCTTTTACACGATGATCAAAAGCCAACATGTACAGCAGGTTCTACAACACCGCAGGCCTTGGGGGACAGGGGACAGGGGGGGGACAAGGGGGGGCTGTTGAGGTGTGTAGGAAGGGGAGGGGGGCAGGGGATTTTGGTGTGGAACTTTGTGACTTCCATATGGTTCACGCAGAGATCAGCATTAAATCCATGCTGCCCCCCTCACAACCCACTTGCATGAGCTGTGAATCGGAAAAAAAATTATAGAACTTTATAGATCTTTTATTTGTGCCATCTTCACACAAAATAGGCTGTATCTCTTCATTCAAGTACTGCAACAAAAAAGAAATTGCTCCGCGTAACAGGAAACTTCCTTGAGACACACTAGCAGTGTGGTGATTCGGCCTTGCCACATGCATCTGCACTAAACATTCCTTCCGTCTCTGTTAAAAAAAAAAAAAAGAGCAAACAAACCTAAAAAAAGTCCAAAGCTTGGCGTGTGACTTGTTGACCACAGCAGGAAAAAAGTACCATTTTGCTCTCTGAACTCTCTACAGTTTAGTCAAGATTTTACATATATTGCGCACCATAATAAAAGATGGGTTCAGCTTTTTAAGGCCCCTTTAAATAAGACCACAAAAACAAACAAATTAACAAACAAAAGGAAAACAAAAGCCCATACCAAAACAAACAAAAGTAAAAATGCTAACAGCAAATGCAAAACAACCAAACGAAAAAAAAAAAAAAAAAACTCCCGCCACTGTCCAGTCAGACGACAGGTTCCCATATGGAGTGGACTTCAGGTGTGCGGGTCTTTGCCTACACAGGCGGCTGTGCTCTGGGGAAGCCGCGGTGGAAAACAACCCTCCGTCACCCAGTGAGGTAACTTTATTTATTTGTAAATAACAATAAAGGTAACTTTATTTTGATGTATTTACGTATTAAAAGTTTTCTTTGTCTTGTATTCTCATTGCCGTCGTCTTTTCTAGTTTTCCTGTGTTGTCTCGCTCTCTCTCTCTCTCTCCAGTGGTGAAATTAAAAACAATATCACCTTTTTGAATTACCCCGCCCGATCTCCTTTGCACACCTCCGGTCCCATGCAGGATATATGGAGTGCTCTCTCTTTTTATCTTTCTCTCTCTCTATCTGTCTGTCTCTCAGCAGTGCAGGAGCAGTTTGGCGGTCTGCGACAGGGGTGGAGGGTGGGGTTGGCTGGGCCCGGTGAGGGGGGCCGGATGCTCCGCGGGGCTCGCTCAGTTGTCCACCTTCACGGGGCCAGTCTCGCCCGCCGCCTGCTCCTCCTCGCCGGGTACGTCGGCCACGTCGGCGGGGACCCAGCCGGGGGGCTCCTCTCCCTCCACGATGTGCTCCCACTGGCCCAGGTTAGCTCTGCACACAGCACAGCACAACAGGGCAGTCAACACAGGCACCATACAACACAGCATAGCACAAGCACAACACAACACAACACGGCACAGCACGGCACGGCACGGCACGGCACGGCACGGCACGGCACGGCACGGCACGGCACAGCACAAGCACAACACGGCACAGCACAGCACGGCACGGCATGGCACGGCACAACACCACACAACACCGCACAACACAATAGGGCAGTCAACACTGCACCACACAACACAACACAACACAACACAGCACAGCACAGCACAGCACAGCACAGCACAGCACAGCACAGCACCACACAGCACCACACAGCACCGCACTGCACTGCACTGCACTGCACAGCACAGCACAGCACAGCACAGCACCACACAGCACCGCACTGCACTGCACTGCACAGCACAGCACAGCACAGCACAGCACAACAGGACAGTCAATTCAGTACCATACAACACAGCATGACATAGTACAGCAACGCAGCGCAACTCAGCACAACACAACAGGGCCGTCAACATAGGCACCATACTTAGGATTTGTACAGCTCATTTAAAGTCTGAAATCTTGACAAATGCCAGGCCAGGTGCTGTGTGAGTGGCCTCTGTGGAGAGGCCATTCCTCACTTAACCAGCAGCAGACAAAATCATAACATTTTCATGGAAAAACCCGATGTTAGAGGAATAGCCTGATTTTGAGTAATCATGACCTGTTTCAATTGTTAACTCTGGTATGTCTGTATGGTAGCACCAGACATGTGTCCATCCCCCCTGAGTGTGAATCAAACCTCATGAAAGCTGAGGTTTTGGAACCCTTGCCACGTTATTTCGTATTTGGCCAGACGTCTGTACGCTATGAGTGAGGGCAGATTCGCAAGTCGTAATGCCATGCAGATGATTCTGAGTCAGTGCTCTCCCTGATGAGTCAGATTTTGTTGAGTCAAGTTGAGTTTGAAGCCATCTAAGGCCAAGCGGTAAGTCCAATTTGATGTCTGTTTAAATGTGTCTTCAGTAGAAGTTGAGTCAGAGTCCCATACTTGAGTCCTTGTGTCAACTTTGTAAATCCATTCCCTAATGTGTACAGTTTGGACTACTTTATAATCTGTCAATAAAATATGTGAGTTGTGCAGTGGGAGTTATATGATATGCTATTCTCTAATAAAAAGAACTGTAGTGTGTTTACTTATAAAGCATATAAAGAGTATAGGGAGTATATCACACAGCAACTTCGTCTGAAGTTCAATTACTCCTTCTTGGCTAGGCCCAGATGAGCCGTGTGGGTCTCACAGAGTGGGCTTCTCAGTGCCAGTGCCCACATTGCTCCAGTGGGGATAACTGATGGTCAGGAGGGGGGTGGGGGGTTATGGGTATGTAGTAGACCCAGAAATGGGAGTTGTGGGTGGCCATTTAACCCCCCTCCCCCTTCCCCCTAAACTTCCTACATTCATTCTTATCTGCCTACTTTTAGCCACTTCCTTTTCATTTAATAATCAGAGCTTAGATGGACCATGTCACCAAAATAAAGAATGACAGAAAAGCCTTTCTTTCTATCTGCCCACTCCTTTCAATTAGGGGAGCTTTATGTCATTTGCGCGTTCCCGCCTCTGATCCCACAATGAGTGGGCTCCGGTGCGTCTGGGAGCCCTGCCCGCGGATTCCAGGCCGGAACCTCGCTGATGACGCACTGGCTTGGCTTCTCAGGCTGTTTGCATTCCCGCCGGATCAAGGTCACAAAGGCTCGAAAGCACTAGCCTGCCTCAGACGCAAACAGGGCAAGGGAGGGAGGGAGGCGTTACACTAACTAGCACACACACACACACACACAATCTGTACATGCACACACACTCAAACTTTAATCCCCAATATCAAAGTACACTAAACACACACCTTCTCAGTTAAAAAAAAACATACTCACACGCTCATTCTTAAAATAAATAAGTAAAAGGATGGATGTGTGATGGATAAATACATTAATCACTAATGATCACACACTGTCACAATCCAAGACAATCACATCAGCACTGACTGGCAATGAATGTGAAATGTATCTGGGCCAATGATGACAAATGGCTCACTCACAATAATGCAGGACTTTGCTTTGTCCTGTCTGTTGTGTAAGCTGACCTACACTTTCATATACAGCCAGTGTGCGTCAGTGTTTATTTGGAGCGCCGGCTCCTCAGTACACAGGGCGGGAGATGAGCTACAGACCCATGCGTCTGTAAACAAATGTGTTGTCCAAAGCACTCACTCCCTTCTTTTTTCAAATAAATCTCCACAGTCATCGCAGCAGAACATGGCAGTGTGTCTTAATGATGTGAGGTGGCCGGCTGCTGACCTTTGACCCTTTCACAAAGTGTTTGCTACACACATGCTGTACACACATGCACAAATATACTGTGTATATGTGCGCAGTCAAACATATACAGATAAAATGCACACAGTCATACAAACTAGAGGTCTGCGGAGGACTGATTTTTCAGTCCCGTGCCCGCAATATTCTGTCCTGCTCCCGCCCGCTCCCGCATTAATGTGTCATTTTTAGTCCCGGTCCCGCCCGCATCTGTAACATGATGTCCCGCTCCCGCCCACTAAAGCCCGCATGCAGGAGGGATAGCCTATTCAGCTTTTCTTTCTGTCTCACAAAAGGAGCACACACACTGGAGAAAGACTCCAGATGTCAGTTTCTTGGTTCTGAATGTAAGCTAACAACTATAGTTATGAACACTACTTTAATCATTTACTTTAATCATGTCCCGCGCCGCACTCTTTTGCGTCGGGTCCCGCGGGTCTACTGCGGGAGTGCAGACCTCTAATACAAACACACACATGCACACACAAAGAAACATGCAAGCCCCACACATATTCACACACACACACACATGCATTGCACACGCACACGCACGCACACGCACACGCACACGCACACACACACACACACACACATCCACACACACACATTTGGTGTGCTCACCTGCAGGCCTTGAGGAGGGGTTTGGCTACTGGGAAGAGTTGGGCCAGTGTGGTGTAACATGGGAGGGCTACAGCATTATAGAAGCTCACCTGCCCAGGAAGAGAGAGAGAGAGAGAGAGAGAGAGAGAGAGAGAGAGAGAGAGAGAGAGAGAGAGACAGGGGAAAAATCATGACAACAGTGACATTTATACAGGGGATTATGACAACAAGCTCCAAAGAACACGACGGAAAAACAGTGACCCCCTCCCCTGACGTTAGCCTGGTCGTGCTGACGTACGCATGGTCATTAGGCACTCCCCAAGAGGAAAACTAAAGATGTGCATAAAAGGGGTGTGGGGTGTAGCGGGGGATGGAAGGCTATTCACTGACACAGGAATTGCAATGGAAAACTGGGAAATGTGTGAGAGAACCTACGTGTGTAACACCTCCTATATAACACTGCTCCACAGAGACTAGGCTGCATGTGTGTGTGTGTGTGTGTGTGTGTGTGTGTGTTTGCGTGTGTGTGCATGTGTTTGTGTTTGTGTGTTTTCCTTCCTTGTTTACCTGGCCCTGAGGGATCTCGTCCCTCTTGTCTCTGTCCATCATGGGAATGGGCTGCATTCCTATCTTCTTCATCTCGTCGCCCTTAGAGAGAGAGAGAGAGAGAGAGAGAGAGAGAGAGAGAGAGAGAGACAGAGAGAGAGAGAGAGAGAGAGAGAGAGAAAGAGAAGCAGTGTGCAGAGAGGGTGAGAGATGGTCCACCATGAGGAAGAGAGCCACAGTGATCCAAGAGATCCATAGAGATCCATAGAGGCCCATGTGCAAAGCAGTGGAGGAAGGGGTGTTCAGCTCAAGATGTCTGATCTAATGTCTCTTACCAGAAGAGTTCAAATGAAGGGTCTTTGTTAATTGATAATTGAAGCATATGTAGGTACACAAAAAAGCACTTTTTTTCATTTTTTAAATATGTTTCCACTGAAGTCTTTTGAAATCTCAAAGTTGCCCCTGATTGCAAAATAATGTGCTTCAAAATGAACATTATGATGATAAGGATCATAAAGGCGTACGTGTCTACTAAAATATGAGCAAAACCAACACTGGCACTTTAGCCTTTGCATTTCCTGGCATGTTAGTCCGCCCCATGCATCCCTACTGATGAGAGCAGTGTTTCTGACACAGCAGAGAGGTGATGGCGGAGATGTCTGTATGCCTGTGATTCCTACCTCAGCCCAGAATTCGGCGTAGATGTCATTGGCTGTGAGCCGTGTGACGGGCCACAGTTTGGTGACAGAGCACAAGTCACAGGCTGTCATCATCAGACCAATCACACGGTCTCTGCAGATGATAAGACACTATTTCAGACCAACCACAAAGCTTCCACCAAATACAGAATACAGTAACTGGTTCAGCCACATATACAAAAAAACAATTATCCCCATTCAAGAACAGGTATACAAATGCATTTACTTCCCCGTACTCTCTAAACCTCCACAGAATTTACATGAGGCAAAATGAGACAGAGTCCACCCAAATTTTGTGATATGTTTCTAATTGTGAGTGCAAATAAAATGTGTGCAATGCTAGCAGTGAAATTAGACAGTGGTCCAATTCATTAAACTGAATCATGAGCTGGTGCCTGATGTTTATATGATG
This sequence comes from Alosa pseudoharengus, assembly GCF_046254945.1. NCBI lineage: Eukaryota > Metazoa > Chordata > Actinopteri > Clupeiformes > Clupeidae > Alosa > Alosa pseudoharengus. The sequence continues at coordinate 20,417,933 of NW_027468620.1, read as the reverse complement.
TAGATTTTAATTAAGCCACATGACTTGGTAGGGACTGAGAAAAAGAATGGGCCCAGACATGCATAAACCTTCACAAGACCATGCTGTTGATCAGGTTAAGAAACAAAAAAGGTTTAACATTTGACAAGAAACTAAATGAGACACCTGTCTGCCACCTATCATTTGTTATAATAATTTCAAGTGTTAGGTTAGGTTTTTAGATTGTACTGCAGGTGCAGCTATTTCACAAAAGCAACTTTGGAGAAGGGGAGAAGAAAAGCGCAACACTGTTGTCTTCACCATGCATTTAATTTATTGAACTGACGTTTCAGTCAGTCAGACCGGTCTGACTGACCGAAACGTTAAGTTCAATAAACTGGCATAGGGTCAGACTCTGATGACTCTGATGAGACATCAGTTCAATGAATTGGATGCACCATGAAGGAAGCAGTGCTTTCTGTTCCCCTTCTCATAATAATTCACTTCAAACCATAACTTCCTGACAGCATTAGTTGATAAGAGATAGAGGCTAAGCCAAACATCATCTCTGGCTTTTTCTCCATAACAGGTGTTTAGGGTGCAGAGCATGTGACCTCTGTGACCCTCTGACCTGTGTGAGTGATTGTTGAAGTCCAGCGCCCCCGTGGTGTGCAGCTCAGCCAGCTGCTTGCGGTTGGTGAAGTAGAGGGCGAGGTCGGTGGCGATGATGGCCTTGCGGATGATCTCCAGGACCTGCTCGTACTCGCTGGAAGTCAAGTTGGAGAAAATATTGTGCCCTTCCAGCTATGGGAAACAAAGAGATCAATAAAAAAGCAAAAGCTCCACTTATGAGGCGTCCGGCTCAGCTACGCTGCAGTGTCACAGCTGAAGGGGCCTCCTCAGCGAGGAGGTGGGGGGGTAGACTTGGGGTGGACAGGGGGTTGGGATGGGGTGGGAGAGGGGGTAGCACCCAGTCCTGCGTAGGGTCAGCAAACTCCTTGGCGAGACATTGTGAGAAACTGTCAGTGTGAAACAGTCCGTGTCAAAAAGTCCTTTTAGTGCTTGTCCAAAAACGACAGTTTTAACCGCCGAAAAGAGGTGCGGTTGGCATACTTTTAGGCTAACGTTTCAAAGTCGTGCCAGATTTGATATTAATATCTGCCGCTTTGCTGGACCACGAACAGATCTTTAGAGAGATTGTGGTTAGAAAACTCTAGTGTCGCTTTTCAACCAAACCCGGTTCCCAATGAACACTAGGTTTAGTTTTCCGGAAAATTTTAACAAATATGTTGACTTTGTAATGGATTTAGGGTGCACCCCTACCCTTAGAGAGGCTAAGAACCCTAAGGGATATTGCCATAATAGGTTTGCCTGACTAGAAGAAAACCCATGTGTGTGTGTGTGTGAATATGCGTGCATGTTCCAGTGTGGTGGGCACTCAGAACCCACATATCCCGGGAAAGTCCCTAATATTCTTGGTCAGATATGACAGGAGAAAGAGAGTGAGGAAAGAAAACAGGGAGAGATTTGGACTGGAAGAGACATGGACAAGAAAGGAGAGAGGAAAAGAGTTAGAGAGAGGGAGTGAGTGAGAGAGAGAGAGAAAGACAGAGACAGAGACAGAGAGAAAGCTCATTGGAGAGAAAGAAAGGGCTAGCCATGTTGGGGAGAGTGAATGATGAGGACAAGTAAGGGATCTCTACCTGTAGGATAGACACGGTCTGGGAGAAGTGGTGCTGCTCCATGGTGGAGGTGGAGTAGAGTGCTGCCAGCGGGTGGTCAAACTTCTGCAGGTAGCTGTTGCTGTAGCCCCGGTGGTCCAGGTCATGACACAGACAGGCTATTAGCAGACCTTTCCTCTGTGTGTGTGAGAGACGTAGGGGGAGTTACAGAACGTGAGAGAAAGACAGAGTGAGACAAAGATAAAAAAAGAGTTTTGGTGAGAGAGATGGACAGAAGGAGTCCGAATGGAGGAGAGAGAGAGAGAGGGAAAAAAAACAAATTAAAATAAGAGTCCATCTGGCTGCCTGAAATGTGTTTCCACATGCTGAAAGCATTTCACATTTGTCTACTTCCCAGTCTCTCACAGCACTATCTGATGAGAATTAAAAGTTGGGGTCCTAACCTCCAGCTCTGTGAAGATGCCCGAGACCTTCTGCAGAATGACGTACATGCAGTGTGCCACTGTCACCGCGTGCTTCCAATTGTGGTAGGGCACACGCCGGTAGTTCTTCTTCACAGACATGGTGAAGCGGCACAGTTTCTCCAGCTCAAAGCTGCAATTGGGGGGGGGGGGGGGGGGTTGAGAATGAGATGGGCCGCTTCCATCAGTCACAAACTCTAACAGATGGTTTATTTACTTCGAAACAACAGCTTCACAAATGGCTACAGTTAACTGAACGTTTCCCCTTCTGGTTTTGCGCCAATTTTATCCAGTAGCCTTGTTTTCCAGAGAGAAATGTCAGAAACAAATGACTTTAGTAGTTTTAATGCCCAGCTTCAAGGGACTTGATGTTACACACCTGGGTCTGTTAATCCCACAAAGACCATCTATCATCTTGTGCTAAAAGCCATGTTCCATATCCATACCTAGTTTTCCCACAGGAGTTATGGATCATATAGACAAAGACAGCAGGCCAGAACTCCTCAAAGGGGCTGATGTCAAAATGGAACCTGGAGGAGAGGAGAGCAGAGGAGAGGAGAGGAGCAGAAGAACAAACAGGTCTGTGTGACTACAGGGGCTCCATGGCTGACGTCCCACATTCCAAACCGCCGATGTCATCCATGGCCACCTCTACCTTTTTCTCCGCTCTGAGAGGACACTCACAATGGCCCAAACACCACACCTGACACTGACCAGATGAAGCAGTCTGACATGCATAGTGCTCACGCACATATTACAAACAAAGCCAGAGATGTTTTGCGAATGTAGAGTTAAAAGACTATCATTGCCATTGTTTGTGCACGTACAGTATCTCTGACAGAGACTTGGGATGACAATACCCCCACTTATATGGGAACAGGAACTTTACCCAGGAATTTTGGCCGAGGCTACAAACATCAGGTTTGGCTTACATGTAAACGGGGCTATTGTGGTTACAACTGCACACACTGTGGTTGACAGAAAAGAGTCCAAGTCCAATAACTCAGTCCATCTGAGATGAGGAGAGAGGACTCAGGAGTCTCATCTGAATCCCCACCTGAAGGACATAAATCATCACTGGATCTCCATGTCATCTTGACTATGA
>NW_027468620.1:20402227-20404727 GCF_046254945.1 Alosa pseudoharengus | reverse complement strand
GGTCAGGTGGACACCGACTTGGTGTAGAGCTTTTGATTAAGTGCCTAACACGGTCTGAAGTCCATCTATCAAAAAGGTATGCTGTACTGAATATGTATTGATAATCATTTTTATTTTTGTATACGCCAATGCTTTTTTTATGATTTGATTTGATATACTGAAAAATCCATCAAGTATTGTCTTCAACCAAAGTCATATATAAATGTGAATATGAGACTATATATTTCTGTATGTGTGTGTGTGTGTGTGTGTGTGTGTCTCACCCCCATGATGTCTTCCACCAGCACTGTTTTGCGTGTCTTGGCGACATGGGCGGCGATGGTGGTACCGAATGCGATGGGGAAGGAGGAAATGAGGCTCGGGAGCCCCTCTTTGGCCCCCGTTGGGGTGAACAAACACAAACTCTATAGGCAGGGGAGAGACAGAGAGACAGAGAGAGAGGGAGACAGAGTGAGGGAGAGAGAGGGAGACAGAGTGAGGGAGAGAGAGAGGGAGATAGAGAGATCAAGAGAGGGAGAGGTGATTCAGAAACAGGAGCACTCTCACTATCCAAGCCGTCACTGGATGTGTCATTCAATTCCAGTAGTTCACCTCATTACAGTCACACACACGCACACACACACACATGGACACACACACGTGCGCGTGTGCGCACACACACACACACACACACACACACACACACAGAATTAAAGACCTACGTCAAGACCTACTTAGACTGAAATGCACAGACACATACACACAGCAGTGATTCAGTGTTAAATTATGTCAGGAACTACACATTAATGTGTGCAAGCACACACACACACACACACACACACACACACACACACACACACACACACACACACACACACACACACACACACACACACACACTTCCTCAGAAAAGTATCGACCACTTCATATTTGAACAGATGCATGAGTTCCAAGAGCCCCATTCACCTCTTCACTTTCTACAGCCACACAGTATACAGTTTAATATCTTGGCTAAAATGGCCATTTGGATGTGCTGTTTTGTATCCTTCACATACCTTTCGATGAAGAGGATCTTACTGACTTATAGCAAAAGCATATAGTTGCATGGCACTCATTTGAAGACAAATAAAGCTAACAGCGTTGCTAAATGTTGAAATTACTTAAATATGCATTTTGGAAATGTACATGTGTTGATCTTTTCTACTGCAAATTTCTCAGTTATCTAGTATAGCCTGTAAAGGCCCTGCATATGGTTTCCTATGTGAAGTAATATCATAGGATTTTCTGCGAAAAAGTATTGATTGACATTTGTTTATAGGATTACCCAGTACATTGAAAACTGCTAAATGGGTACCCAGTGTGTTGAAAAGTGTAAAGGTGTGGTGAGCTGGGAGACTGGAGGTGTACAAGTCCTCCATAATGCATCTTTAATATCCACTTTTGTTACTCTGACTTAGTGCCAGGACTTGCTTAACTGCGGGCAGTGCAGTACTTCTGGGTTGAGGTTGAGGTCACTTACATTGTTGCATTCTCCCAGGAAGTAAAGTGCAAACCCATCGGCTTTTGTGGCTGTTAACACATAATAACAACAGGCAGCATTAGTTAGTCAGCTGACGCTCAAAGAGATTCACTTTCAATGTGTTAGTGTCAGTGTCCAGTCATGATGATCTTAGTTATGGGGAACCTTGACTTGTTTTGCTGTGGTTGAAACGGCTGACATTTCTATGACCTAGCTGTGTCATGCCGTAAATACATCTTTAATTCACACTGCACCTGTGTGTGTTTGTGTACACTTGAAGGAAGTGTTTTTATGTGTGCCTTTGTTTGTGTGCAATGTGTATGCATGGGTAACCACGGGTCTTTGGTGTGTGTTTGTGGACAGCCAAAACTGTCGGTATGTGAATTCTTTGGTTTTGAGACAGTATGTGCAGTGTGTGTGTGTGTGTGTGTGTGTGTGTGTGTGTGTGTGTGTGTGTGTGTGTTCTGCATGTGCAGTGTGTCTGTGTGTAAGTGTGTGTTCATGTTAATACAGCTGCCTAATTATTATATATCGGAACATCACTTATTACCGCCCGTCCCCTATTTCCGCCCTCTTACGTGTATGTGTCACTTAATATTCATTTCTATACAAACCAAGACGGCGGATTCCTTTCCGTCCCTTTCGTTCAAAAATTCTAAAACGAAGATGTTTTTTAATACTTCAAAATAACATTTGATAAATTAACCTTACATCTTTCAGTAGCCATAGGTGTGTATATTTGAACAAAATCTGGTTTGGTTCTTAACAAGAGCATTTACTGCCTTAAAAATCTGATTTTGTTAACCATGCTCAGAGCTGGTGCTGGGCTGGTGGGCACATCAACGGTTACACCGAGAATTCTCATTTGAGTGATGAGCAAAAAATGAACTATAGCTAATGTAAAAACTGGGCAAATTTTGCTAATATAATACCATGATGATGAGCCGGTGTAATGCTCACATACACTACACGATAGGATTAGTTGATACATTTACCCAACTT
>NW_027468620.1:20389727-20397227 GCF_046254945.1 Alosa pseudoharengus | reverse complement strand
CAGCTACAGAGCCACCCAGCCAGTGAGCTTGGTCTGGCGTGGCCCCTCCCACCACCAGGGCCTCCACCGCTACTGGCTGCCCATATTGTGAGAAGCCTGTAGAACCTGCTCTAAACACGGGACACAGACACAGACAGCGTGTTCCTAGAAAATAACATCACTTGGAGGGTAAGAGAGAGAGAGAGAGAGAGAGAGATACTGGGAAAGAGGGAGAGAAGTGGAAGGACTGAAGAGAGAAACATGAGGGTAAGATAATGATGAGAAAGGTTAGATAGTGAGATAAGGGAAAACAGGGAAAGAGAGACACTGAATCACTGAATGACACAAAGAAGGACTGAAGTGTGGACTGGGAGTGTACTATAACACATTGTTGATGCGCCTCTGGTTAACCCCACATCTGAACAGCAAAGTCCATGTCAAGCACCTGTATTCCCTTTTCTACTGACTAGCCTCAGCCAGCTATACCCTACTAGCTCACCATTGACCAGCATGAGCCAGCTATACCCTACCAGCTCACCATTGACCAGCATGAGCCAGCTATATGCTACCAGCACAGCATGGATTCACCTAAGCCAGCTATACGCTACCAATTCCCCATTAACTAGCCTCAGCCAGCTATACGCTAGCTCACCATTGACTAGCCTCAGCCAGCTATATACCAGGACAGCATTGACTAGCCTCAGCCAGCTATAAACTACCAGGACAGATTAGCCTAATAAGCCAGCTATACTCTACCAGCTCACCATTGACTAGCATGAGTCAGCTATACTCTACAAGCTCACCATTGACTAGCCTAAATCAGCAAGCCTGGGTTTAACGCCACACAGAGACACACATAGCCTACCTGCAGAGTAAAGTGTCACTTCAGCACAATATATCTGTGCATTATGGATATCAGTGTGGAAAAGGAGATGATGGATTGAGGGAGGAAAAGAAAGAAAGAGGGAGTGAGAGATACATTAACAGAGACAGAAAAAGAGGAGTTGAGATGGTGGTCACTTCATAAGAGCATGGAGTTATCTGTGTAAATGCTCATAGAACACAAGTCTGGTGCTCCAGTGATGCATGGGGGCATGGACATGGGGGCATGGCATGTCGTCTCTCTCTCTCTCTCACACACACACACACACAAATACATGCACTACCACACACATGCACAGACACACACACACACACACACCTCGGAGTAAATAAGAGCTTCTCTCTCAGTTTAGGAATTACGCATGGTGTTTTACTTACCAGTATTCCTAGTGCTCTTACTACCACTTCTCTACCTGATTCAACAGCCAAGACGCCAACCTGTTCAGCCTGCTGCATAACATGCCAGGGCCTTACAAAATAGATGATGCACTATATAGGCTACAATATAGATAATGCTGTGAGCATCACATATTATTTACTTCACATATTTACTGAAGGAAAATAAATACAGTACGCCCTTAGCATACTGTAAGAAATACTAGATTACACTGGCACTTATTCATAGTCCTTTTTCAAATATTCGCTCGGTATCTCACATATGGGAATGCGCTCCGCACGTACCCAATCACAGAAGCTCCAATGACACCACGTCTGTCTATGTCAGACCAATGGAGCTCCACCCCACTATATTTGCATGTGCACGTCCATCTCGCCTCATTCTGCTTCTCTTCTCGCGAGCAATCGCAAGAAAGCTCCCCTCTTCAGCTCTTGGGTGGACTCTAGCTGGCAACCACTGAACTGTTCATAGGAGGACCTCCGGCCTCCGTCGAAGTGGATTAGTTACCACTCGCAGGAGGATGATTTAAATAAAAAGAAAACTCTGAGAGTTTCCCAGCTATACGAGGACCCGGTGTTAGCTACCCAGCTAGCATTTACAGTTATCGTTCACACAACATCCCCCTGTGGCTACGCGTGGTTTCCCGTCGTGTTACCATGGAGGAGAAGAAGGAATCCCTGCGGTTTCCTTATATCGGCTCGGGATACCCATCCCTACTGCATCGCTTGCCTGGGAGTTCAGCATGCGCAAGCTAGCTTGAATTCTCCTGCAAAGGCGCCTCAAGGTGGCTGCCTCAACCGGCTCTGACCCGAACCTCATGGAGGCGTCGGCCGCGGAAGCTTCCCAGCAGGCTGACCAGCTCTTTGTGTCATGGGCATCATCACATAGAGGGTTACCTATATCTACTCAGCGCCTCTCACATTGGATTGTGGACGCTATAGGATTGGCTTATGAAAGGAGTGGCTTGCGGTACCCGGTGGCGGTTCGTGCGCACTCTACCAGGGACATGGCTACATCTTGGGCTTTATTCAAGGGTGTATCATTGCAGGAGATTATGGCAGCTGCCTCTTGGGCTTCGCCAGACACCTTTGTGAGATTTTACAGACTGGATGTGACTAGGCCGTCCCTCGCACAGTCTGTTTTAACAGTGAATCCGGTCCTAGGGTCTAATTAGCCCGGGAATTAGCCTGGGTGATCTTGTGATCTGTCTGTGGCAGAGCTGCTTCGGTGAGTGTATCTGCCAGGCAGGAGTCTAAATCTCCCATATGTGAGATACCGAGTGAATATTTGAAAAATAACTTAAAGGAGAATTCCGGTGTGATATTGACCTAAAGTGTGTTGAAACATGATACCGAGTGTGAACGTATGTCTCATAGCCCATCTCGGCTTGTCCCCTGCACTCCAAAATCTGGCGCTAGTTAGCCGATGCTACCAACAGCTTTTTCAATGGTGGTGCTTCGGCATCAATAATTCAGTGGAAATGCATGAATTCCAGTTTCTTCCAGTAGCAGCAACTGGAATCCATGCATTTCCACGGAATTATTTTTGGAATCTGATCCCTTATCATACCTGTTCATTCTTACTCGTCGCTCGACTTATCGTGACTAAATTCAAGATGGCTGCAAACGCTAAACTTCGTGAAGATACTGTCTGTATAAATCGTCTTGTAAGTAAACTACCAGTGCTTTTTCAAAGTTCTCAATGTCTCGTTTTAAATGTCAGGGCCCTCGGAAGTCTACCAATGAAGTGTGGAGATACATTGAGCCTCGTAAATGGTGTAAAACAGTGATTTATTTGCATGGCTAGCCCGATGCAGAAGCACCACCATTGAAAAAGCTGTTGGTAGCATCGGCTAACTAGCGCCAGATTTTGGAGTGCAGGGGACAAGCCGAGATGGGCTATGAGACATACGTTCACACTCGGTATCATGTTTCAACACACTTTAGGTCAATATCACACCGGAATTCTACTTTAAAGTTACTATCGTAACCTCGGTTCTTTGAGAATATGAGTGAGGTATCTCACCAGGCAGCCCGCTTTGCTGTGCACGAGAAGAGATATGGTCACAGAATAAGGCGAGATGGTAGCCTGACGAGCCAGACCCACATTAAAATGTAGGGTCTGGGCACTCACCTTTCGCAGTGCTCAGTCCAAGGTGCGTGATAATCAGTTGTCTTTCAAATTCCCTCTGCACGCAATAGGACAGCGGCAGCGCTTTGAGTCCCATGCGTTTCCCACCAGCGGAGCTAGTTGGCTAGTTCAAACGTTTGCCAACTTAATAAAAGCTTAACTCGTGTAACACTGTTCACCAACAGCAACATCCATCTTACAGCGGGGAAAATAAGTATTGAACACGTCAACATTTTTTTCAGTAAGTATACTTCCAATGAGGCTACTTGCATGAAATTTTCACCAGACACTAGTATTAACTCAGATAATCCACCCATATAAACAAATCCAAACATTAAAGTCCATAGGTAGAGTTATGTGTAATAAAGTGGAATGACACAGGAAAAAAGTATTGAACACGCCTGCTGAAATGTCTTAAATACTTTGTGGAAAAGCCTTTATTCGTAATGACAGCTTCAAGGCATTTCCTGTATGATGAAACTAACCAGTTACAGTATTCTGGTGTGATTTTGGCCCATTCTTTTCAACAGATAGTCCTTTAATATTGAAGATTCCAGGGGTCCCTCTTGTGAATCCTGATCTTTAGTTTACTTCTAAAACTGTTCAATTGGATTGAAGTCAGGGCCTTGATTTCCTTTCTCTGAAACCAATTGAGAGTTTCCTTTGCTGAATGGTTTGGATCATTGTCCTGCTGGAAGGTCTAGCCATGTCTCATCCTCATCATCCTGGTGGATGGTCAAGATTCTCCCGGAACAAAATGACTCAATTCATCATTCCTTCAACTGTATGAAGTCTGCTAGTACCATGAGATGAAAAACAGCCCATACCATGATGCCACCACCTCCAAACCTCACTGTTGGTAGGGTATTTTTAGAGTGATGCACAGTGCCATTTCTCCTCCAAATATGGTGTGTAGTATGACATCCAAAAAGTTCAATTTTGCTCTCGCCTGACCAGAATACATTCTCTCAGTATTTCATAGGATTGTCCAAATGTTGTGTAGCAAACTTTCAACGAGCTTTGACATGTTTTTCTTCAGCAATAGAGTCATGCGGGATGAGTGTGCATAGAGGCCATGGCGGTGGAGTGCATTACCTATGATTTTCTCTGTAACAACTGCACCAAGTCTTTTTGGAGCTTTCTCCGAGTGGTCCTTGGCTCTTGGGCTACTCTTCTGACTATCCTTCTGACTTCCTGGTCAGAAATCTTGCAAGGAGATCCTGTGCATGGCCAGTGATGATGCAGTGATGTTCCTTCCACTTGCAGATAATGGCTCCAATACTGCTTGCTGGATGCTTCGGAAGTTTTGATGTGCATCTGTAACCAGTTCCATTGATATGTTTTGCAACAATAAGGTTGCAAAGGTCTTGGGAGAGCTCTTTGCTTTTACCCATTATGAAATGCTTCTTGTTTGACACCTTGGTAAGAAAAAACCTTTTTATAGCCCACCAGTATGTATTAACCCAGCTTATATCAATTTGGACAGATAGGAGGGATAATTTCTCTAACTACTTATAGATTCCAGTTTGTTCCTTGCCATTTCTTGCCTTTGTGTACTGCTTTTTCTTAGTGTGTTCAATACTTTTTCCCTGTGCCATTCCACTTTTTTACTCATAACTCTACTTTTAGACATTAATGTTTGGATTTTTATATATGTGTGGATTACCTAAGTTAATACTAATGTCCGGTGAAGATTTCATGCGAATAGCCTCACTGGAAGTATACTTACTGAAAAAAATATTGACGTGTTCAATACTTATTTTCCCCGCTGTATTTGTTTTCAAGTAGCAGGGAATTCAAGCCAAACCGTTGCAACTCTGCCATCAATCATTATGTTAATCCCACCTAACGACTCTATACATGATTTCATTGGCCTGATTGAGTTTCGATTTCTGGAGCTCACAAGCCAATGGAGAGTTGCTAGACTAGCCCTGGCAGCAAATGTAATTTACTGCCGCTAGGGGCGCGTCTAGATTTCTAGGCTAGCGAGATGGACGTGCGCGTGCAAATATAGTGGGGTGGAGCCCCAACACGGCGCACCCATTGGTCTGACATAGACAGACGTGGTGTCATTGGAGCTTCTGTGACTGGGTACGTGCGGAGCGCATTCCCATATGTGAGATACCTCACTCATTTAGGGGCAGCCGTGGCCTACTGGTTAGCGCTTCGGACTTGTTACCGGAGGGTTGCCGGTTCGAACCCCGACCAGTAGGCACGGCTGAAGTGCCCTTGAGCAAGGCACCTAACCCCTCACTGCTCCCCGAGCGCCACTGTTGTTGCAGGCAGCTCACTACGCCATGATTAGTGTGTGATTAGTGTGTGCTGAGTGTGTTTCACTAATTCACGGATTGGGATAAATGCAGAGACCAATTTCCCTCACGGGATCAAAAGAGTATATATACTTATACATATATACTTATACTTACTTATACTCATATTCTCAAAGAACTGGGGTTACGATAGTAACCTTAAGTTATTCCACCCAGCATTGCAGTAAAGGATGGTGCTCCCACAACAAAACTGATGGTCAAAGGAACCCCTGATAATAAATTAAGAGCACTTTAAACAATATTCCAAAGTAGTCGATCTATAACATGCATGGTAATTTGACACATTTTTTAGTATGTGAAGAAGCATTTAAGTAAGAATTTCTTTGTACTTGCACTAACTTACTTTGAAACTTGAATCAAAAGGTTTTCAATCCTATGGGCTATCACCATTGTGACCCTGAGAAAGTTCATTAACCCCCAAGTTTTGTAAGGGGGACTGTCTGTAATTCACTGTAAATCGCTTTGTATAAGTGTGTCAGCTAAAAGTCAAAATAATGTAATGAAAACCACCTACGGGGCCCAAGCTCTCAATCCCACACTATCACGTCTCTCATCCTACCACTGAAGGTATCTATCCATATGCTATTGATACAATTGTCATAGCATTATAACTACCAGTTTCTAAAATGGTTTAATTTTATAGTTGGACAAAATTTGCTTTATAGAATTTCATTATTTCACATTCTCTTATGAATCTACATTTTATCCAACATTTCTGCCAGTCTTTTCAGTGAATCTGCTTCAGTCCTTTCTTACACTCCTCTTTCCTTCTAATTTCATCTTCCTTCTCGCATTTCTCTCAGCCTCCCTCACTCCAGCTAGACCATCTATTCTAAGCTGGTTACAGTCACCAGAGAACGTTCTAGCAAAATAGGCCTGGATCCAGTACTAATGGCAGACAGTGCATTCGCTCTCCAATTTCAAATTGGACACAATACAATGACAATAATTACCTTAGTGTTCATTGAAATTGTTGCTGTTGATGTCCATGTACCCACATCAAAATGTCCACAAGAATAATATTAACACTCCCGAGTGGGAGACTACTGGTAGGCCTATGTTCAAAAAAGCACAGCAGTCTATCAATTCAAAAGGTTCCTAGAACTAAAGCAAGTAGGCTATCAGAACCTAGTAATTAGCTGTATGACAGCTTCCTCTCTATAATCGCACGCTGTCCATCAGTCATGGTTAATGCCACTGGAGGCCATAGTGGCGCACATTGTAGAGTTAACCCCTGGGGGACACGGTGAGAACTTCCTGTGTTTCCCCCGGGGCTGTGGACTAGAGGATCGTCTCTACCTGTCCTGGCTAGCCTAGCGCTTAGCACTTTGCGTCACAGCCAGATTCCACGCACAATGAGCCTCTTGTTGAGCTGTGTTGTGTGTGTGTGTGTGCGTGTGTTTGTGTCTGGGGGTTACAGCCAGAGCTGAATGCCACAGCGGCTAACATCAACAGTGGAAAGACACACACAGAAACAACAAAACAGGCTTCAGAGAAATGATGGTGAAAACAAACGTGTTCGCAGAGGGCTCGTGAGGGGAGCGCTACGCACAAGAATGGAACACCTAAAATGACAATGCTGGCAAAACCACAATGGCCACAGCAGCCAGAGAGAGAAAGAGAGAGAGAGAGAGTGAGAGAGGAGAAAGTGGTTAAATATTTGTCTAGACTGCCAGCTGTGTTCAGGCCCTGCATACAAACAGTACATTCTAGACCAGTATCTCCATGTTGCTTATTGAATTATGGCACATTTTAGTTCTTTCCCCCTCTGCCTTTCCCTGA
>NW_027468620.1:20384727-20387227 GCF_046254945.1 Alosa pseudoharengus | reverse complement strand
AAATACGATTTGGATCGTCCCCACTGCTAACGTCAAATCTCAGTGCTGTCATGTTAATAAAGTTTGTCTTAAAAAATAGGATCGAGGCTAATCTAGGATAAGCAGCGGTCTGGCCTTCAGAGTGCATAAAAATGAAATCATCATATAAACTGGCGCAGGTTGTGAAGCTGACTACAGTCAGGGCGAAGTGGACCTGGGAGGATCACTATCTGATCACACTGTAAATCTGCGCTCTGGGCCGGGGGGAGAGGGAAGAAGCTCGGCCTGTCCAGGTCAAGTGTGTGACCCTCTGGGACAGTGAATCAATAGCCCTCTTGCTTCAGATGGTCTGATTATTCCTCCTTCCCTCCCGTTCCCTGCCTCTCTCTCTCTCTCTCTCTCTCTCTCTCTCTCTTCTTCCTCTCTCAGTGGAGCTGACCTGTATGTGGGTGGGAGGGCTGAGGCGATCACAGCAGCTCTCTGAAGTCCCTTTCCTGTGTGCGCCTCTCTAACGTCGACTGTTTGACATTTCTCCATGCTGCCTGGACGCCGATCAGTGGCGGCCCCTCTTGCGTAACATTTTTTTTGTTGTTTAGTCTGCACTCCTGCAGCGCTTTCCAGAGTTTAACCTCCCCAAAACCTCCGCGAGCCTCCGCTAATAACAGGAACAAAGCATGGAAGAGAGAGAATGAGGGAGGAGAGGAGAGGAGCGGAGAGAGGAGGAGAGGAGATGAGATGCCACAGTAGCTGCCTGACCACAGCAGCCACATGAAGGCAGAGAGGGGGATGCTGGGATAGCTGGAGGAATGTGTGACACCCGGCTGCGACAGACACACAGCCGTGGCTGCTCCTGACCCATCTGCTTCCTCACACACACACCCCACCCCCCCCACACACACACACACATTCACCAGGCGCCAGTTTTTTTTTTTTTTTTTTTTTTAAACTCTCCTGTCAGAGGGGATCAGGCATCAAGACACCGTCTGCCATAAAAGCTTGGAGTCGTAACCCCCCCCCACACACACACACACACACACACAACACACACACTCATGCCACAAATCATAAACTCAAGAGATTAGAATATTTAATCTGATCAGTACGGTTGAGCCACAAACAACAAAAAATCAATTAAATAAATAAATAAATAAAAAGAAAGAAAAGAGCAAGTATTGGCCCACAACAATACACAACAAATGTTTCAGGACTCCAAATACATCGCATTATGTAATGTGGCCAACGATGAATTATATAAGAAAATCAAAATGAAAAGGGGGAAGGGGCGGGCAATTCTGTGGCAGCGTTGGCACATGAGTGGTCAGTAGGAGGCGCCATGCGGCCCATCAGTGCCCTATGGAGCTGATGCCCGCTGATGGCCCGGCCAGTTGGTGAACTGGTTCACACGAGCCAAGGGAGCCTTTCGCTCCATTGTCGACGCGCAAGCAAATGAGACTGTTGTGCGCTGAGGTGAGCAATGGTTTAATACCTACATGCATCTACATGCACTAAAGTATTGTGGATAACATCGTCTACATGTTCCTGTTTACTGCCATGGTTGCAAGAAGTAGACCAACACCACACTGGCAAGACAGACAAGCATCTTTATTGAGGCTCTTAAAGAATACCGGTAAACACATTGAACATAAACTTTCTTGTACACCCACAAATGTAATAACTTGCCATAAATGTCATAAACCACAAATGTAATATACATCTGCAGTTTTTCAATGTAACAATCCCACAAAAGTAGTAAAATCCCATGAATTTAACAACTGTTGGCTGCTAATGAAGGAAGTTAATGGGTTTTTTTTGGGAAGGTAAAATTTCTTGGTTAAATCAAAAGTAATAATCACTTACATAACAAAATTCTAGCTGTCATATTAGTTGTAAAAGTATGTTGTCAAAATCTTCTCCCATCTAGTGAAATTTCCAAAAAATGTAACAGCATTTCATTTTTCTATAGGCTTTGCATTGTCCGTGATATGGCGATATTACCGTTGGGAGCCAAGTAGCAGTGTTCAGAATGCACCTATTGTAATTGTCAGCTAGTATATTTCCATATAAACAGAAGTTGTAGAAAGGCCATCTAAATTGGGGTCAAACTGACCCTGTACCACAAAGAACTTTGAACATTTGTTTATACCACCAAATACTGATTATAAAAATGCAAAAATAGACAGGTTGAGTAAATCCGTGGGGATTTACCTGCATATTTGAGCTACAACAATGTAACATTTTCCATAAACCAGAGATGTTCCACCCAAACCCTAAAATTCACTGATAAAGATCTCAGTCATGCACAAACGTATGCATGCGCGCGCACACACACACACACACACACACACACACACACACACACACATACACCCACATACACACACACATTGCATTCTATTCTATTCTATGGTTTTCAGCTGGGCCTAATAAGCTGATAAGCGTGATATAGCATAATACACACAATAATCAATCTAAAAATGGAAATTCATTTAACAAATTTAAAGACAGGGATTATAAGGACAGG
>NW_027468620.1:19982227-20377227 GCF_046254945.1 Alosa pseudoharengus | reverse complement strand
AAGAGAGGGAAAGACATGCCGTCCTCTTTCGACAGCTTATTTATAAAACAACCTTGTTAACAGCTTTGTGGGCATAGGATTATTTTACACCACTCTGTTGACCAAGTGTATTTTTTATTTTTGCACAAATGAAGACAAAGCTAAATTGTGGTGACTACTGCAATAAAAGAAGAATACCATATACAGCCATATCATACAGCCATATCATTGCTAATCGTGCAAAACAGCATATTATGTTCATTTATCCTTTTGTTATAGGTCAGGTAAAACATGACTATGCCAAATAACTGTAAAATAAATATCTAAAAAACGAAATAAAGTGACTACCATAAGAGGGCATGCGGTAACAGTGTGTTAGTGGTCACTGAGTGAAGTGGACAAACGCACTGTAGATTTCCATCAGATGATGCGCCACTGAAGGGGACGGACGAATAGCAGCTGCCTCACTGGTTTGGCAAGCTCCACTTGGGGTTGAGAGTGTTGTATGTGTGGCTTCCCCCCCCCCCCAAAACCACACCACTAAACAAAGCCATTCCACACACCACTGGACACACACACCACACACACACACACACACACACACGTTACACACTAGCCGTAAACCGTGTAGTGTCCTCCTCAAATCCAAACCCTCCAGCCATCCCTTGCTTCAACCGCATACACATACGCACACATACAAACACACACACACACACACATACACACACACACACACACACATACGCACACACACAAACACACACACACACACACACACTCATCCTGACATGTTCCCTTTCAGCTTCAAACCCCAGAAAGTAGGACACCTCAACCTCTACCGCCATCCTCACAACCCCAACCATCTCCACCCTTAAGCTTCTCTCTCTCTTTCTCTCTCTCTCCCCTTCTCAGACACTCTCTCTCTCTGTGTCACATACACACACTCTCTCTTTCTTTCTCTAAAGTAAAAAAAGAACAGCACAAAAATATTAGCGGTCTAATCACATGCCACATCATCAAAGCTACCCAGTGAATCACAAGATGAGCGGGATCACAACAACAGACCAACTCCACACAACCCCAAAACCACAGAGTACACAAGCCTGGGCTCTCCAGTACGTGACACACACGCCCATAGCCTACACCACAAATCACCACCCCACAACCTCCACAATCACAGTCTCACACAAACACACGCACACACACACAAACACACACACAAACCTCACACTTTCCAACACAATCATAATCAACTAAAAAAAAATCATCAGGGGCCGCTTCTACCCCATGTAATAAACGCCCGAATTTAGCTTTTTTTGGAATGTTTTCTTGACAGTCACAGGCTTCGGCTGCCCCCCCCCCCTCTCTTTTTTCCCTCTCCCTCTCTCTCCCTGACACAAGCTTCGCTGGGGCCCTCTGATGAATAAAACATTATTGCAGCTTTTGGGAGTCGCCCCCCCCCCCCCCCCCAGAAAAAAAGCAGTGGAGTGGCGAATGAAACGTTATGAAAAAACGGCAGCGGTTTTGTCTCGCAGAGTTCCCTTTGACAAGGATGTAGACATCACTGGAGCACTCTCGCTCGTGAAGAGCCTTAATGGCGTCTGAAATTCGTGTCAATTTTGCAAAGCTACATCATAAATACTGTGGCATGTCCTTACAGTGAATTCAGTGCCTCATGTCCCCACTATGAAGGTAGCCCCTCTTCCAAAGATTTCAATGTTTGCTTATGTACTGTATGTATTTGTCTATGTGTGTGTATAAGTATGTGTGTGTGTGTGTGTGTGTGTGTGTGTGTATGCATCCATGTAAGTACACATGGTCACCTTTCCTCTTGATCTGTCCGGCTCGGAACCCTCCCTGGCTGCAGTGCCTTGCAGATCTGTCTCCATTATTTATTCATGGGCAAAAGCAGATGCAGTTATCCAGCGAGACCCGCTGTCTTTTCACACTCCTACCTGGGCTGGGTGGCCTCTCTTGGACAGATTTGCCAAGGAAAAGCTAGGGGAATGCAATCGCCGGTATTACACCCTTTGGAATTAGATGGGAATGTTGTAATAAGTTTCTCTGCCGACTGGTTTTCACACTAGACTGTAGCTGTAGTTTGGGATCACATAACCTCCTGTAATTAACACTCCCCTGTAACTTTGTGCAAATTACTGGTAATGGCTTCACAGCTCTTCTGCACATCTTTGCTGAGCCAAATATTCTCACGGTTTAACTGCATATGGCCCCCACAAAGCATAATCTAATGACTAACTACAGTAAACATACATACCAGACCCTGATTTTAGTAATAAAGCAAACTCTTTTTTTGCTAATTTAATACGACGAGCCACAATCCTAAACCTAAACATTGGTGGCTCAGATCAATGCTCCCACATGCATTTTGCTCATTATATGACTTTGGTCTTTACCTATTATTTAAATTGGGTCCATCATCTCAAAGCTGACATGAAATGTATCAAATTGAATATTATGTTATATTAATATATAATTAATTTAAGTCAAGTCAATCAAATGTTAGTTATGCACACACAAAATGCATTAATGTACTATTACCCTCAGCATTTATAATTTTTTAAGGCTTATATGGTAACACTTTATTTGAAGGGGTCTACACAAGGGTGACATGTAACCATCATAAGAATGTCATGACACATGTCATGCACATTAATGACATAGTATTGATGTTTATGACTGTTGTCATTAAGTGTCATTCGGTTTTTGGAATGTCAAGTTGACATTGTTTGGGTGTCATCATTATAACAACTTGACATTAGGCATGACATTATTTGAGGGTGTCTCTGTCATGACAACTTGACATTAGCCAAGAAAATGTAAACCGTTGTCATGACAACTTGACATTAGCCAAGAAAGAAATGCAAAATTGAGATATAACTGTGTTTGGCCTGACTCAAAGTCAAAGTCAAAGTCAAAGTCAGCTTTATTGTCAATTTCTTCACATGTTCCAGACATACAAAGAGATCGAAATTACGTTTCTCACTATCCCACGGTGGAGACAAGACATATTTTAACAATTTTAAGTCCACAGACAAACATAACATTCAAGTAAACAAAAAAGTAAGTAAATAAGTAAATAAGAGGGCACATATAATGAAAAAAAAGAGCAGCAAAATTTGGTTGAAATTGTGCATAGACAGTCAATAAAATAAAATACTAGTGCAAAGTCAGGCCAATAAGAGGCTGAGGTAGTTCTGTTTGACCTAAGTAAGAAATAAAGTGGCATAGTGGTGCAAGTTATGTAAGAGCAGCAGAAGTGTTGTGTTTCCAGGACAACAACAACAAGTTGCAAAGTGTACAAGTGTGCAAGTGGAGTGGTGCAGGCGGCCATTTGTGGGTCCAATGTCCAGGATGTTATGTAGCTGAGGGTGGAGGGGGGAGAGGAGGGAGAGAGTTCAGCATCCTAACAGCTTGGTGTATGAAGCTGTTGGTGAGTCTGGTAGTGCGGGAGCGCAGGCTTCTGTACCTCTTCCCAGAGGGCAGTAGATCAAACAGATTGTGAGCGGGGTGACTTGCATCACTCACAATTTTGGTCGCCTTGCGGGTGAGGTGGGTGGTGTAAATGTCCTTCAGGGAGGGGAGTGAAGCACCAATAATCCTTCCAGCTGTGTTCCAGCTGACTCATCTTCTAGGTTTGTGAAGTGGTGGGCCAGAATAATTGATTGACATGACACCATTATAATTGTGTCATGAATACTTTCCTTGGCATGATATTGTCATGACAACTTAACATATAACTGTGTTTGGCCTGACTTATCTTCTAGGTTTATGAAGTGATGAGCCTGAACAATTGGCTGTCATGACACCATTATAAAGTAGATCTACTCAACATATTGAAGGTGCATTGCAGATAGCCTACTAATAGGATTACATTATTCTAGTTTAATATCTAATTTCTTGATTACTTTTAGTTATGTTTTCCCTGCACACCATATTTGTCCAGTAGGTGGCAGTGGTGGCGCTGCATAGAGGGGAAACTGCTACACTGATTCTTAGAGAAGAAGACAGAAATCGCAAACAGCAGAAGGACAGCAGAACGATAGTGAGCAGAAGCCATATTTAGATTTTCCACACTGAGAAGAAAAGTTAAAAATAACATTGAAGAGCTAGTTAAAAGGGGTTTTCTCACCAAACCTACTTCTAAGGAAGGAATAACAGCAAAGGGTCGAAATTACGACAAGGAGTTTACTTACTTGTATGAGTTTTCTCCGGTGAGTGTTTTACACGTGTTCATCATTTATGTTAGTAGCAGACATGGCTGATAGATGTGTTTAATGAGTTAAGCAAGTAAAAGTTTTATTTTGCTGTAACTCAGTTGTTTAATGCATTGTGTGGAAATGTATTGGTGGTAGGCTACTGCATAAGCTAAAAACCAATCGGAGTTGAACTTGAGTTTAATGATTTGAAGTGCTATTTCATGCTATGTTGAAGCCATGTTACTACGTGATATGCTAGTGCTGAAGTTTCATGTAGGCTATGTAGTGAATATATAGATTAAAAATAAGAATAAGCTACTACAGTTCATAAATATGAGTTATTATTCCAGATCTGCTAAAATGTATCGAGAGAGTAATTTAATTGAATTGTTGCCCTGCTATGCAGGTTGTTTTTTTGTTTGGATGCATGATTTGAGAGAGTGTTCCATTGGACAAATTCGCCATTGGACACGGGAGGCAGAAGAGTAGAGGGCGCGAATGATAATCTTGCCTGCGACATGAACTGCTTCTACTCAATATTTCTTCATTTACAGCCTACAGATAAGCGCGAGATCTCACCAATTAAAAAAAAAACATACTACCCGGGTAGATGGACTTTGGTTTATTATTTTGGGGTTATTTTATCAGAGCTCTGAGGTCATTTTACTTTATATTGTTCTCAACTTGTGTGAAAAGGTTGAAAACTAAGAGAAATACTGATTTTCACAATTAAAAGGACAGAAAAGAAAAACAAGGTCATACTGTTTGATATTTGATGTTTAATAAATGCGGGCTATATGTTCTGGGTAAACTATTTTGTACGACGGAGTATTAGGGCCACACATGAAGAAAAAAATATTTTTGCCATGGCGAGATTAAACTCGACATGTTGACTTTAAAGTCGCCATGTCGACATTAAACTCGACATTTCGAGAATAAAGTTGAGATGTCATGTCGATTTTAATCTCGACGTGTCGACTTTAAAGTCGCCATGTCGACATTAAACTCGACATTTCGAGAATAAAGTGGAAATATCATATCTACTTTAATCTCGACGTGTCGACTTTAAAGTCGACATGCTGACATTAAACTCGCAATACATGACGCCCAATTTATAATGGCGTCATGACAGCCAATTGTTCAGGCCCATCACTTCACAAATCTAGAAGATAAATCAGGCCAAACACAGTTATATGAACTTGTTCATGTATTAATTAAGGGTAAGGCTATTTGCACCCCTGGTACAATTAGCAGTGTATGCTATTCGTACCCTGGTGCAATAAGAAGTGAATTCTATTCGTACCCCGGTGCACACAGCAATGTGTCCTATTAGTACCCCGTCTGGTACAAATATCAATGTATGCTATTCGTACCCCGGTGCACACAGCAATGTGTTCTATTAGTACCTCGTCTGGTACAAATATTAATGTATGCTATTCGTACCCCGGTGCACACAGCAATGTGTTCTATTAGTACCTTGTCTGGTACAAATATCAGTGTATGCTATTTGCACCCCTGTGCATTTAATCTGGCATATTGATCACACAATGTAATAATATATATTTTTTTAAAAACAAGCAACATGTTTTTTTGTTGTTACATAACAGAGTGTGAATAGCTCAGCTGTGTAATCACTCTGAATAAGGTATGCTGTTTGCATCAATGTACAGTTAGAAGTGGATGCTATTCGTACGCAGGTGTTTATAGTACTGCATGCTATTTACACCCTGGTGCATAAACTAGCTAATTGTTGCAATCAAAACTTCCGTTTGAGAACCGATTTCTTATTCAAATTGCGCGCCTTCTCTCCAGAGACGTTGGTACACATGCAAACTCACTCCGCCAAAACGCATCATACGGGAATCTAACCCCGGTCTCCCGGGTACCAGCCCTTGGCTGTAACCACTGCACTATCTGCTTTGACAAGAAGCTCAGGTTTGCAGGTAAACTTATAGTTTATAGGCCTGAACGACATATTCACAACATTTCTGTTAGCTAACAAACTGACGGTTGTATGTGTTCGCTGAACAAAGATTATGAAAATAAAACACAACTTTTCCATCTCAACTTTAATATGAACAGATATTAGTCCTGAAACCGTTCAGAATTCTTCACTTTCTGCTGACCAAAAAACGAATGTCGGCCATGTTTTTTGGGCACGCGAGCAACATGTTTTTGTTGTTATGTAACAGGGTGTGAATAGCCCAGTTGCGTGGCCAAGGCTAGGGGTACGAATAGACACTCCGATTAATTAAACAATTATGTCAAGTTGTCATGACAGTTCATGACACTGTCAGGAAACTATTTTGGTGTGTAATAGTTCTTTGTGACAGCTTAATGACAAGTCAAAACTGTACCACTGTAGTTGAGGTCAAGGAAAGTATTCATGACACAATTATAATGGTGTCATGACAGTCAATTGTTCAGGCCCTTCACTTTACAAACCTACAGTAGAAGATAAGTCAGGTCAAACACAGTTACCGTAAAACTCCAAATAATAGCCCGGGCTTTTATTTTCCCAAATCGCCAAACTGCACCAGCTAGTATTAGAGACAGGCGTCTATATGAGACAGGCCTTTAATTCCCTTTACACAAAACTTTTCCTCTGCAAAGATGGAAAATATTATCGAATTCATTATTTCAAACACACTGAATGTCTACCTATATGACTAGGCTATCTGATGACAATTACGGATCATCATTCATTTAGTGTTGAGATGTTGTTCATTGAGTGAGATACAGTAAGATCCAAATAGTGGGGATAGCCCACTAGATGAACCACGTTTTAATTAAACGTAATCTACAAAGAGATCGTATCACACTGAAAGCTCATATTTTGTCACTAACAAATAGCCTATATCGGTCCTTTGTCAAAAACAGTTGCATTATCAGCCCTGACCAAAACCGTTCAGGAATTATTTATGCAAAAGTGGAACGTGCTTAATGTTTCATTCCCCCTCCTTTTCGGCATGAATGAAACAGCATGAGAGAGCATGAACCATATTGTTTCTCCCGTTTTGTATTTGCCAAATTTGACAACAGTCTACATTCAAATCATAGCCTACTTCCAGGCGCGTGGGAACATATTTTTGACCAGGGGTGCTGAATAACAAAATAATCATGGATGTCCGACGATTTCTCCCCCAGCTTATGATTCGAATTTAGACAGCTAAATACGCCATTTCACCGACGTGTATGAGTAGGTCTAAGAGTGAGAAGTTTTATAATGCCCTGGGCAGCCACATTCCACTGCAACTATGCGCAGCACTTGCAACTCTGACTCATCAATAAAAACTGTGCGCGCACACACGAATCCCTAGAAGCGCACTTGAATTTACATCATAAACCTATTTCAGTAGGTTATATATTCTATATAGAGAATGTTCGTAGACGGGCTCTGATATAGCCAAGTCTAAGGTAAATTCCTTTTCTGACTTCTTTCTCTTTATCGCCATGGCATTTAGAATTAAGAATAACATTCGTGAACCGTTCTGGTTTTGTTGCCAGCATAAAAACAAGCTTACCATCGGCCTATCCGCAAATTTTAAACACAAGGGATGAATTGAACGATGACGAAGTCGGACATATAGGCATAGTTCATATTGGGGAAAAAGTTATACAATTTGGAACTCTAGCTTTTCCCCACCGCAGTCTTTTAATGCCATCTAATCATAACGTGCGCAGTCTGCGCCATACTTAAGCCCAAATCACACCCAAGATTTGCAACGAGATGAGCAGCAACTTGATGCAACATTCTAAAACCTTGCAACTGTGACCAGACATGTTAAAGCTTTGCGACGGCTTGTAATGACGTGCAACATCTAATTCACAATGCTGTAACCTCCTTTCTGTAACGGTTTCGTGTCATTGCGAATCTTTAAACAGACGATCTGACAGGTTTTAGAAGATTAAATACAACCCAAAACTAAAAAACAGACCAGGCCTCTACTGAAGACCGGTAGCCACGCCAGGCGTTTAAAAGAGACAGGCGTCTCTTAGGGACTCGGCGATTATTTGAAGTTTTACGGTATATGTCAAGTTGTCATGACAATATCATGCCAAACACCTTGCATTTCTTTCTTGGCTAATGTCAAGTTGTCATGACAAAGACCCGTCAAATAATGTCATCTTGGCTAATGTCAAGTTGTCATAATGATGACACCCAAACAATGTCAACTTGACATTCCAAAAACCGAATGACACATTATGACAACAGTCATAAACATCAATACTATGTCATTAATGTACATGACATGTGTCATGTCATTCTTATTACGGTTACATGTCACCCTTATGTAGACCCCTTCAAATAAAGTGTTACCACATATACTAATACCAACTAATGAATAAACTGATAGTAGATGTATCCTTAAAGAAAGGCATCACATCACACAGGTGTGCCTCAGGGATCAGTATTAGGACCCTTGCTTTTCTCTATTTACACCACTTCCTTAGGTGATACCATTCGCTCCCATGGATTTGACTATCACTGTTATGCAGACGACACTCAACTTTACCTGTCTTTCCCACCTGATGACTCTAGTGTTTCCCACCGGATTTCTGCATGCCTTAAGGATATTTCAGCCTGGATGAAAGATCGGCACCTTCAGCTTAATCTCTCAAAAACAGAGTTTTTGGTGTTTCCAGCTAAAACAGCTATTCCCCAACAGATTAACATCCAGCTTGACTCAACTTCACTGACCCCAACTAGATCGGCACGAAACTTGGGCGTTGTAATTGATGACCGACTTAACTTCTCTGAGCATATAGCTTCTATTGCAAAATCATGCCGGTTTATGCTTTACAACATTAGGAAGATCAGACCTTATCTGACACAAGATTCCACACAACTTCTTGTTCAGACCATGGTCATCTCTAAGCTGGACTATTGTAATTCACTATTAGCTGGCTTACCCGCTTGTGTAACAAGATCATTACAGCTGATTCAAAATGCTGGAGCACGCCTGGTCTTCAATCAGCCAAAGAGGACACATGTAACTCCTCTCCTAGTTACTCTCCATTGGCTCCCTATAGTAGCCAGAATTAAATTTAAATCTCTCACTTTGGCCTATAGGACACTAACTAGATCTGCTCCTAGTTATTTTAATTCAATAATCAAGCCTTACATGCCCAACCGCCCACTGCGGTCTTCTGGTGAGCGTATGTTGTGTCGACCAGTCATAAAAACTGGGTCTAATTCCAGACTCTTTTCTTCAGTGGTTCCATGTTGGTGGAATGAACTGCCCAGTGCTCTCCGTTCCTGTGGTAGTTTTGGGTCGTTTAAGAGGGGTCTAAAGACATTCCTATTCAACATATACTTAGTTGTTTAAGCGCTTATGTGTTATGGTTTATATAATGTTGTTTTTATTTTAATTGGGCTGTTAATTAATTTGACATTATTGTTTATTATTGATATTCTCCTTAATGTAGTCTTAGCATGTTATTGTTTTTATATTATTGATTGAATTGACATTATTGTTTTATTATTGCCTTTCCCCTTTTTTACATTGCTTTTTTTATTAGGCTATTGATTGAATTGATATTATTGTGTACTACAACTATTCTCCTTACTATATTTGACCTAGATTTTAATCTGTTCCCTGTTCATTTTTAAATATTATTATGTTGTTTTGTATTTATATGTCGCTTTGGACAAAGGCGTCTGCTAAATCCATAACCATAACCATAACCATAACTAATATGATCCTGATACTTATAATATCCGATTTACACAGCGTGCATGTACAGAAGATATGTCTTTCTGTCACTTACAGTCCACCACGTGCTTGTTGCTTACAAACGGCATAGGGTCACTCTCCCATGTAAAGCAGATACAAATGTCATGGTCGTTTAAGCCTACAGATCAAATAGTGACGGTAGTGCAGATTACGCAGGCGAAGAACTCTCAGGGCGGCCCTGGGTGTCCTTGAGACATAAGTGGGTGCTTGTTCAAAGCTCGCATCTGAAAACAAGGGCGAATGAAGCACCCAACTGGAGATGCGAGATAGCTGACAGTTTGACATCACCTACGCCGAGCAAAGACGTCACCTGTCATGAGACTGTAGCTACAGTGACCTTGGAGGATAGGTACGCAGTGGGCTCGATCTTACTCCCTTGCGACTACATGACTGACATAAATAAAAAAAAATTTGATTGCAAGAATGCCACGCAATGACGACAAGCGTGCAACAAGCAATGTGAGGTTGTCAGTAAAACCTCAATTCAATCAGCTCAGCGCCTGCCATCCTGTAAAGCCGGGGACCCTGTTGTAATATAATCTGAGGGGGAAGGCCCTGTTCCAGAGTCCTCCATCTGACACCTCTTATCAGTCAGGCTTGGGCTTTGTAAGGGGCGGGAGGGGGGGGGGGTCATCCTGAAAGGTCCTAAGTAGGGTTTTCACTGTTGAAGCCTTGTTAATCATATTTGACCTTTCCATTTTTGTCTTTCACAGACCTAGGGAGATAGAGTGAAAAAGAAAAACAGAAACTATCCACTGGAACCAAAGGTTGGGTTTGGCATGTGGCCCAGTGTTCTCCTTATAATAGTGATGGATAGGGTTTTGTCCAGCACATTACAAACATTCCTGTTGATTTCTCCACTTTTTTTCCCTCTTCCTTCTTGTTTTTCCTCTCACTTATCTTGATGCGCCACCCAGACACAGAGACACAGAGACACACACTAACACCAACACACACACACACACACACACACACACACATACACGTGCGCAGTGTAGACCCATGTGACTGTAGTGACAGGCCAGACCCTGGAGAGGGGGAGTGGGACCCTCGAGGGCATTGTCCATCCCCGCCCATCCCAGCTGATGTGGTCCCCACGGGTCCCAGTCCCGTCCGGCAGGGAGCGATGGAAAAGTTCAGCACCGCTGTGATGCAGGACGGGGTCGTGGTCAGCGGCTTGACCTGTGACTACGGTCAAATCCTCAGCTGAGGTCTATTCCCACTTGGGCCACCAATACCAGAGCAATGGCGTCACCGTGGTTTGCACGCAACAGCGTGAACACACACACACAAAAAACTTGCACACACACATACATAAACACACATACACAAACACACACACACACACACACACACACACGCAAATGCACATACATGGACAAATCTTCTCAAGACCGGACAATGTCCCAATTCTCTCACCCTCAAGGGATGCTTGTAATCTAATGGGACTGTGGTTTCCTCTGAAAGGAAAACGTTCGGCCCTGCTACCACTCATGGACCTTCTCCCACTACACGGGCATATCTATCTGACACATTAACTCCCAAACTAGTTTAGAAAAATCCAAATGTCAGCACTCTCCCTCTCTGGAGAAAACAACCCCTTAAGAGTCTGAGCGCGGGTGCGGCGCCAAGTTTTTCACGAAGCGACACCAGCAGTTGGCCATCCGCATGGCTCTTTTCATAGCAGCCCATCAATCATGTTCCCTCGAGCTGAACGTCTACGCCGGGTCTCCGCTGTTGGTTGCGTGCGGGTGGGCCGTATCACAGAGGTGCGTCCCCTTTTTTGAGATTCGCTCTCTGGAAACAGATTTTCCCCCCGCATTTCGGGGATCTTGTTTCGTTTGGCTGAAGGGGCCAAGCCTCTGCGGCTGATTTCACAGGAGGAGGTGGTTACCTATTTTGGATGGGCTCACCGCTATCCCTGCCAGGGACAATCTTTCCGTGTCCATGCGGATAATTTAAACGGGCATTACCCAAAAATATCTGACAGGGATGTATAAGACAGACCTTCGGCTCCATAGGTCGCACAGGATTTCACCTTAACACACACACACACACACACAAACACACACACACACACACACACACCATCAGCACCCTCCGTAGTTGCCATATAATGCCATGCCCCCTGCCCTTATCCAGGCAGCCAGGGCCAACGAAAACATGACACCAGGCCCGAAGGATAACATGCACATACAAAAGACTACAGTGTTTCCCAGGTGAAGTCAAGCTGCGCCTGAAAGAGTTGTACATACAGAACAGATTAGTCCTGGAGGTTGCTACACAATACACTGGGCTTCTGCCGCTCAGCACATGTGCACACACACCAACCATTTGGAACATCCCGGGAGGAGAAATGTTAGCAAATTCATGTTGCACCATGGTCCTGCACAAGTAATTCACCGCATGCAGCTCAGGGTTGTGTAAGTATATGGTAAACACACTGGGACTTGAACTGGAACCGCACGTGCCATGGCAAGGGTGACCATGAAACAGAATGAATGTCTGATAGCACTTTGGATTTGACGGACATATATCTGGCTAGCACGCTCACAATTGACCGCACCGTCACCTAGACACAGCAAGCCGTGTGGAAAGGTGGAACCAAAACAGAAGCCCTGATCATTTGCGTCATAAGAACGTAAAACATTTTTCCAATAAGTGGAATATCTCAACTTGAATCCAGGCAGCATTAGATGCTTGACGGTGCTCAACTACAGATTGCTATCATAGGTGGGGAAAAAAAGGTTATCTCTCGACTCAAGGCCTTATTCTGACGCTCACATTCACGTTTGTCCTTATTTTACTTTGAAGCTCTTTCACCCCCTTTTTTAGATCAGTTCAGCTGCTCTGTCACTGATCCCTCTGGACGTCGTTCATGACGTCATCCCTTTCTCTCTCTCTCTCTCTCTCTCTCTCTCTCGCTCTCCCTTTTTTTTTTCTCGTGTGCGTAAAAGAGAACGAGCTGTCTAGCTGAAGAGGCTGCTCCTTCTCTCACGTGACCTCCCTGCACTGTCAAAATATCATCACCAATCTATTCTACATCTTGCAGGAAATGGGAGAGAGAACGTACGGCAGAAATAGAACATTTGTTTCCAGCTACAGTAAATGTGTAACACTATGTACAAGACTTCATGTGTTGCTTCTGCCAGCCAATCTGGCACCAAAAGAAATCAACTAATTCAATATAGAGTGATACAAATATAAAATAGCTTTCACTGATCTCTGACTAGTGAACACACAACCAAATATGGAACAACTTGCCTGATTTTGGGCCTATGCACACAACATTTAAGCACAGATCACGGCAGACACAGACGTGGCTTTGGACAACGTACAAAAACAGCCCATGACTTCACAAGTAGTCCATGAATAAAAAAAAAAAACAAGTGCTTATCACTTAAGAAACCAGACATTTATTTACAGCATGATAACGCGTCAGCTAAACAATGAAATATTACGTCTACTAGCTTCTTCCGTTACAATACAAATGACGCAGAGGAAAAATGCTTATTGTGTGGTAATATCTTAATCCTCAACAAAACATGGTGAATGCCATGGAAAAAAACACAGAGGCTTTTGCCAGTAAAAGCATATCCCATCTCCCCTTCCTTACATTATTCATCTCTTCCTTGTCAGCTATGTTTATGAGAACTCAGGCTTTGTCATTGAGATTTAGACTATTTCAATTGGGACTTCAGAGTAAGGAACAAAGGAAAAGGCTTGTAGAGAAAAAAAACAGCGAGCACTCACATCATCTTTCTTTTGGACTGGACCGAGCAAACCAGAGCAAAGCCAAGGGGGCTCGCAACTAAGTCTGTAGGCCTACCTTTCTTTAAAAAAAAAAATGGCAACACAAACAGAAACAAAGGAAAAGAAAATAAGAAAAACATGTAGTAAAACATACAAAATTCTAATCAAAAATGAAGGACAGATATAAAGAGAAAAAAAGATGAATGAATAAAGCATAAGAAAGAGAGGGAGATGGAGTGAGAGAGAGAGAGAAGAGGAGAAAAGTGCAGCTTATTCTGCAGTGCTCTCGTCTTGGCCCCGTGTCAAGGGCACTCTGCCAAGGTACTACTTTTCACTGGCCTGACATGAGGCGAGGCGCGGGGAGGCGGCGGTGCGGTGTGGTGTGGGAGGGGAGGGGTGCGTGCGTCAGCAGGTCCGCCTGGGACTCCCTTGCCAGGAGGTGGGAGAAGCATGTGTTT
Source organism: Alosa pseudoharengus (assembly GCF_046254945.1). Classification (NCBI taxonomy): domain Eukaryota; kingdom Metazoa; phylum Chordata; class Actinopteri; order Clupeiformes; family Clupeidae; genus Alosa; species Alosa pseudoharengus. The sequence continues at coordinate 20,363,082 of NW_027468620.1, read as the reverse complement.
CTTATCTTATCTATGGGAGAGCTGGAGCAGGGCTGGGACACTGACGTGCGAAAGAAAGAAAGAAAGGAAGGAAGGAGAGGGAGAGAGAGGGAGAGAGAGAGAGGGGAAAGATAGACTATGAGAGAGAAAGAGGGAGAGAGAGCGAGAGGGGAAAGATAGACTATGAGAGAGAGAGGGAGTGAGGGGAAAGAGGGAGGATGAAGAGTAGGAGGTCGGCGAAATGAAATGAGAGAAAGCCTCCCCCTGGCCACCGAGCCCCTGACCTCCAGTAGGGCAGGATGGAGTGGATGGGACCAGGGGAGCAGCAGTGGCCCGCAGGCCAGGCTTCGTCCAGCAGAGGATCCCTCTCTCGTTCTGCCTCCAACCCCCCTCCCCCCCCGGCCATCTCGACACCTGAGGGGCCCACGTGCTCTCATTCATCCGCCCTGATAACCACCGCCGGCGCTCGCTGAAAGAGCCACGTACGGCGTGCCTCACATCCTGTCCAAGGATGTACTAAAGTGAATGGGACAGGAGAAAACTCTGTCAATAAAAAAATGCTGGCTGTATGAATGGAAAATAGTGAGGGATTCAGTCGAAGGTGCAGTTCATAGTCAGGTCAGTCTGGGACACTCATAACCTTAGACAGATTTAATTTATATTCATTTATAATATGAATAATTTCATAACAAAAATATATATTTCAAAACGTTCAACATATGACAGATCACCACTGCTTAAATTGCAGGCTCTATCTAGGCTATTTATAAGTGGAAACAAAACCAGACACCCTCTTTGGTCAGAGGAGATTGAGAATGCAACTGTTAATTCCTCAATCTGCCATATTTCACATATTTTTAAAAAGACTGATAGCGGACAAGGAGAGAGTGAAACACTAAACTGTGGCTTCTGGTGTAAAATGTGGGGGTGGATCTTCAGCACACTGTCTGGTCTAGAAAGACTATGACCAAGCCTGGTGTTCACCCTGACTATTCTCACTGTCATTTCCTGTGACCACTCTGGTCTACCTTTATGTTGATTCACTTAAATTCAGTGCAAAATATTGAAAAAAATACAAATCAACAAAAAAATCATTCCAAGTGTAGAATGCCTAATAAACTCCATGGGCAAAAATGAATATCATTTAAAAATCATGCACATTTAAAGCTGGAAACAACTAATTTTGTCTTCCAGCAGAACAACAATACATTTCAGGACATTTCATGCCCTAAACACATACACAAACACAAACAGGCACACACACATGATATAATTCGATCAGCAGCAGCTTTAAACACCACTGTTACTCCTTTGCTGACACACAGAGACACACAACCGTGTTTAACCACACACACATACAAACACACACACACACTCGTATACAGATGTGCAAACACCAATGTGTACGGACACACATTCACATTTTCACATTGCAGCAAACACACACACACACACATGTGTACACACATGCATACACACACACACACATAGTGATTTCCATGGAAATGTGATTTGCATTATTTCCACTCTGGTGGCCCTGATCATTAGACGGAAGGTGAGGGCTATAAAGGGTGGCCTGGGCAGAGATAAGGCATGTCCCTGTGTCTCTGCTCGTGTGTGTGTGTGTGCACGCTATCATGCGATGCGTGCGGTCACCCCGCCACAGAGCCCAGCAGAAACATGCTGCCCTTTTTAAAACAAGGGCCAACTTATTCACAGTGATAACCTGTCAAAATAAATCCTTTGCCTCCAACATGACAAAATTACCTGGCATTACTCAGTATAGGGCCAGCTCGGGGTAGCCATATGGACAATATACTATTCACCACACTGCTTGGTACAGAATATGTAGAAGGGTGTTTTATTCAGCCATTATTTCCACAATATAGCCACAATTTCAGACATGATTATTCTTTATGCCAGAATAACTGCATTTATATCTATTGTATGGGTTTGAATTGAAATATCTAATTGTATAAATCTGCCAAGCTAGGAAAATGTGTTTTACTGATTGAATTAGGAAAGGAAGAATTTTGCCAATAAGGTAATGATGTAATGTAATCTAGTCTAGTTATATATTTATTTGTATTCATTTGACACTCAGCTGACTAATTTCAATATTTCCTTAAAATGCAGGTTAGATACATATTACACATAAGAAGGGTGCTCACTAAAAGTACTGTAAGTAGGAATAATAATCCATTGGTCACATGACCACTCCACTTTCCACTCCACTTTCATCACATTTGTCTAATAAAACATACTGATTTCCACCTACTGTTCTGAATTCAGCTTAGCACGCAAAACCAGTAGGGAGTTGGAGGCCATCAGCCCTTCACATCAGCTTGTGTTAGCGTCCACCTGAGGTATCAAGTAGCCATTGCCTTGGAGACCAAGACAAGGCGATCTCTCTTCCTTGCACGTGTTCAGCATTGCAGAGTTACTGGCCGCTAACCTCCGTGGAGCCCCACGACACACACACACAAGCTGAACCCCACTGTTCTGGATCTCCAACAACAATCACCTCTGCTCAAATCTCTTCAGTGCGTTCTGTATTTCGGTGCATTCTCACCATGGAGACTACTATACCACGTACTCCACTTTAGTTTGGAAATATGTGGTCATTGTAATACATCTGAACTCTATGACTACGATTCATTACCTCAACTTCAACCAGCTGGTGACGCGGGCATCGTGCTTGACATAAAACAGCTCTTGCGATGACGGACGGTCCAGCTGATGGACGGTACATGAGCAGGTTACCTTTCAGCACTTCCTGCACTAACATGATGATTCAGCAAAGAAAGCCACGGCAGTGTCAGATTCAGAGACACACAATTTCCCAGACCTTTTCTCCGGTTTCAGTCTGCATGAGACTGAAGTTGCTGGACACTTGTGTCCAGCCCAGCCCTGCGATGTGCGGGAACACGGCGGACGGTGACCTGTTGACACAGCCAGGGTGCCTTAAGTGACTCGATTCAGCTCAGTGACTCCTCACACCGTTTGTCTCCCAAACACACATGCTAGAGCAATCACAGGGCAGTCAGAGTGCAATTTGAAAGTTGAACAGGATTTTTCCTTTCTGGTCATACAACGCAAACCATGTTAATCACACATACTCTCTCTCTCTCTCGCTCTCTCTCTTTCTCTCTCTCACACACACACACACAGATACACAAACACACCCCCACACACACATGTAAAACACACTCTTTTTTCTCTTTTAGACACATAGATACACAAACGCCCCCCCCCCCCCCCACACACACAGACATACACACACACACAAAAAATGCTGCTCAATGTGCCGGTCAGATGGCTGACCCCGGTGTGAAAGGCCTCCTGTGTGTACGCCTGTGAGGCGGTGGGAGTTGGGCCGTTTGAAATGGCGCCGGCAGCGCACCCCTCCCCTGTGGCAGCAGGCAGGGGCTGATGCTCCCGCGTCCACATCTGGAGAAGTGGCCGGACGTGGCCGCATGGCCGCTGGGGAGCCCAGCCGAATGCCTCTGATGAGGAGAGCAGATATGACCCTCGCGTCGCCACACACCCCTGACAACCAACACCCGCCCCCCCCCCCACCCCCCCCGTCACTGCTGTGCCCTCTCTCTCTCTCTCTCACACACACACACACACACACACATTCAGTATTTTCTCTCTGTCTCACTCACAAACATACACACACACGCACACTCACCTTCATTCTTACATATACAGTACACACAGTTACATTAACTCTTACCTTTACACACACACTCTCTTTCTATCTCTATCTCTCTCTTTCTCACAAATCATATAAGCTGAACACAATCTCATACAAACGGTCAAATGAACACATGTGGGCCTATACACAAATTCTCTTTGTCTCTTACTGACCCCAATATATACACAAAATCACACAGAAACACTCTCTCACATATACTTTACAAACACACACAGACTATCATGACCCACATTGTCTATGTCTATGTACCTTGGTTACCACATGCAGACCTATGCTCTTTATATCAATCCGGCGCAACATTCCAACGGCAAACCTTATGACACGCTCCCTACGTCCGACGGCTCATCAGCAGAAGACATAATGCACTCTGTGACTATTTCAATAGCCTGGCTGTTATGACAAGGAATTCACTGTCATGATTAAATGACACTGGGTTTGGGGCAGGAAGTGGAGGCAATGGGGCCTTCCTGCTCGACAATGCACTCTTCTTTATCCAGTTAAGCACTTTCTAAACGTCCAATTGCATTTGAGGATTCCTGTCAGATCATATTACTGTTGACCTGAAGTGGCCTCTGACACTGACCTCCTCTGTGCCATCCACACACACACACACACACGAGCTCAAGTACACACACAAGCATACATACATACACACACATACACAAACACAAAATATTTACACACATTAACACACACACATGCACGAGCTCAAGTACACACACAAGCATACATACACACACACACACACACACACACAAATATTTACACACATTAACACACACACGCATACACACACAGAGACAGTGCAAACTGCAACTATGTGTGCAGGTAGTGAAAGCATTCAGTGACCTGGTGGTTTGTGCAGAGCACCCAGGGAAACAACGTCATCGTGTAGAAGAATGCATCTGGCACTGTTGCTGATGAATGTTTTTATATGCAGTGAATGATGCTCCTTGCACTAGTAACATAAACCACAGTTTGGAGAATGCTCAATAAAATGTGTGATGTGTACTAAAATTCACACATTTACAGGCTTTATAGAGCTAATACAAAGTGTCCATCATTTCTGAAGACAACCAGATTCCAGGAACAAAATCAAATTCATGTTATCAAACTTACTATTCACTCTCTTCCTCTTCCTCTGTCTCTTTCTCTCTCTCTCTCTCTCTCTCGCTATGCAAAACAGCATAAAGTAAGCAAATGACAGCTGTCAGACAGCAACTAAACTAAAAATGAAACTATAGAGAAACTTTCCCCATCCACTTCCGTTGTGTATGCTAGGGGAAAGAGGAGCTGAGGTAGGGGTGGGTGGGGGATTGTGACGGGGGGCTCCTGTGTTCGATCCCTAGCCTGTCAGCAGAGTGTGTCTGGTTAGGTTGTGGAGGCACAGGAAGTAGTCCCTCCGCGGTACGGGACAGGAGGGACTAGAGGGACGAGAGGGACACTCCAGAGACAGATGCGGTGACAGTAGAGTAAATTCGCCGGTGGCAGCAACAGACCAACAGACCCTAAACCTAAACACTTCCTCTTCCTCATTCACCTCACACACACACACACACACTCTCTCTCTCTCTCTCTCTCTCTTTCTCACACACACACACACACAAAGGAAAAGTGTTAGTGCACCGTGTTAATCCCTGCGTGTACAGGGGGAAACAGAGTATGACTGTCCGTGCACGTCTCCGCAGGTGACACTGAGCATGAATCTCTTGCCTCTGAATTGCTTACCTCCAAGACCGGAAAAAAAAAGCTGTCACCCTGTCAAAAGAGAAAGCAATCAAATGTGATTTAACCAAAATATGGAAAATTCTGGGCGGACCTAGACATTTTTTTTTTTTACTGCGCAGACTCTGGCTCCAATTTCACCCACGTATGGTTGACCAATTTTACCATGTCTTCAGAACATAAGGGTATCACACATGCTATCAATATTTCTTCAGTCATTGGTTGGCTTTTTTTCTGGACTTTTCTGTTCAATCTACTGGGTTTGGTGTGTGCTGTGCTAGGATAGGGCAAACTTACTGAAGATTTCAAAACTAGTTTAACACAATTTCCACATACAGTATTACATTATAAAATAGCTAACAATAGATATAAAGTTGTTAATGTAATCTACCTGATTTAATAATTACATCTGCCAAAAATAGAACAAACTGTGAAAAAGTGGAAAAATATCTGGGAAATATCAAATATCATAATTGAGTTCTCTCTATTACTTGCTAAACAAAAACAATTGGGCATTAGTGAATAGTTTGAATGGCCAAATTAAAGAAGTCAATATATCTGATGAACCCTTCCCCCCTAACAAAATTTGGCATTGACCTTTTTAACAGCAGTACCATTCAGACACAATAAATCAATGGCTGGGCCATCGGCCACAAGAGCTGGATGTTACGCCATGTTACTCTAGGCCCAGTGCATCAGGATAATCCAATTGAATGCTGATTAACTGATTGTCTTGTATTTTAAGCGATGCTGATAGCAGCGGCATGCCTCTTATTTGTGTGTTCATTTGAACGCTATCGGCGAGGACACATTTTCATTACCTAAACATTAGACAGACATTCAGAGAAATATATAATTGCATATTAGCCATGAGATTAGCAAATATAGTATGCTCTCTAATGGCATATTAAATGTCTGTTATGACACTTAAAAGAGAAGTACGATTGCCTGCCAAACATGGTGTCTACAATTCTTGACAATTGGGACTGCCTATATTCATGTCTACTTAGGCTATAAATGAAATGAAATAAAAAATATAGCCTATATATAATCTTGATCTAGCTAATATCACAGAAAATATTGACATAATAGTAATACACTATATACTGTATAGTATATTCTCTGCTCCGGTGAGATTTTTATGCTAGACTGAGAAAAACAAACCATTTATACATTCTGTCTATACATAAATGCTGCCACACTGATACACACACCAAGTATGTGCACACACACACACACAGACACACAGACACACACACACACACAAACACACACACACACACACACACACACACACACACACACACACACGTTGAGATACAGAAACTGGATGCACTTCCTTCAGCTGGGCTAAACTGTCAGCGTTGTACATATCACAATTCTCCCCAGCACAGACTTCAGCATCCTACCAAATCTATTTTGTGATAAATAAAATACATTGCATTTGGTCCTATAGTCTTCACTGCAGCGTCTTTAGTGGATGTATTTTAAATAGTCCGTCCTGTTTCACATGCTACACTCCCTTAGTCTAACCTTGGGAGAGGTCTTATGAGAAAAAGACACAATGGGCTTTTAGATTGGATCAAGACAAACATCTGGACCAAAGGAAAGTGACTTCATTTATGGCTTAGCACAAGCAACGTACGTAACTGTGACACATCCAAAACCACATTAACAGCCTAATGTAAGCCCTGGCCTCTGGGCATATGACTGTTTACGTCCTTCATTATCTGTTTTAACGAGGGTTTTAACTAGCCTAAAGTTGATATATCCTGGGTTTAGTCTTATATCTCTCATTAAAGGAGCTACTATGTTTAATAATACTGATCAATTTGTACTTTTTGAGATGTGATCTTTAACTATGTCTAAATGTGTACATAAAACTAATAATAACTGTCAATGCAAATGTCATTATTATCAAACCTTTAAAGAAAAAGATGGTATCTGACACCTTGAGCAAGCCTCACCATATATCCAAGGAAGTTGGATAATTCACATAGACCTTGCTTTTTTTTATTGTCTTTGTGTCATCAGTGCAGGCCAGTCCTTAAGACATTCAACTTAACTTACATTATAATGGCTAGAAGTGCTTGTGGCTATTTTGCTAAAGTGGTGAAAATGTTAAGGCACTTCAGCTATATCATGTTGAAAAAGTATGGCCATCTTTCTCTTTTAAGGAACCTCAGGCCCATCAAGATCGCAAAACAAATAAAAGTCAATCAAGACTGTAGAGAAACCTCTTCAACAGTTACAAGTGGCAAGGTGGCAAACCAAACTACAGTTTTACTTTTAGACGGGATCCACCTCAGAACAAATAAATACAAATCTGTATTTTGTGACAAGCTAATCCTAGCAAAAGTCAATGGAAGTGGATCTGAATCAATCACTCATTATCTTTATCAACAACTTCTTCTTCATCTGATTTAATCCCTCAGTGACTCTCAACAACGTCACAAGCTAAATTCTTCCACACAACAACCAATATTCTCCTGGGTACTCATAGAGAACACTGAAAAGGCAAAGCCATAATGAAATGAAGGACACACACAAGTCAAGTCAAGTCATGACAATATTTGTGTAGGGGGTTGTACTCAGATGCAACACAGTCTTGATACGGGAGAACGGGAGTGGGACTGTATGGTGGTTACAGTCTAAACCAGTACATACCTGTACGTATACGCATTGGAAAATAGGTGTCATAGTCAATGTATTACTGATTAAGCCATTGCTTGTTCTTGACACACAACTTAACACACTACAACTTCACTTGGAAGAAAGAAAGAAAGAAAGAAAAAAAGAAAGAAAGAAAGAAAGAAAGAAAGAAAGAAAGAAAAAAAGAAAGAAAGAAAAAGGAAGTATCACAGATGTGTTATTGGACCCATTTTCAAGAGTGGTTTAACATCACAGCTAGAAGGATTTACCAAACTCCTAAGACTGCACATACAGAATTTTGGTCGGAGTAACATCAACTTATTTTCTTTCACACCCTCTCATTAAGACTTCCCTCTACTTTCTGTACAGTGTGTGTGTTTGTGTGTGTGTATGTGTATGTGTGTGTTTGTGTGTGTGTGTGTGTGTGTGTGCGTGCGGTGAGAGAGAGACATGTTTTTTGCTGTTCCATATTGATAAGCCTACATCAACGGCCAGCAGACTACACCATGATGAGAATGAAACAAGCACCACTGTACTGTCACTCACCCAACAAACCTAGTATGTTTCTATATGCACGACTCAAAGAAATCCCATTCATGGCCACATCACACACAATATACATATATTTGTGGGGAAACTACAGAATGCTCTATGTAACAATTTAACAAATAATGTGCATCTTTATTTTTAAATGCCATTTAGATTGCTTAGGCTATATTGTATTTAAAACCATGTGTTATAAGGTTGCTGTTTGGGTAGATAAAAAAAAAACTTGATTACTAAATAATTAAAATAACTAAAATATTCACACTAGTATTCAATGTGCCAAAACAAATTATAGGGAGTATTGTCCTACAACTATCAATATGTCATATTCAGTTGTTGAGAATACCTGCTGATCAACAAAGATGCAGTTGTCCCCCAACGGTGCTGTTAATAAACATGTATGACCTTTAACATTCCAGCCCTGTCAGCGCAACACCTTTCAAACATGCTGAACTGAAAGGAGTTAACGCTGCACCTGTTCGCAGTCTACTTTGGACACACGAGCTCTCCGCAAGCCTCTAGGCATTACTGAACCCAACCTGTCCCTTTGAATTTGGATAGAGCAAGTGCCCATGGAGAGGTCTTGAGACAGGTGAAGATCATCCTTGGGAAAACGCCTATCATTACAACGGGAATATGCGGAAGCTCCTCACGTAGCTGCTGCCAACAAGGCAATAAAAAGGCCGATTAGAAAAGTGGTTAGGTTAGGTTAAATGCAAAAGTCCTATTTAATTACAATAATTTCAACCATTCACCTGTATTTTGGTTACAGTTAAACGCTTCAACGGGAGGAGAGTGAGAAGAAACAAATCGTGTGCAGTATTAGAGACACTGCCAGCGTTTAGGAATAGTTTTATAGTCTTCATGAGCTTCGCATGGTTTATGCTATCTGCTGACCTCAGTAGCCATACGTTCTCTGCCGTGGGACGTCTCTTGCATATTGATATATGTCGTTGCGCTATAATTTGATATCAGAAGCACTCCGCTTACATGAGCCACGTTTCTGCCTTTAAACTTTGCACAAAACCCATGTATCTCCATGGCTGATCAAAGACCCCCTCCCTCGGCTCCCTTTAGTAGAACGTCCACACCCTGTGTTAGGTAAATAATGCTTGGTAAATAATGCATTGTCTTTTCTCAAACATCGGTTTGTAAATGACGGATGTCTAGGATTGACAATACAACTGTCCACACATGACTCGCCAATATACAGTAGGACATCCTGCGCAACTAGTCTGGATAGGACTATGGCCACACGGGATTCGACGTGATAAAACAGCAGAAAAGTTCATCACAATGCCTATAATAGCAGTGCAAGTGAAAGTTGTGCAAATTATCGTTCCTTTACACTGGGGTTGATGATTAACTGCTTTCATAATGTAATTTTAAAGTACCTACTTGAACCGAGAAAACAGTCAGTCAACCTTCTGAAACAGCTTGTTGAAGGCGGACCATCTTCCATGTCTGACCGCAGGCGCAGGAGGGGAAGAGCGGCAGAGAAAAGCGTGCCTCGTAGGGGACTCCTGCTGAAGGCGGTTCCGCTTTTACGGAAATAACCCGAGCAGGACGCGGAGGGATGAAGTCCTAATAGTCCGTGGAGGGGAAAGCCGTGAATGGTGCGCAGCAAGTACGGGAGAGGCAATGTCGCTCTGCCCCCACTCGGTCCGCCTCCTTTCTGTGGTGGTCCAGAGGGAGAGGAAGGCGACGGCGAGGAGAACGCGGGGTAAGCAGACGAGGGATCGCGGAGGACTGCGCTGCTGGCCGCGGTGTTGTTGCCTCCTCCTCCCTGATTGCTGCTGCTGTTCCTGGGTGTCGCTGCGTAAAGAGCTGCGCCGCCCGCCCAACCGCCCTCCGGAGACACACTGCTGCTGTGGACGTGAACGCTGTCTCCGGATCTGTGTGTTTTCCCAGCGGTCAGGGGGGATTGGGGGCGTGATGGGAGTAATTTCTCAGGGTTGGACATCCTCCGTTATAATAGCGGTGATGAGGCAGGACCGCTTGAGACTTCTATGAAAAATAATAACAAACTGCGATAGAGGTATCCATAGACTCAATACTGACGGAGGGGTCGCATCATTAACGCCTAATTTACCGAGTTGTTTTCGCTCGATAGCCATAAGGAAGCACTGGGAACATGCTGTTGCAATTGCGTGAATCAAACAAGCAATTATCGAAACCTTGCCATAGCTCATAAAATTGTTTCTTTTTTGACATAAGACGACAAGCTGTGTTACAATTCAGCCCAGGATCTTATCACACAAATCCTCTTCTGACTGAACAGAATCATTCCAAATAACCCGTTTTCACTGATAGGCTACACATAATGTATCGAATATCAAATGTTCAGCCATGTTCATTAAACTGGTTGCCTTAGTAGCCGGTCTTTCGTCAGCAAAAATAAACTGATAAACTATAAGAAATAAAGCTGTGATAGCCGCTGCAGCAGAGGCAGACAGCCTAAATGCCTTCGAGACGTCAGCACGCGTCTGTCTCTGTGTGTGTGTGAGAGAGAGAGAGAGAGCGCGCGCGCGCGCATGGTGCGTGCAAAGCAGCCTGGTGTGTAGAATAAGCCACTTCAAAGCAATGTCTGTTTCCAATGTAGAATAACTCCTGAACAAAAATGTAATTAATTGAGTCAACTGAAAAAAACTATAGCCCTGTTAATAGGCTATAGGAATTTAAAACACGACCCCGTCCATAAACGTGTATGTTCTAGCGCATTGTGCATCGGCTAATTCTGCACAAAATTCATATACATGCAAATGAAAAAGACCATTTTTATTACACAGGCTACGAGAGAACATGGTCACAGAATTCAAACAGGTACACACAAAAACAAGGATGTGACATTACAAAGTCCAGGGTAGCTTCTCCTGTCGTTCTGAAAAACATAGGCCTAATTCGCGTTGTAAAGCCTACTGAGCCTATTTTTTTTAAAAGTTAACCGATCGTTTGAACTGTAGTGTTCAACTCAAGGAAAGACCCACGAAATAGCTTAACGTATCATACATTTATCCAGAATGTAGCTTAAGATAAAGGATGAGATCGTACAGGCCTGTTACAGTAGGCTAGGTCATCATGTAAACTGTGTCGATTTAAATTACCCTGTATAAAATTCTGCAATGATTAAAACACATCCTAAACTATAGGCTATATCTGTAGCCTACTCATAGAACTAGACTAACTATTACAGCTTACTTTATTGCAAAAACAACGTACGTCGAAAAATAATTTACGACTTTTAATGAGTCACTGAAACTTCACGCTCTCTTGGGTCTCTAAAGACTAACCACACTACCTTGCAAGTGCAAACGATTAGACTAGTACACCAGCCTTCCTGAAATGTGAACTTCACAATGACTAGGATTCAAGTAAATGTATTCTCAACTAGCATAAGCTTGCAGACGTGTCCTTTCTAATTATTCCCCAAGAAGTAGCCTATGGTTTCTGTTCTACGGCTCTTTTTTCTACCCAGAGGTTTATTCAAAGGATTTCCTGTATCATTTTGACGTTTCATTGACGTCTTTGGGGCCCCACACACACAGTTTCCAACGCGCTGGAAGTATGTCGGTGTTGATCTGACTTGAGCCTGCGAGGCATGAGTTGAGGGGTTGGGTGCAATTGCTGTCCTAACGCGCACGAATCGCTGAGTGTAAACAGCAAATCCCATCAAACTTTTTTTTTCAGCAAAGTAACCTAGGAGGATATAACCGCATAGTTATCATATGCAACTGTGCTCATCTGAATTGGCTGTCCCGAGTAAAAATGAACTGATTTCACCTCACTACTCTCACCTCGAAACCACAAATTACGTTTACAGTTTGCCACTTCATACTGAAGTTCGCCCAGTTGACTTCTGTGGTCTTACATCGCGTGTATTTGTTTAAAATCGCATTAATAAACGATTTGCTTGAAATAAAACAGAGAAGGCTATAGTTGTAATGCAAAAGTAGATGTGACCAATGGACAAATGAAAGAATAACGTTGCAGAATCTTATAAGTTACTAGTCATAAATGAATCCTATTGCCAAGATACTATGGTTAGATTTAAATGGAACGTCAGTGTTCATAACCAGAAAGACTACCTGAAAGCTGACACCAACATGCAGTGTACATGCAGTGTATTACATTTCAGTTAAAAGTTAATGGTTACAATTGAGACCTATCTAGAGACCTATCACTAATCTGTACACTATCATTTAGCCTACTGCGTCTCATTCAACAAAATGTTAACTGTGTAAGTTTATGAATTGTATGAAAGTAAGCATGTAGTGACTAATTATATGTATTATTTATATGTCTCATTATATTTCTCCAATAATAAACCATAATATACCTATTGATTTGTGTATGCATATTTGCAGGTCTCAATCTTTTGGTGCATGACACACATAGTGGTTATCAACTTTCTTGCTAACATCAAATACAATTCAAATACATGAATACAACATTCAATCCTTTCAAAATGTCAGAACTTTGGCACATGGGCATGGGTTTATCAGTTCAAGGATACAAATGTGATTATGTTTGAAATAACTGTAGCATCACAATTAGGCAGTTGACACCACTTGAGGCATTCTGTGCTCAAAGAAAGTTATGTCAGTCATCCTTTCTCTTTTCACATGTGTCCTGACATAATACTGCAGCTGTAGCACAAATAAAGAAATAAAAAAAACACTCATCCCCAGGATTTATTCGGATGACCATTCAACAAACTCAGAAACAGTCGCAAAATTGATGGACGATGCCAAATCCTAGATCACTGCAGAACATCAATTAGAGGATTCCTGTCCACTGTCATCAACGTCGTCATCTTTGGATCACAGCACTGCCACCCCTCCATTTTACGACCCTTGGATCACGTTTGCCAAAATGGACATCCGAGTGGAGCAATCCCACCCCCAGCACGGTGCGGATTACAGGGACGCCCCCATATGGGGCTGTGCTCCCAGTCACACACTGCGCGGCCACATCAGAGGGAGCCAGCAGTGACGTGGGTGGGAACCCACCATGGAACAAAGATGCTGAGCCAGTAAAGCAAACACAAAATGTCTGTCAGGCCTTTGTGGAAATGACATAAAACCGACCCACCCTCTTTCAACTAGTCACTGTTCCCTACGTTTCCCCCCCCTCCGCCCGTATGTTGCTTATTATCATAAACTGCAAAGTTTAAATGCTGACAAAATAATAATAAAGTGATGCTTCAAAGGGAGGTCTGTGGTTATTGCGTCATCTTGGGTTTAGGACTTCCCTGCAGTACAGAGGGCCTTGCATCTACAGACATTGTCACTGTGGATGGCAATGAGATTATACTCAAACCGCACAGAGTTATAAATTGAGGCAAACAAAATTTCAAAATGTTAAAAGTGGTGGTTTCACAGTCATATTGTATTAGTGATATTTTGCAAGTTTTGGGTCTGGAAGTATATGTGAAATTTGGAAACCATATAACATTAATACAGTCATAAAGGCCTGGTATTTCACTGATTCCTATCAGATACGCAAAATAAGTGGCTTGGTGTTGACACAGTCTTCAACCAGAAATGCACTGCATTAACATGCACTTAATTCAGATCCAAAGGTCGTTTCTTTTTTTTTTTTTACATTTTGAAATCAATGTAGGTTACTCCACTACATCAGTTGTCAGACAAACAGTTATGGACAGTGTGTTTGAATAACACAGCTTTTCACTCAACAGTGATGGATCCATCTTTGCACCCTTGAGATATTTACTAGTTTATATTTGATAGCATCAAACAGTACATTTCATTGATTGATTAGTATTTTATTTAGTGAAAATGTACTTTATCTGATTAAAGTGGGATACTCTGTCCATGCGTCATCCAGTTGAAGCTGCAGAATCGGGTGCTTCACAGCGGTAGGATGGTAGACTATTTAAACAAAACAAAAAAAACAGACTGGAGCACACTGATTCAACTTGCAGTCTTTCCTTAGTGAAAACAAAAAAACGACTAACGTTTCGACACCACTGTGCCCGAAGACACAGTGGTGTCGAAACGTTAGTGATTTTTGTTGTCTGAATCATTGTGCTCCAGTGTATTTTCTTTTTTTTTATTTCATACCCATGCTAAAGTTGACTAAAAAGAGGAATACAAAAAATCTTTTGGAAATTGATGTTAATGGCCAAATTAAAACAATTAAGACAAATCCAACCTTTAGGGACATGAATAATGAGTAATCGTTCTTCCTTAAAATACAGGGGGCATATACACACCCATATGTTAAATTCCCATAGAGGCAGGCAGATTTTTATTTTTAAAGGCCAGTTATTTCATGAATCTAGGATACTATGCATCCTGATAAAGTTCCCTTGGCCTTTGGAATTAAAATAGCCCCACATCATCACATACTGTACCCTTCACCATACCTAGAGATTGGCATGGGGTACTTTCCATAAGATCATCTCTCAATGCAAATCAAACCAGCTATTAAGCTAACTGAAATAAAACCATGGGAACTTTGTGTATCCTGTATCCTGGATCCATGAAATAACTGGCCTTTAAAAATAAAAAATCTGCCTGCCTCTATGGGAATATTACACTTACCCCCCATTTTGTGTTTTTGCTCGAAATTGCACACCGCCTACTAACAATGGCCCTGTTTGCACATACTTTGACTTATATTCAAGTGCTTGACCTCTTTTGTAAGCTGAGGCCTTCCTTTGGTACCAATAGATTGACTGTGTGATGAACTGTCAGAGAGTGGCAAAGGGTAGAATGAAGGGTAGAATTTTTTTAGGCGGTTATTTGGTCATTTATTTTGTCTTGGAAACACAACTGATGCCCACTACCAGGTTTTGTGAATCTGTATCTCAAAGTAGATCAATATAGAATGAAATATAAGTAGGCCTACTTTAGACCATTATTTGCCAAGGTAGGCTCATGCGTTTTGTAAAATGCCCTATGGAAACTCCCCATAGGACTTTTGGTTACCCAAAATGCAACAATAAAAGGCTTACTGTGTGGCAACCTCTTGGTGTAGAAGCATAATCCTGGTCTCAAATGAAAGATAACAATTTATTCAATATTCAATTTCTAGGGATTCTTGTGAATATTTCAAGACCTTATATGCTGCATCTACTTATTGCTAAGGGATATACACTGCAGCTAGAAAGTAGGGAAGCAGCAAAGGCGAAGGAGGGCATTTTTGATTACATTTAATTGAGACATAGCAAGATTAATCTGACAATGTAACTATACAGATTGCACATGAAAAAGGTTGTCATGCTACATAGCAATATGGTGCATACAATTGATTTAGAATGTTGGGGGGTGGTGGGGGCACTGTACATGTGTAACGGAGTAAAAGGAGTTGCTAGTTAAATCATATTAAAAGTGATGCAACTACGCCATCTAGCGGCAGGTTGATTCAGTGTGACAGTGGGATTCGCGTTGCGTTTACACGGACTGGAGATTACGAGATACTGGGTAAATCACTGCAATTTGTGAGGTCTGGAATAAACGATGTTTTCTTGTAATTCTAAGTATATGTCTCGTATTTTGTCATGCAATGTACTTATAATGATTTCAGTTAACTATTTTAAGTGTAGTTGATGATTTATGTGTCTTGTAAAGTCATGTTTTAGAGATTGGCAACGAAGCATTATTTTCATGTGAACTAGCGTGCTAATTGTCACTTGCTTTACATGTTATTTAGATTGTTGTCCGGGTCCGAGATTTATTTGCTGAACCCACAATTCCACACTGTCATACTTTGTTCTAGGTAACTATTCTTATGTTGGCTTGCGCTAGCTTAGCTATATTGCAGACCAGCGTGGTAGTTTGGAGATTAGCCACATGTGCTCGAGTGCTGCGTTTGCAATGATAAACATGTTCAAGTAGTTTTAATGCTGAAATGTACTGAATGTTGTGTAATTTAGCCTAAGGCTTATATATTCTAAAACTTAGCCACTATACTTTCACACACAGTTTAAAATTTGAGCTGAGACCAGGATGGATATTCCACAGCTGGTTCCTGGAACCCATTAATCAGCAAGTTTAATTTTTTAATTTTAATTTTTATGTTGACCCGAAATCCTGGAAACCCAGGAACATCACGTTGGTGGGCAGTGAATGTAGGCTAGATTGTGGTGGATCAATCATATTGCCTTTTTAAATCGTAAAATATTCTGTGGTCTCAGTTCACTGTTGAATGGGCCTAGCCTACCCCAAGTAGCCATGATGTCAACATTGGGGGGGACCAAATCTGTGCTGCGGTGTGAATTTCAATAACAGAATTTCAATACATTTCCTGCCATGCAAAAATATTATTAAAATCACAAACAAGTCATTAGTTAAGTCAGTCAATTAGGATATACCAAACTTTTGACGGACATAGGCACGGATGGATTATGAACCCCTGGGCATAGATGCAAAAAACCCTCCCCTGTTAAGATAGGGGGGCCCGGGGGCATACTTCCCCGGAAGACTTAAAAAAAAAAAAAATGACCCTTTATATTATGACGACTTGTGACTTTTGTGGAAATAGAAGAGAAGGGCGGAGAAGCAACTTCACACAGTCTTAGGCTTCAGGGCCCCCTGAACTCTTGCCAGTAGGCCCATTCAATAATCCATCCCTGGATATAGACCTGTGGTATGACTCCATTTGTCTCCAAAATGTATATTTTAAAAGAAAATACTTTGATAGCCTCTATATTACACTGAATGCTTACTCATAGGTTTGGACCTAGCCCAATCATATTTTGTATTTTGATTTTATTATTCTGGCGGCTAATCACACAATTTTAAGGTTGTTTGAAAGGGAAGGGATTCAATATAGGCTAGACAGGTCCCTCTTCTGTCTGACTCACCTCAAGTTACCCAATGCATTATAGGCTGGTTTCTGACAGAAATTACGTTTTGTGTTAAAATGTAGAAACACAGCCTTTATTTGGTGAATGGAGGTGGAAATTCCTTTCTTTGGTTAATGTCCGCGATTCACATTAACTGTAGGCTATCACCACCATTGTAAAAGTTTTTTCAACTTTTGTGCCGTCGCCACATTTGAGTGCTACGTTTTGCCTGCATGGATGCGAGATTGAGTGCGCATCTAAATGTAACATGCAAGATGCAACAGCCATTTCTAAGAGGCGTATAAACCGGTTCATATCTGACATTACTACTAGCATATGAATGCATTATTTATGTTGTAAGACATGTGAAAGAAATGAATGACACAGGCACGCACAAATTCAAATAAAAGGACACTACGTTTCACTTTCGCTATCATTGCGAGAAAATAGGCTACAATATGGAAAATGCTTCAAAGTTACCTTTGAGTCTGATCAGCTTCAAAAATGAATGGGGTTTCCTTAGACAGTGCTACACCTTTCCTCCAGGACAAACCACTCACAGTGTACTCTCTGAAACCATGAATAGGTCACTAATTTGTGTGTTACATGTATTTACGTTTGGTTGCATTTCAGATGGCGGGACTTGTTGGTTTCCTGTAGTAGCCTATAGCATTTTTTTCTTTATTTTTTTGTATGTCCGAATATTGGGGGGGACATTTTGGTCACATCTGAATATTGGGGGGGACACGTCCCCCCCAAAGTTTATGGTGACTACGGCCCTGGCCTACCCTATGCTTGCTCAAAATATATGCTTTGTCTAGTAGGCTAGAGGTGCTTCAAATTGGCGCTTTTAAAAATCGGCTGTCTCAGAATATGTAGAAGAGGTCCAGGGCAATTCCGCGCAAAACTGTCACATCCATATTTAGTTGGCGTTACGGACGTGACAGTTTTGCGTGGTATTGCCCCCGTATCGTTATATAAAGCTCTGTTCTCGCTGTCTAGCTTTCTCCTCTTTGAGCAATCGATGATTTGAAAATAACTTACTTATCGTTAACTTAGATATCCATCTGATTGTTTCTCGTCCCGTTTCCTCTCCTCGCTCGTTTCAGGCTATCAGTGAGTCTCTTCCCCATAGGGCTAGGCTACCTTACTCACTGACTCGACTTTATCAGAATTCACAGAATCTCACAGAAATCTTCACTCACAGAAATCTTACGTGAAAATCTAAATTAGGCTATTATGGTCCGGGTCCGGATAGGATCACGTCAGGGTCCGGACTCGGCCCACGGTCCGCCATTTGGTGACCCCTGGTATAGTGTTTACCCAGACTGGAGATTACGAGATACTGGATTGTTGCCCTGAGATCTATTTGCTGAACCCACAATTCCACACTGTCATACTTTGTTCCAGCAATAAAGAAACCTGATCCAAGTGGTTGTCCGTGGTGATGTGTAGAAGTAACAGTAGAATGGAGTGACCCGTCACACATGTCCCGAGTTCGGGACACCCTAAGTGTAAAAGGTTCATAGGGGTGTGTATACCGTATTTTCCGGACTATAAATCGCACCGGACTATAAGTCACATTTATTTAGAATTTTTTTTAACAAAATCCAAGACCAAGAACAGACAGAAACTATGTAACTGGACACACAGAGGCCAAAAAGATTGAGAATTCTACCGGGAATGTTAATGAAAATGAAGGAGTGAATGGCGACAAGCTGAGTCGAGCCGGGCGATAACGAAAACGGCCAACGAGGAGTGCCCAATGGTAATTGTAAAGCAATTTACAAAAGATTCACTTAACGAAATTGCTGATTTGGTACATAAAAATGTAGCTAAAATGTAGCACAAGCCGGCAGCAGAGCAAATGCTTGGTAGGCTACCTCTGAGAGAGCGAGAGAGAACTTTCAACGACGCTATACTAAGGAAGCTACCCCTATTTTAGAGACTGTTCACATGCCTTTCTTAACCAGTATGTCCATTTAATCTGGAAAGGCAAGTTATTTTAGCCTGGTGGGCCATCCTATATCATTGAAATGTATAGTCTGGAATCGAACCATTCACCTCGCTTAATCCAAGGGGCGGGTAGAGAATTGTCTTTCAAACTGCCTAGGC
This sequence comes from Alosa pseudoharengus, assembly GCF_046254945.1. Lineage (NCBI taxonomy): Eukaryota > Metazoa > Chordata > Actinopteri > Clupeiformes > Clupeidae > Alosa > Alosa pseudoharengus. The sequence goes on along the minus strand of NW_027468620.1, from coordinate 20,343,532 downwards.
ATGCAATAGGCCAGCGCTACGACCATATCCGTATCCGGTCGGCAAAACGGCAAATACAAGTCCAACTCCTCCAAAGTTGACGCCAACGCCGATTCAAACAACCGCTCTTCGTTCGCCATAGCCACATAGACAGTAAAAGCATAGCAACCTTCCTTGTTGTTCACCGTCGCAAGACTGTCGTTATCCTGTTAAGCCCGCCTTAAGACTTTCTAACAAAATAGAGCGCTGTGATTGGATGACGTCCAGGGCGTCAGCCAATAGAAATCCCTATGGTTTGGTACTAGACGTACAGGCTGAGCAAATTAATTTGCCGCTGCTAGGGTGCGTCTAGATTTCTAGGCTAAAGTTATTTAACAAGCACACAGAATAGGGTGATCAGAAGTCCCTGTTTAACCGGGACAGTCCCAATTTTGAGTTGTGTGTCCCGAGTACTGACAAAAGCCTGTCGGGAAGCTAAAATCTTGAATTTCCCCTTATAGGGATCAATAAAGTATCTATCTATCTATCTATCTATCTAAATGTCCCGGTTTACAGTGTGGTCTTATTATAGCCCGATCATTAAAGGGAAACTTGGCAGGATTAGCTATATTTCCCCCTCTGCTGGAGAAGTCTTGCATTATGCTATTTCAAACTGGAAAAAGGTAACGATAAAGCACATGGATTTGTTTACAAGATAGAAAAAACGGTTAGCATAAGTTCAGCAGAACAGTGTGGATGTTACAAGGTAAGAAGCACTATTTAAAACGAGTTTCCTGTTTTTCACTTCTCTTACCTGGGGGTCGTTTCTAGAAAAGTTAGCAACGACGTTGCTCAACCACCATGGTACGACGCAACTTGCGACCAAACAACGACACTGTTACACCTGTTTCCAGAAAGCATCGTACCTGTGTCGCAATTCGCTACCTCCGACGTTCGAACACCATAGTTCCAACAACGTTGTTGATGATGCAGCGATACATATCATTGGTGGAAACAGTGGCAACGTGTAATACCCCACCCCCTAGAAATGTTCTGTCATCGCCTATGTCGACATGTTTCTAATCTAAACCGAGTGATTAATGCTGGTATTGTCATTGCCATCAGCCAAAACCTAAACCTATTGCAAGCATATAAAACAGTTAACTTAAGCAGACCAATATGAGTCATTAGTTGTGTTAAATATCTATGTGTTGGAAAAAATATATAGCCTGGACAAATATCTGGGTATCCCATAAGTTATCAACTGTCTCGTGGCTTAACGGCAGCGCGTTGGTGCACTGCGCGCTCGGCCTGAGTTCGCATCCTATTTCTTCTTTTCTTTTCATCTCTGAGTAAGAGTAGGCCTACGAGACACAACAATAGGATTTGACCATACATATTTATGTATATAGTTACTCTACATCGAGAGACCATAGGTACAAGACATCAGTCAAAAACTATTTAATCTATGTGTCACACAGTTCACCTGCAGGTAGCGAGAAGCAAGAGGACAATCTCACATCATAAGAAAATCGAACCTACAACGTTGGGATAACAAGTCTTCTGCTCTAGCCACTACACCATTTATCACTGCTGTTGTAAAAGTCTATGAAGATTATAATACTAAAGCTAAGGCAATACTCGAATTAACATAAATAGAAAGAATGAGCTAAGTAGGGGAGTCAGTGTCTTAATCAAAATTAAGCAACAGGATATATCAATCATTGAGTCACGAGATAAACATCCACTTCGCAATTTTTGTTTAGGCGGTTGTGATTTTTGGTTAGGCGCTCTGGACACCAACAGGAACTACCAAGGAACGACACAAGTGCGACTGCCTAGGGGCAGTAGTTCAAACGACCAAACTTTGCGTCCTTGTTTGCGATTGAGAGTTCGAACTACCCTTTCTAGAAACACCAAATCCAAGAACGATGGAGCGTACTACCAAGGTTGCGACGCAAGTTAGCAAACGACGCTTTCTAGAAACGACCCCCTGGACGGTATAGTCCCAAGGTTGTTTTTCCACCTGGGGATGCTAGGGGGAGTGGGAAAAGTCTCAATTTTCACCGGAACAGGTAATTTAACCATCCAAATGATTTCTAAACGGGTTTATTAACTTGAAATAGTTGCCAAGTTCCCCTTTAACTAAACTCATGTAGAAAGACTATAGCCTAAAGCGTCCGGCTTGATTTTGATAATGTGTGTGTGTGTGCGCTGTAGACGTTAATGGTTACTCCTTGGTTCATGTCAGTCAGTATGAATCAACATTTAAAATATAATAGGGATGCACGATATATCGGTGGCCGATATATTAAAAAATAATATATTATTATCGTTCCGATTATATCCGATTTCATCCGATTTCATCCTAATTTCCCAACTACGTCAGGCCTGTCTGGTTACATGCTACATGAGCTTGGTTGGCTACTTCTTCCTCAAAATAATGTCAGCTGTGTGGATGTATTTCACCATTCTAACAGTTGGGGAAACAAATAAACAAACTCTTTGGTGGGACCATATTGGAGATACTTGCATCATAAGAAAGTATTAGGCACTGAAGTAGATCCCTAACGTCGTCAGGGAAAATGGTTAATTGCTGTGTTTTAGGTTGTACCAATAGGTCAGACCGAGAAAAACAGCTGGAGTAGGTATCGACTTCTAAAAGTTATTAAAAAACCAGGGAGAAAGGAGAATCATTCCAGAAGTTATAAGAGGAAGGGGGGCGCTTGTGGTTGAACTTGGTACTGCGTCTCCCTCACCCAACTCATATGATCTGCACTGCCAATAAACCGTAATTTCTCAAAATATCGCCCTATATGCCTTTGCATCTTGGACGCGTTTTGATTAGCTTTTCTATTGTTTAGATATGGCTATAATCACTTAAGGTACCCAAAGTGCATAATACTCTATTGTACTTCATTCAGTTCTACGCTGAGTGCCTCCAACATGGCCAACATGCAGCTGGGTTACCGGCCAGAACGTTACATCCGAGCAAACCCCTAATATGAAAACTATTCACACGCTGTCACTGGCCACTCACTCGCAATTCACTGACGTAACGTTCACTTAAAGGAGCCACACATAGGCTTAGGCTATATCTATTTTGTTGACTGCTGTACCATTGAGGACTAATTATGAGTTATGTCCGTCATTGGTGGTAGGTAAAATTACTGCAACTAAATGATGCTTATTAAATGTTGAGCCCAATTAATTTTTTACTTTTTTTTTCAAGAGTAATATTGGTTATCGTATCGGTATCGGCCACAACAAACAGATAGATATCGGTTATCAGCCCTAAAATGCCATATTGGTGCATCTCTAATTTAAAGACATGTTAAACTAGATGTACCGCATAGCGGTACAAAATATGACCGCCGCTCAGTCCTGTACATCTATTCCGCGAAAATAAATCATATTAATGAATTTGTCTCCATCTTCTACTCCATCCCCCACTCTTGAAACTTTTGTGTATGCTTGTTTGGAATGTGTGTTTGCGGGCCGCACACAAAGTACCCTACTGGCGCTGCAAAGGTGAATAGATTTGTAGCACTTGCCAAAAAATTTGTAGCAGTTATAAAACCTTTAAAATATCTAAACAATCACAAGTAGGTCAGTTCATCACAGTCCATCCATTGCAACTGGACTGATGAAAGGTACACCTGTAGGCTACATTGTATTTGGGAAAAGCAGAAGGTAGCAGCATAATGTATTTATTTATTTATTATTAAACAAAACAATCCCTGTCAGGTCCATGCCGTTTTCAACAGCTATCAAGAAGAGAGGTCATGTCATGGATTTCTGTGAATGTTTCTTCTTCTACATATGCATAAGTTTAGTCTAGTTTAATCTAGTTCATATGATATTCAGCTTTATTGTCAATGCACAAATTAAATACCAGTAGTCTTAAACAAAATGCCGTTTTACCCAGTGGTGCAAATAACTGACATGTCCAAAAGGGCCTTCATGAAATGCGTTGCTAGACTGTTCATACACATTTTAACGGGTCAAGTTGAAGAGCTACTGTCCGTTATTGTTTGTGCAAATAATATGCTGATTCATGTTCCCTAGCATTTTGCAACTATGAGGTCCATGGTTAGTCTGGCTTTCACCAGACCAAGCTCAATCTTTTAAGCAATCGAAAAGGAATCGCCGGCAGATCAGGCTGAGTTCACCCAGCCTAGTCCATGGTAGGTGCCCGATAGAAATATTGTTTAATTTTGCGATTGAAGTTTTTGCGATGCGAAGTGTTCGCCCCCGGTTTCAGAGCTATTCTAAATGCAAAAATGCATAGAGGGAGTTATGACAAAACCGTGACTGTTAACAAACTATAAGCTATATAAGGTAGGCCCTGTTACACAACATAAATTGTCACTAGGCTATGCTGGCGACCCAAATAAAATCTACTTTGGGAACCAATGGCTTACAGTATCAAGCGGACTTAAGCTGCCACCTCTTGGCGAAAAGTTAATAGTTTTGCATATCAGTAGTAGGCCTAATACATTTCACGCAGCTGTGTGAATCATGGAAAGCGACACTTCTAAATGGAACCCAACCCACTGTACAGTAGCTCAAGGTCCGTGGCTAAAGCAGCCATAATGAAAGCGTTATCATTGTTTGGATACTTCACACACACGTGTTTTTTAATTGCATAGACTACTACTACCAAGCTGGAATCAAAGCACATCGACTCCCCTCTCACACCCTAAACACGCACTTCGAACAAACAAAAAACGTCTAGCCATAGGCAAAACTGTATTGGACCGGTGTAACGTTGGTACTAAATGATCCATCGCAAAGAATGATTTTTGTTAACCTGACTCCGCCAGATGGATTTGCTCCGCATATCCATCTGGGAACTATTCATTGAAGAACTTTTGGGAAGGGGCGGAAATACTGGTTAGCTGATTGGATAAACCATCTGTCAACCAATTAGATGAACAAAGTGTTCTTCTAATGCCTTCGTTTAACATACAATTAAGTTAGGTAACGTAACTAACCATTTGTATGTGACATGAACCTAATCAACGACAATTCCCATCAAGTTTTCACGGTAGGCCCTACACTTCTGAAGAAAGTATATTCCTCCATTATGAACTGGAATCGGCCGTGGAGGATGTCTGTGTCATTCATTCCTCCCAGCTGCATGGCTGAGACTCATAGCTTCACAGCTTACCCAGGAATACTTTCTAATTTGAATAAAACTTGCGCGATATAATAGCTAAGCCCATCTCATCTGTGGATGCCGTCAAGTTGTTCGTTGCGTCACACCTCAACCCGCCTCAAAGCCAACGCTGATTGGACGTTCGTTTGGTGTCTAATAAGGGGAGAACTGCCACTCTCGGAAGACTTCCGGTTTCTGAACTGGTTGCAGTTCCTTCTGTGGTTCCACATGAGGGCGCTCGTCCACGAGTGCAGAATGCATGGAGGTCTATGGAGCTGTACCCCTCAAAATCCACTTTTCTCGGGATATAATTTTTTTTCAAGTAATTTGAGTATTGTATTCGAAAGGGGAGGCAAAGAAAATACACTTGGTTGAGTATTATATTTTTTAAAGTCACTTAATTGTTCTTAAAAGCCTTTCAAATGTGTCAATGACGTCATTCATTAGCACAATGCTAGCGTGTTATGTGCAACAACGACCCAACCTGTAAGAAATCAAAAAGACATAAGTACTCGTTCATTCAACTTTTGACCTATAACCCATGTTGAAGTTATACAAACTACAATCAAATCTGAGATTTGTCAACGACAATCAGGTGAAAGAGACAATTTTAGCCGTCTAGCTCCATTGACTCCCATTCATTCTGCACTCATGGCGATCGCCCCCAGTGGAACTCTGGTGGAACTGCATCCAAAATTCGGTACAATGGGACTTAATACGGAGTGGCAAGGCTCTCCGTAGACGGGCTCTGTCCAAATTCTCTTTAACGAAAAGTTGCCAGACTGATCTGCAAGTGAAACCTTGAAAGCTCGCGAGATCAGGATGGTCTCACGAGGCTAGATTTTTGTAGTATGTGCAACAAATATGTGTAGGTACAGCCCTGCCCTGGATACATCTTTCAATGTGCGCTTTAAAAAAATTGGTTTAAATGGAGATCACGGGTGCGTTAATAAATCTACATTGCGGCGAGTTGACACAAATTATTCATTTTGACGAATTTATGTAGTTTCAGTCCTAGTTACTTTACTTTGAGCCATGCTCTTCCTTACTTGAATCACCTTTGAAAATAGAGGATTGAAGTAGCCTATATGGCTCAGATGCTTTTTGAGACTTTGAGCTAAATGTCCCAGCCCGGTGTTTAGGATGCATCATAGACAGGTTATCTTTCAGGTAGCCTATATTTTCCATTAGAAAACCATCACGTAGCGAACGTGTTGTGGCTAACTCACTTAGCTCCTGTTAGTAGCCTAGGTTATGGTCATAAGCAAATGAGATGACAGTCGAAAGATGCAATTAGTGCTGTTATCAATTTTCTTGGTAGCCTATAACCGCATTTATGGTTTTCTACAAATACATCAATAATCAAATTGGCCTCCATCATTCAACCAATGCTAACGGTAACATTATTTTACCTACTCTAGGCTATTGATATAACTTAAGATTAACGTAGCCTACCTGCAGTAAAAACCAAGCATGTCCGATAAACATTCTCAGATTTATTTCGGCTTCAAGAAGAAATGGGAATTACGTCATGCAGAAATCATCCTACCCTTATTAGACGTTCTCTGCGGTAAACTACAGTCTTGTCCTTGTCCTTGTAGTGTCTTTCCAACCCACTTTAGATTAACTTCCAACAAAATTACGTCTCACTACAACGATGCGCCATCTGGTGGACAAACGACTACATGACGCCAATAATGGAAATGCAGCCAAATTATTATGATGAATATTTGGTTTTCCTTTAATCCTACTGATTTTGTAATTATGTATCGGCCGTTGTAATTGCCGATACTGATGGTATGTCCGTGCCTGTGTGTGTGTGTGTGTGTGCGTGTGTATATGTGTGCACCACCATCTACAGGCCAATGAGTGTACAGTCACTAAATGTACACATACCCCAGGGACCAAACCAAATTTTTCCGTAAAAGTCTAGTGGGGCTACATACCCACCAAATTTCATGTGCCCCGGTGGTTCGGTGTCCCGGGTATCGTTGACCAAAAATTCAGGAAGTAGATGACGTAGTAGAAAAGTAGAAAAAAAAAATTGACAATCCCTATATGACCACTAAGCTAGCTTCGCTAGCGGCGGTCATAATAATTTGGCTGCATTTCCAGTATTGGCGTCATGTAGTCGTTTGTCCACTAGATGGCGCATCGTTGCAGTGAGACGTAATTTTGTTGGAAGTTAATCTTGCAAAAAAAGTTAAAGCTAAAGTTGCACCTGACTATAAGTCGCAGCCAAACTATGAAAAAAGTGGGACTTATAGTCTGGAAAATATGGTACTTATGCCCCATGTATTTTAAGGAAGAACATTTATGTATTTACGATACATTATTCACTCACAAAGAAAATTGGTGTCCTTAAAGGTTGAATTTTTCCTCATTTGTTTAATTCAGGCATTAAGATCAATTTCCAAAAGATTCTTATTCCTCTTTTTAGTCAAATGTAGCATGGGTGTGTAAACTTTGTAACTTGACTGTATAACAAAGCATGCAAATGACATTAAAATGCTTAAGCAGTACTTATGATAACAATAATAATGGACTATTTAGGTTGGACTGTCAGGCTACTCTTAGATCCTATATCAACATGCTATAAGCACTTGCTAAAGAAGCCTACTTGTTTACGTTTTAAGGCCTCACTCACACCGGCTTTGCATAGAGTTCACATCAACGTGACATAATGCACATTAAGTCTGCTTTGCTGATGTTTTTTGCTGCTTTGGTTCTTTGGTTGGGCATTCAGGTTTCTGGTGCATGTTATACCATGAAGGAGGGCCTAGGTACAACATGCAGGTGTTTGTTCCTGACTTAAATAAAACTCCCATCCTCTGTTTTGAAACCATCTTGTACTTAAATAGAGATGAGAAACCTAAACGGTCACGTAAGCAAACTAGCAGGAGTAGGCTTCTTATAGTGCACAGAATTGGGAAATGTGTTGTTTTTCCTAAATAAAATTTAGCATTTACACACTCAGTAGCATTTGCACAATACAGAGCAAATCCTTAATGAACACAATTTGCCATAAAAAGAATGAATCATATGACCATGTGAGCATATCTTTGTTAGCTGATAGTACTGTTTTCTAGTTGACACTTATCTTGTGACTATCTGTAGATGGTGTGTGATCTCTTGCTCTCTCTCTGCCCTACTCCCTCTCGGGCTTTAATGATCCATTCTGCCCCCCACTGCCCAAAGGCCTGTTGTCTGAACATGGGACTAAACAGCAACCCAGGTCTCGACTCAACGTCTCTGGGGGTGTTGGGTCCAGCTCCTCAGGGGTTCTGCAAAAACGTCACCGAGCTACAAGCAAGTGCTGTTGTTCAGTTTCAAATAGCAAACAGACCAGGAAGAATTACAAAAATATGTGCTCTGGATGAAAAAAAGGTCATTCTCCCATCAGTGTGCAGTTCAGTGTGTTGTAACACTGCCGAGCAGTTCCATCGAAACAAGCTACTGCCACTGCCGCTACAACAATCACCATCAGGATTTTCCACCAGGCTTCCACTGAGGCAATAAGAATCTGCCTGGACTCAGATACATACCCAAACATTCCATCTATCTATAAATAAGGATATTTCTGCCCTGGAGCTCATCATACAGCACTGTGTGGAGGAAACCCCTTTGCTTGTTCAGAGTCAAACTATTTACTTAATTGAGGGGATTTTACGAGCATTCAGGGAAATTACCAGTCAAGAGTGAAATCAGATCTCTGTCATTCTGAGCAACCACAACTGGAAATCTCACAAAATTCAGCAGAATTCCGTGGTAGGCTATTACTTTTTTTTCTATCGAGTGAAGTGAATCCTGTGGGATTCCCCAGATCAGGAAATAGAACTTCTCCTCTCTCCAATGGCATTGATCATTTTATGAATATGTAGTAAACTTGCGGCTTTGGTTCAAATCATGAAAATAGAAAAAGCAGGCCCAAGACTAAGTTTTATTCAAAGACACGCAATTTCACATTGACACATTCACTCCCCAAACAAACAAACAGAAAACTCCCCACATTGAATATTTGCGTGGCGTGGCCATAAAAGCGGCGAGTCAACAAGTGGAGAAGGGAGCAGTGGAGAGGGGCGCGGAGGCTGGCTCAACACAGGCTGATTGCAGGCTTGGCTCTGTGAGGGCATCAGCAGCTAGTCCCACCCAGCTCTGCCCCAGCAAGGCCCTGCAACCACATGTATGTGTGCTAGTCACCACACATGTATACACACACACATACACACACAAACACACATGTGCTAGCATACACACACACACACACACACATGCTAGCACATACACAAATATGCACGCAGACACACACACACACACATATATATATGCTAGCTTGCACACACACACACACACACACACACACACACACACACACACACACACATATATATATATATATATATATATATGCTAGCATGCGCACACACACACACATGCTAGCACATACACAAATATGCACGCAGACACACATACACACACATGCTAGCACATACACAAATATGCACGCAGACACACACACACACACACACACACATATATATGCTAGCTTACACACACACACACACACATGCTAGCACATACACACATATGCACGCAGACACACACATATGCTAGCTTGCACGCACACATGCTAGCACATACACAAATATGCACGCAGACACACATACATATATGCTAGCTTGCACACACACACACACACACATGCTAGCACATACACAAATATGCACGCAGACACACACACACACACATATATATGGCACACACACTGTGTCACAACCATGAAGTCTCATTTGGCAATTCTCCTCCCTTTTTGTGCGCTACTGCAGTAGGGAACAACCCCTCACTGCAGACTCCTTAAGTATACACACACACACACACGCACAAACACACACACGCACACTCACACTATCTCTCTCACCCTCTCTCTCCCTCTCTCTCCCTCTTTCTCTCTCACCCCCTCTCTGAAACGTCTGCTGTGACGATCCACAGCACAGCCGGAGCATTGACGTCAGAGACAGGCCCATGAAAACACTGAGTCCCTGGAGGCTTGGGGAAGTTATGCTCATCTTCACAGCTCTGCTAGCAACTATTTCAACAATGATAATGCCTGTTAGTCTCTCAACCATTGAGCTTTTCTTTGCACTTACTGTCCTTGTTGTGCACCATTCGGAAACACATAATGCCTCCATTGAAATGGCCGTGTTAAAATATACGAACATGCCGATTCAATTACTATCAACATGATTTCAGCTACTAATTAAAAATAAATAGTTTTTAACAGCCACTCAATTGGGTCTCCACTAAATTAACAAACAGCTATGACAGCAAAAGCGGCTATCAATAAAAAAATATATTCTAATATCAATGCAATGAAATAATATGATTGACATGAAATACATATTGTAGCTGTGATAGAATAATAACATTGCTAGATATAATGGTGGTCATGGGATGGTTTAAAAGTAACAAAAGAGGAAACTATTCTACCCTACAGAGAATAAGAACTGTTTTCACTCCCCCGATCACGTGTGTTTATGTGTGTGAGTGCTTGTTTAACATACAGTATGTAGAGCACAGCGCACATTGTTCAACGTGTTTTCATGCACGATTGCTTGAGTAGAGATTACGCTACCTGTTGATGCTTTTTAATGCATCCAAAATAATCAACGGTTTACTCACAGTCAGCTGCCCGCTGCTGTGATCACCTCTGACTACAGTATATCTGCCCTTGACAATATGACACAGTATAAAAACATGGGTGCAACATCACCTTAAATATGTTCATGTCCATAGAAGGATCAACACATGGATTCATAGAGGAAGGAATTAATAGGAAGACACCATTGGGATCAAAGGGTTTGTGTGAAATATGTTAAACAGTCAGTCACAAGGATGGAGAAAGAAAAACAAAAGACAAAGAAAGAAAAGAGGGATGATAGAGAGAAAGAAAGAAAGAATGAGAGAGAGAGAAGAGGAGGGCACAACATTTTGATGCTGAGCTGAGCAGAACACTGCAGTGGGGGGAACTGCAGAAAGCACATGAATCAAAAACCCATCTAAACGGGTGAAAAGAGAGAGAGAGAAAGATAGAGAGTTAGAGAGGGAGGGAGAGGGATGAAAAAAGCAGAGGGGGGGTGTTGGAGGAGTGGAGAGGGGGGGGGGGTTTATCTGCGTCAGAGCTCCAGCCAATGCAGTCAGAGGATGGGGCAGACTCGAGCGGGAGACGCTGTCTCTGCCACTCACTGGGCCTGGCACGGCCTCATGTCCCCCACGTCAGAGAACTGGCACGCATTATTCCTGCCTCAACACACACACACACACACACACACACACACTCCCGCAGACACACAAACACACACACACACACACACACACAGACTCATGCATGCACAGACACATACAAACACACAAAAGGCATGCTGTAAAGCATACTCAGAAGTATACTTATATTACTCATACGTATACTTATGGCAAAATATGTGAACACATCATTCTCTCTGTCTGTCTCTGTCACTCTCATGCACACATATATTTACACAAGAAGACAAATATACTGGCATACATGCACAAGACAAATTAAATAATATCATTGACAGATTCTACATCTGTAAAAATAAAGGGTTGTGACAAAAACCGAATGTCACTTATAACAGAAGCATTATGTCATAAACGTTTATGACTTGTTTATGATACATTCATGACAGTGTCATGTCACTCTCATGTCGACGCTGTCAAGTAAAGTGTAACCCATGCATTTCATGCACACATTTAGGCTTACAAATACATATCTAAACAAATCCAACATCTGAAAAAATTTTAAAAAATTATAAAATGACACAAACATCAAGCGGCACCAACCAAGACCTACCCCCCCCCCCCCCCCTCTCTCCCTCTACTCTGGGTAGAATAGTCACTTTGATCTGTGATCACTTACCTCAGAATAACTAATGGTAATAAGAAAGGGCTTAGTAGCACATTGTCTTCAATTGCGGATGTGGCACCAGAGAGTCGTGCCTGCAGTTGCAGTTCCTCTTATCCAGGCAGACCATTCTTGCACACACACACACACACACACACACACACATGCACAGAGATTTACACACACACATATGGGTGCTCAGAGATTTACACACACACACATGCTTTTGAGATTCCTCCCAACGTCGACACACAGAGAGGCTTTTCTGCTGCCCATTTTTGCATTTTAATTCCATGCATGTGGCTGCACTTCTCTGGCCATGCAGATGTAATCTTGGCCACACCAATAAAGCCATTAGAATTTAATTGAGCTGAAGCTCTGAGAAGCGGGAGGGCTGTCGGGGCCCAAGCGCTCCTGTAATTGCTGAGTGTGTGGCGACATCCTCTTACAACACCGCAGACAACAAGATGCTGCTTCAGCTTCTGACAACACACCACTCGCTAACTCGGCCAGCCTCGGCCACTCATACCACCATTGGTCCTCTTTCTCTCTCTGTCTCTTTCTTTCTCTCTCTCTCTCTCACACACACACACACACACACACATGATGACCACTGAGACCAGTGACCTGGAATCTTGCTGCTGCCATTACCATCCTGAATCATTGCCCTCATTAACTCTGAAAGCTAATTATGATGATGAGGGTACGTCACCACCTTGTGGATTTCAGGGGGGCTGCGAGGGGGGAAAAAACAAACACCGGATTTAAGCTCTATGTACTCCTCGTTGCGGTCGCCGTGCGTCAGCAGGCATGTTAAAGGCTTCACTGTGCAATTAGATCAAAGCATACGTTACTACGAACACATGATGTTGAGTGCGCACACACACACGTGTGTACACACACACACTCATGGAGCATTTATTTCATACACACACCTCCCTTTCTACAAGCACGGAGTACACACTCACCACACATGAATAGTGGCTCAGAGGCCCAAGCACATATGTTCACTATCAAACACAATATACACACTTCTCTCTCTTCAATCTCCCTGCTTGTAATAACAAGTCCTGTAAACACAAGGGATCACTGAAGATGTCCTTCAGGGGTCTGGTTTATACATAAACCAAATGTCTAAAGATGCACCGTTAAAAAAGATCTGTATAAACACGAAGTATAGCAAGTCACGTTTACCTCAAAAATCAAATCACACAGACAAATTTCAAAAAATTCTCCCAAACGCTAACACAGCCCATTTCTACAGATTATTTTTTTTTGTGTGATGTTTTTCTGACACTTTCCTTTCATTGCCTTTCTCAGGGCCTGTGCCAACGAGCAGTTCTGTTCCTCAAATGCAATTCCTCTGCCTTTGAGATAAACGGCTACAGTGTTGTCGGTGTGGAACTAAAGGTTGAGGGTGGAGTGCTGTGGTTTGAGTGACGTAAGGCAGAGCTCGCCAACTTCCCTCAAAGCGTTGTGTCAATGACTGCACGTCCTGTGTGTCGAAACAAAGCCCCAAGGGCCAAAGGGGGTGACCCCAGGGAGAACGCGTTCCTCGGTGACAAACAATCTGTGGTCGCTTGTGTGTGTGCGTATGTGTGTGTTTAGGGTGGGGTGGCGGGTGGGGGCTAGGGGGTTTGCTACACAAGCCTATTACTTTTTCTCTCTATTTTGCTTTCCCAGGTGATACCAAAGTATGCATGAAATACATACACACACACACACACACACACACACACACACACACACATCTAAAAAAAAAACACGCACACACACTCACTCCCGCTTTCCTTTTGGCACTGCCACACATCCATGCATGTGAATAAAGTGTGAGGTCACTTCCTGGATGTACATACATCTTACGTAATGGAGGTGCAGTCTGCATCGTTTAAGTACAGGCTTTAACTGGCTGACAGATGAGCGATGTCACGTATCCTTGTTATAGGACTTCCTGAGTGCATGAAGACACTTTGTGTACAAGGTACGGCAAGGAGATCCTGACCAGGCCTGGTTCTCTGGAAAGTGCATACCGTTCTAAGGTGATCCTTAAACAATTGCAATATTCTAGTTTCTTTCCCTCTTAAGGCACCTTTAAATGGATAGGTCTAGAAATAAATCAAGGTTTATATCAGGTTTCTATCACATATTTGCCCTAATTTCTGTTGATAAAATGCATGCATGGCTAGAGACATTAAATCTACACAAATGTAGGTTGAATTACTTCAATCAACAAATTCACCCAGAATCCTCAAAAAAAATACTAATGCTGAAATATGTAAAAAATAGGAAGTAATCACACAAATAATGGTTTAAATCCATATTCAGTGTGGTGAAAATTTAATTATTTAGCTAAAATATAAAAAGACTTACACCCAGTATGAAAGAATGAAGAATATGCAAAAACTAAAAAAAAAAAATCTGCTGAGATAGACAAGGACAAGAGAGACGTGCTATCTGATTTTCCAAGCTGAAGTTAGGCTCTCCAGTCTTCACATGAAAGTTGCCAGAATGGAGCTGCCAAACACAAAGAGGCTGAATCATAGGTGAGAAATGTGAGCGATGACGTCTGTGCCTGTCAGTCTTTTGGTGGTGTGGTAGCCACCGTAACAGGCCCAGACACACACATAATAGCGGCTCTTCCTGAGTGCCACTTGTAGCCTACTTACTGGCTCAGTGTATCAGAGGAACACACAGAAGAACACTGTAAGAACACACTCATTAAGTCCACCACATAGCGGAGAGCGGGAGCCCTGTGGGACAAGCCCATGACATCATACAGACAGGCAGGCCTAAACCTGTCACATTATATGGTAACCGCTCCTTTGCATCCGTCAGTGGCTTTGATTCATATTGTTTCAGCATTGTGACATGTTTAATTAAACCTGCTATGATCTATCTTACAAAAAAGATTAGACTGTTGTTGTTTTCTTAACTTACCTAAATATGTCATTTCTTTGCATAAACCAATTAAATTAACCTCAAACTAACAGAATCATCTTGCCCTTTCTTCAGAACGTGGATTCATTTTTAATAATTATCCCCTATTCATTCTGAATTAATTCATTTCCTCAACAAAGGTTTGGGCCTCAGTAGCCTACATGAAAATTCAGGACAGTATATGTTCCCTTTAATTTTTAGAATAGCCTACTATATTTCCATATTATTAAAAACAAATTCAAATTCTGAACAAGTCTATAGGCTAAACACTGTAACAACTTTTTATTTAAAAAGATACCATTGTTGCGCGAAATTAATAAACGTTAGTGAATGACAAAATGCTCATTATGACCTTCAAACAGGTCATTCTTACGCTTTCACGCCATCTACTGTTCAAATAATAATACAAAAATAACCTCATTGAGGGTCTCGCCACATTGAAACAATCTTTCCCACAAGAAAATCGTTAGTTGTGTGTAATGTAAGGAAGGGGATTGCCCTTCTAAGATTAAGTAGGACATGCATGCTGATTTCCCCTGAACAGTTCCAGAGAACGTTGCTCATGCAGCTTTCATTTTTCTAGGGTAGGCTAGCCGACTGATTGTAACGACTAAAACATTGTTGGGTAATAAAATATTTGCCAATAATATTTTCGTATTTCATAAAATGACATAGCCTAGGCTATATGAAGTCCTAGATGCAATACATTCCCACATAATGCCGCTGGGCGGCAACGTTGTTCCATAGGTTATGAGCGTCACTCCCCATAAAGAAAAGAGCAGCCTAAAATCAAGCTTGCAAAAATATATTTAATAGTCTGCAAATTCGAACCACAAAATACGTTGTAATGGGACTTACATAATCGTGCCGATACGTGTGCAACATCTAGACCTAGAAATACTTTTGCTTGTTTAATTAAGAGATTTTCGGTTACAATAGGTGTTATTTATGACAAGATAATTTTATATGCTTTCATCTACGCCTTTCCTTTAAGATTGTTGACCAAATATAGGGGCCTATGTGGTGAGCACAGCTTGTTCGCATAAAGCTCGCTAGCGACAAACCACAGGCCAGCACACTGACGTCAAGAATGTGGCAACTGAACTTGCGATCTGCCAACCTTGCCGGGCACGCGTCCAACAACATGCGACTACAATGCATTAATCTAAGCTCTTAAACATCTGACTTTTTAATAATAAATGAGAAGGCATTTCAGAAACACGACATACAATATCACATTTTCAAGCTCTCCCTCTCTTTCAAACACGCAAACACTACGCACGCACGTAAACACAAAGGCGCCTCGCGCACCCACTCACAGAAACAGACAGCAGATTAGCTCGGGTTTAAGCATTTAGCGTTTCTTTTTACACATAATTTCAGTGTCCTACGTTTTATAAACATCACAAGGACCACCCAATGCTGTGAGACAATTTAATATTTAAACCCAATATCAAATCTTTCCTTCTGCATTATTAATGCAGATGTGCAGTAGCCTATGTATCAGCTGGTGAATCTCTTCTTTTTAAGAATATAAGCCTCTTTGGGCAAAATCCAGTCCGTGGCCTACTGTAACCACAGATCACGCATCACAGTGACACACATTACAATGAAGCATGAAGAGCAAACTCAAATCAACCACAGTACATACATACTTGGGACCTACAGCACATGCTGTGGCCTACTGGTCAGCGCTTCGGACTTGTTACCGGAGGGTTGCCGGTTCGAACCCCCACCAGTAAGCACGGCTGAAGTGTCCTTGAGCAAGGCACCTAACCCCCTAGCGCCGCTGTTGTTACAGGCAGCTCACTGCGCCGGGATTAATGTGTGCTTCACCTCACTGTGTGTTTGACTAATTCACAGATTGGGATATGAAGAGACCAAATTTCCCTCACGGGATCAAAACAGTGATGTCAATGCTGAGAGGAACCACTTCAGACCTAACAGTCAGAACTGGGTACTAGAGTCTTACCACCTTGATGTTTGACTTCTGCTGTTAGTGCTGGCCTATGCCATCTTAACATGGACAGGGAGAGAGTGGGTGTGAGATGCCAAAACATGTTTCTGTTCTTTTCAATGACCAGTGATTCCCATACATTGACTTATTTGTGGCAGCCCACCACAATACTGTATCAGCATTGACCACCAATGATTTTCCAGGTTGTACTAAATATGATTTTTAAACTCAGATATGTAATTGGACAAACAGTGAATGTATTCCAATTAGTTACACCTGGAGCCCAAGACCAGTTCCATAGCAGGGAATTAGAGTATTTCCCTACCTTATCTTATGCACCCTACTTTAACATCAGTAGTTGGAGAGCAGGCAAAAAAAGAGGCCAGATGGTATTGCACAAACCCTCAGTAGGTGAGGAGGTAACCCTTATAAGTGGCTGACATAAAGACCACTGTTTACTGGGTCTGAATATACATGGTAAAACTTGCCACCAAAAACAGCTTTTTCAGCAGCGCTGCAAGAGAGGCATATAGCATCTGCACTCTGTGGCCATCTGTGAGCCCTCAGTTTCCAGATGTTACACAGAAAGCCACAGCTTGGACGGCAAATGATTTTTCCCACCTCCTCCAGTGCCTGATAACTGGATGGTATGTTCCACATGACCAGTGATGGACCTTGTGGTGAATGAATGACCGAATTAACAGGTCTATCCAGCAACCCAGATCCAAATACAGGTAGATGTCCTGTGCCCTTTGATAAGGCAAACAACCTTATTGGCCAATGACTCAACACACTGCCCATTATGTACATGAAGCTAGACCAGAGCAGTTAGACAACAAAAAATAAATGAATCAGAAAGGTACGATTCTTGTTTGGAATGCTATAGTACCGTTTATGTTTTGAGAACCAAGAAGTGTATCAGTGACTTGCTGTAAGGCACCACACCACTTCCCTCCACCAGGTGAATGATATGCTGTTGGAGCAATCCAACTATATCTGTCAAGCATTCTTGATGACCAATAACACCCCCCCATTTTCAGACCAGCACATCCACTTGGTTCTGCATGATGTCAGGGAAGGAATCCATCAGGTGCTCTGATGTCTTTTATACTCCTGTTCTCCTGGTGTTCAGCATCCTAACAACGTTAGGAGTGAGTACGATTCAGCCTGGAGAAACAACCAGCATTAGTGCATGCTTAACCTGTTAAGGGATGACTTATTTTCCTGGTTCCTTCTAGAATTCTACACAAATGATCAGTCAGTCAGTCAGTCTAGCCAGAGTATAGCTCTATTACAATCTATGGGGGAAATCTCTGAGGGCAATTGTCGCATCATAGTGAGGAACTCTCGGTTCAAAACATTCTAATCACATATTTCTGACCGTAGCCTAGGCCTACTCCTCCTGGTGCATAAGCTCCTCTACTGAACACTGCCATAATCCTGAGCATGAACAGCACTGAAGAATGGGGCAGCCCTGCAGGACTCTACATTGTGGAATAATGCAAGCTAGAAGTAGAACTAACATTAACATGGGAGTTATGTAATGTCTTGGGTGGGTACTGATTTTACTCCACAAAATGCTTATCTGGCATGGGGCAGACTTTACACAATGACAGACAGGGGAATACAGTTAGGAACACTGTTGAACACAACCAAGGCCTCTGCTGATGGTGTCAGTATCAAATGACATTTCTTTGGAATTGAGTAATTATCTTCTTTGACAGTGAGTAAATAACGGCATTTTGAAATGTGTTTGCTGTACTTCAGAAAAGACTTGGTAAGTCTACCAATTTAATGTACCAATTTAAGTTTAATTTCACTGCTGGTAACACCTGTTGGAAATCAGAAGTGAATGATGCATCCAGACCCATTCTCAATTTCAGTTGAGATTTGAGAATCTGTCTGGTGTCAGCTCAGTTTATGGGAGTTTCATCCAAACCGGTAATTGACTCGCATGATGGCTTTAGGAATCAAACCCGGTCCGACCAATCTGATTGTCAGGTGGCCACCTGACCACACCTACAAACCAATTCTTATGTGAAATGCACCTGACATCAAAACTAAGACATTCACCAAACTCTTTGGAGGGGGGTCTATGACGGATAGCATGTAGATAAAAAAATAGCTTCAAATTTAAACAATAGAAAAAAGAAAGGAGCCCTGGTATGAATCAAAATAACTGAGATAATCACATATTTTTGTCTGTAGTGCTTTTTCTATTTCTGCAATCATTCACACAAAGCCACCTACCGTATTGTCTTATGACCTTATAGGCCTTTTGATGATTGGCTTCTTCTTACATTGTACCTGAGCCTACTAGTGTTTTGTGAGATGGCTACATCCTTGCCCATTCACAGACAAACAACATTTGTTAATGTTTTAATATTAATGAACAAGTCATTGAGCAATTCCCCAGTCCCAGATAATGGGTATATGATATACAGTATATGTAAGTTAAAACATACTGTGCCCAACCTAGAAAAATGAATCTTTATTTTCTAAATGTACTCACTTTTAAGAGATTCCTGGACACTGCTCTGATCCTGCTAGATATAAGTGTGTAGGCATCACTGTGCCCATGAGAGGGAAATGATTCCTACCAGGCATTTAATTAGAGTCCCCCCCCAGGAGAGCCCAGTAGGTTAGAGGTGAAAATATCACTTTGCCATCATTACTGAATAGCTCAGTGACTCACACCAAACCCCCCACAGTTTGCATCTGTGTGCAGTGGAGAGTTGCACTGGACAGTGGCAATACATAGGCATCTCAAGTGCTGCAAATGCCATTATTAGAATAATAGATTAAAGGCTGATTGAACCTTTGAAGAAGATAATTTTTTTTACATGCCTTTTTCTGTATTGGTCCAGAATAAATGCTGAAAATAACACTGCATCACAGTTCCTCACAGTAATGTCATGTGTTATGTTCTACATTGTGTTTGTGATTGCAGTTTGAGAAGGTTATGCATTTTTCAGCAGATGCTTGTCTACCATGTAGATTCATGATGCTATCAGATTAATAATTAAATTGGTCATGCACATACGAGCTGTAGTGGGTGGATCTACTACGTCATTCACATCTCTGTATATGACCTTGCCTACACTCATCCACAGCCAAGTGCAATTGCGTCATGAGAAGCACAGACCAGCTCTGGATTCAATCCCAAACCCTTAGATAAGGGAGAATGAGACCATTTGGGAAACGTGCAAGCCATTTTCCAGAACAGCCTTCCGACTCGCCTCCTCTGAAAATAATACAATAATCTACTTTGGCCATATTATAGTATTATACAGTGGATCAAACTATTTGCTAAAGACCACCTCTGGTGAAAATCAAGTTTTTTAACCTTGTAAACATGTTAACCTTGTTTGTATGTCTACTACGTTTTACAAGATATATCATGGGTGAACTAAGCAGCCAATAAGCTCATGTGATTGCAAGCAACGCAGCACAGATCTGGCAAAAGGTGATGCATGCTGGACTTTTGCACAATGCAAACATGCCTCATGATTTTTGCTCTGAATCTACATTTCGACCAATCACATTCACATCCCAGGTGGACCAATGCAGGCATCAGTCCATTAGTACATCATAAGGGTGCAGAACCAATCCTGAGTACCTGGGGATGAGACAATTTTTTATAAAGACGCAAACGAGCTAGCTATCATGTCAGCAGCGATAGGCAGTATTCATGATACATGTATTTAAAATACGTATTTCAAATACAAAATAGTATTTTGTCATTTGGATTTCAATGGGTTGAAGAAAATGGCTGTGTATTTTGTACCAAATACTTTTGGTGATGTGATGACATCATAAAAGTGCCAAACAATGAATGTAGCCTCTAACTGGTGCTGACTTAGTAATTTGTCCAGACTTGTTGTGATCAGAATATTGAGATTCAAGAAGATGATTCAGAGCAAGATGAGTAACCTGTAGGTTGCTCACACACACACAATACACTCCCTCCTTCAGACCAACCAACACACTCAACCACATGGTTACTTGCTCACCCATACTTTTGCCAGTTTGCCTGTTTTTGGTAGAACTTTGGAACAACTTTGACTGTGATGTGTACAGTATGTGCTATGTCCAAAGCTGATGGCACACAAGGCACCTTTCTGAGCAATGTTGCTGGGCAATGTTCCTGGGTATTGTTGTTCTGGCACATTCCCTTTGATATTGGGTAACTTATTTTTCTTGAGAACTTTAATCATCACAGTAGGCAAATTAACATGATCATCCGATCAGTGGTTGCACTGCAGCATTGCTCACCTAAATCATTTATGACTGTTTGCAGATTAATAGCATGTCTCATAGGCAGAGAAAAACTGTTGCTCTCAAAAACTGTCCACGTAATTAACAGTCAGTGTATTGAAGAATAGATTAAATACACAGATATGGAAGATTTGTAAAGTGATTTCATGCTCCCTTTAAAGAGTATTTTTAGTATTTTAAAATGTAATGTCCCTGCCCCCACACTGCCAAAAAGGCATATTTTTGGCCCATAATGCTCGTAGGCTATGGGCCAACCTGAGCTGAACCCATAGGTCAAGCATTGATTGTAGTCTGATTGTAGACAATCTGTAGCCTGACGTAGTCATACTCAATTCTAGTCAGAATATGAGTCTGATACTGCTCCATTGGGACGTAATTATGGGGCGTGTTTCAACCGATACAGGGAGGGAATGCCTCTGCACTCAATTGGATAGACCTAACCAATCAGAGCAACAAAATAGCTTACCGTGAGGTGTAGGAAGAAAACACACGAACCATCCTTCTTCTCCTATATCCACTCCGTTTTTAAAAATAATTCTGTTGAACAGTGATATGCTAAACATGTTAAACAGCTGGGAAAGGCTGTCGCAAATCCCTCGAACAGGTGGTCAATCAGAGATTACAAACGAACGAGGGAACATGTCACAATGCAACAGCGCTGTTTTCCCTTGATGAAAGTGAAACCACGAGTTTTCCCACATCTCAACTTTGGCCAAAATTTTCAGAAATAATCGTTTTCAGTGATACAACCTCATTAAATAATATGAATTTTCAATATGGGGTCTTAAAAGCCATGTATCCTTCTAGCCACACCGTTTTTGTTTCAAACATAAGCCTAATCTAAGCGTGCTCAGATGACGTGATAGACCAGGCGCTGTTGCTCACCTGTCCATCATCGTAAAGCCTGATTTGATTGGTCCGCCTGATATAGGGCGAGCATACTTCCACCACAATGAAGCAATGCCAGACCGAACTTCCCGACCTCAGTTGTGGGCGGGACTAAATTCGGAATGGCACCCAGGCTAGATAATCTGTAATATTAATTTAACTTTTTTCCTTCCGGCGTGATAAAATGGGGTGGATCAGATCCACGGTTAGGCCTCTTTTCTTTCGGTTATACAGCATGACAGTTATTCGTAGCCACGTTTTAAGTATAGTATAAGTATATAAGTATATATACTTTTTTGATCCCGTGAGGGAAATTTGGTCTCTGCATTTAACCCAATCGGTGAATTAGTAAAACACTAACAGCACACAGTCAAGTGAAGCACAATCCCGGCGCAGTGAGCTGCCTGCTACAACGGCGGCGCTTGGGGAGCAGTGAGGGGTTAGGTGCCTTGCTCAAGGGCACTTCAGCCGCGGCCCACTGGTCGGGGCTCGAACCGGCAACCCTCCGGTTACAAGTCCAGAGTGCTAACCAGTGGGCCACGGCTGCCCCAACTACTTTTTTTTTTTTAATTTTTTTTTTTTTGCTTGCTACTTTTGAATGCAGCTAACGTGTTATGTTTGAGCTGTGATGGGCCACTTTCCAACAACATTATCAAGAAAGATGGACAAAAGTGCCAAACGGTATGCAGATTAAATAGTCAGTTAGATTTACAAACAATTTCATGATATGACATTTCAATAGCCTTCAATTTCTGGTTACACTTTACTTGACAGTATCGACATAAGAGTGGCAGGACACTGTCATGAACGTGTCATAAACAAGTCATAAACGTTTATGACATAACGCTTCTGTCATTAAGTGTCATTTGTTTTTGTCATAACAAATTAGGGTTAGGATTAGGGTTTGAGTTAGGGTTAGGGTTGGGATTAGGATTAGGGTAAAAGGTTAGGATTAGGGTTCATGTGTCATGACAGTGTCATGTGTTCATGACAGTGTCATTTCACTCTTATGTCGATACTGTTAGATTTTAGTGGTTTTCTGTATGTCATTCTTTTGGTTCTTTGTTTAAAATACTGCAGAAACGGCAGGGACAGGACGTTTATTGTAAGCAGACAGAATGTTGTCACCTTACAATAGCAAATGGTGTACCTAACTAATTGTTCCCCCACAAAAGACGTCTTATATATCACTGCCTGTTTCCCCCCCTCCAATTTTACCCCAGACGTGAATGTATATTCTGGTATTATAATTAGCCAGAAGTTTCCCAGATCTTTGCTTCAGTTCATTACCTTGGCTTCACCTTGCAACACTGTGCTGTGCTGTGCGTACAACAGGGTTACCAGAACTCTGTTGTTACATCCAGAATAAAGAATTATTCTTTCGCAAGCCAGCCTCAAGTTTTTACCTGCTCTTAACTACACTGGAACCTACTCGGTCAACTGTGTCTCCATTTGGAATTAAGGTGACAATTTTAATAGCATTCTTCAATACTGTCAAGTAAAATGTTTAGTCAATTATTAATGACAACAAAATGATCAGAGTCTGGTCACTCATGATTGGAATTCATTTACAATGCTAGCATGATGACGTGCATGAACATAGCGTTAACTTTGAAATCATAGACCTCTGAAGTTCGCCTACAAAAAAGGTGCCATCTTTGAGATCCAGTATGGTGATTTTTGCTATGGGAAAATAACATGGGGGCACTTAGATTTTTGCTATCCCAGAGCTAACTTGCTAACTAACTTAATGGCAAGTTGCATCGCACGTTAGCTCTGGGGTAGCAAAAATCAAAGTGTGCCGCATTCACGTACCGGAGATCACAGTATCCACTCGAAGGCAGAGGACAAAAGTGTGTAGAGCAAAATGTTTGCATTTCCGATTTCTTCGTTCCCGGACTGCCCGTGAGAGTTTAACAGGTGTGAAAATTCCAAATCCCCATGTTATTTTCCCACAGGAAAAATCTCAAGATACCGGATCTCCTTATATGGGCAAAGATGGTAGCTTTTTTGTAGGCGACCTTCAGAGGTCTATTGGTCCAACCTAACCAATTCCAACATTGATCAGATTCCTGACATTACTTCCTACTTCACCCAAACTTCACAAACTGACAAAAAACAGCATTAGTAGCCAGGAAACAATCTATGTGAACCTACCTTTTCTGTAAATAAATGTACACATTCTTGCGACTGCCATTTTTGATGTTTGCAGGAATTGCTCCTACCGTTTACCAGTCTCTTGCGTTTTTTGAATCTAGGGTCATCCCCTCTCGTTGCTGATTAGGGAGGTAGTGTGCCGACCTGGGGAAACGCTAGTGAACTATGGTGTTTCAGACTAGTATATCCCTGAAAGGAGATCTAGAGCAGTGTTTTTCAACCACTGTGCCGGGGCACACTAGTGTGCCGTGAGAGATCATCAGGTGTGCCGCAGAAAATTACCCAAATGTCACTCACTGGTCAACTCAACTGTTGCATCAAATAATTTATAACCACATGCTCTCATTGATTGTATGATTGCACTATTTGTGGTATGCAGGCATTGTACAACGGGGGCCCCATATCCAGTATTCACAGAATCATCACATATCCAGTTCATAACAACAATTAAATTAGATATAGTCACCTACAAATGAAACAGAGGGCGCTTGTTTTATTGAGCAGGTCTTGCATAGAAGCCATAATAAGGCCATATCTGTATATTATTTGAAATTTTAGGCTATGGTATGTTTACACTGCCGGGTGGATTTTCTCTTACCGCTTTCACACCTTTAACGACTCCGGCAAGAAAAAACCTTGCGTGTACACACAGAGGTGTAACCGGCTAAATGTGCTGTAGTGCATATGCCAGACCAGTCGATGGCGCCGCTGTGCAGAAGCTTCACGATAATTTCGCGTGAATCGCGTAGAAGAAAACATTGTTAAAACCGTTTGTTAAGCCAGAGAATGTCTAATAAGTGCTCTGGTTAAGCAGTCGCATGAAATAAGGAGACTACAGACAATTCGGTTTTCAATTCAACTGTTAAACTAATAAAGTTAATTTTCAAGGTATGTGAAATTTCAAATGCTTAGCCTACGCATTGCATTAGGTCTGAGCACCACTAGAGAAAACACTAACATGCAGTAAGCTAATGTTTAACTAAGTTAAGCTAACGTGTGCTCCTAACTTAGCCACTAAAGGCTGATAGGCTACATTGTGCACATAAATCATGACAGGGGAAAGAAAAACATTTTAATATGATAAATAAATGGTTTGTTTTGTTTTGACAAGCAACATGTCAGGTCGAGTGCTGTGGCTGAGTTGAGAGGTGGGGCTATGTCGTCATAAAGTTGCCGGCTTCGCACCTACAGGCGTCTACACGGCGAAAGTTAGCCAGCGGTTTCAAAAGTTCCCACTTCGGAAGCCGGTTTCAAAAGCTATCGGTTTCAGTCTCCTAAACTGCCGGCGTCGTGTACATGCAAGGCGTAACCGTTAACAAAACCTCACCGGTTTCACAAAAACCGGCGTCGTGTGCACGGCCCCCTAGTGTGGGCGTTGCCAGGCTAACGTAGCACAACGTTTGGGAGACACTGCCTTAGAGGAACAAAGAGATATAAGGGTGTAATAAACTGTAATGAGTTTATAAGTATAAGTAAAAGTATAAGTATATATACTCTTTTGATCCCTTGAGGGAAATTTGGTCTCTGCATTTATCCCAATCCATGAATTAGTGAAACACACTCAGCACACAGTGAACACACAGTGAGGTGAAGCACACACTAATCCCGGCGCAGTAAGCTGCCTGCAACAACAGCGGCGCTCGGGGAGCAGTGAGGGGTTAGGTGCCTTGCTCAAGGGCACGTCAGCCGCTTTCTACTGGTCGGGGTTCAAACCGGCAACCCTCCGGTCACAAGTCTGAAGCGCTAACCAGTAGGCCACGGCTGCCCCATACAGACTACTGGAGTCCTTCTTTAATTTCTGATTGGACGAGGGCATTCCGTGGGTCAGGATGAGTGGCAATGTCTCAGGACATCCCCACCAATGATTCTAGAATGATCCCCACTCAGATACATTACTGCTAGTAATCACTCCACATTTTGCATTGAATTGTCCGACAAAAACACTCCATTCATTCAAAGCAAGAGGGCAATGATTTCTATTCATAACATCGCATTTGTCAGTTACTAGAGATGTAATGATACGCTCAACTCACGATTCGGTACGATTCACGATACAAAATTTTTCTCATGATTTTTTAAGAGAATAATCTGCAGACAAATTATTATTATGTCAAATTAAATTACTGAAAAATATTCCTTTAGTTATATAAACTGAGAGGAACACAAGTTCTGACATCATTGTCAGCTAAGTGTCCCAGTCCCATCTGTATTATACATAATATGCCTGATACATTAGTGTTTAGATTAGTGTACTAGTGCTCTGATGATGTTGTTTTGAATTAGAATAATCTGACTCACAATTTTACTATTGTTGCCAATCATTGGGATGTCTGCATTTTATCACTCCGAACAACTAAATGCACTGACGTCAAACAAGTGAAATCAAAAGCAGATTCCGATTTCACACATTTGTATCGTTTTATAGCCGGCTCACGGTGCACCATTACATCCCTAACAGTAACTGAGTGAGAAAATGGAGTAAATGAAGTAGAGTTCAGATTATCAGGTAATGGTAGGGCAAGCAAGTATACAAATTGCTGTGCACATACAGCCTTTCTCACCCAACTTGGCTACAGAGTGACATTTTCCATTGCTTGGCAACAGTAGACACCAAGTCCATTGATTGGAACTATTTTGGGGGGTGGAGGATGATTATGTTTATGTCTATGGTTCTTAGCAGATGCTTTTTCCTAAAGCAATTTACAATCAAAAATCAAAATAAACCACAGAAAACAGAATCTGAAGTGGAACTGTGATCGTGGCGTTGGTAAGGGATAGACCCATATCCCTTACCAACCTAATTGCTTAAATATTCCTTCATGGCTTATCCACCAATACCTTCGAACCAGTGTAGCAGCGGGTACTTCCGGGGACATACCAACCTGGAAGCGTTAACTGTTACTGTTAGCTAGTTAGCCATTAGCTTTAGACAAAAATTGTCTTTATGCGAGTTTAAAAATGCTCAGTTTAAAAATGTTCAGTGAATAAGGGAAAATCCTGTGTTCTCTTAATCACATCTGTCAGTGGTTCCACCGTTCCATTTGACCAAGTCTCATGATAAGTTTGATCCCAGTCTTCTATTCACCCGTAATACTGGAATTGATGTTAAATGTTATGGTTCATAATATTGCTTAGATTACCTTTATCCTCAACATGTTCCCCATATGCTGTAAGAGCCCTTCAGAATTTCACATTGAATCCTCAAAACTTTAAATGAAAATTTTCATATAGCTAGTATCCCAAAGAAAAGGCCAACTCCGATGGAATCTGAACTAGTATCCCTATATTTTTCTAATTGTGCACTTGGTTTCCCTGCCCTTACTAAATCAGCCATATTGTTCATAAAATGCCCCTATAAAAAGATGACCGCATTTAAGAAGTGATTGCTTTATGGCCTGTGGGAAATGTTTGCTTGGATTATGTCACCTCCCCAGCAGACTGCCCCACCCTAAACTAGATCACTTCAGGCTAAAACAGCATAGTGCTCCAAGTCTGTCATCTCTGACATTTGCCATTTCTTTAGCGTCGTTACTCAGACAGACTTCAGTTAAGGATGTCGCCCATTGTTTACTCACTCACTGTTGATGACTTAATATCATAATTCACAATGAGCTAAAATAGTTTATGGCTTAAAGAAATGCATTGTATTGTACATTGTGACAGTTTTGACACATGATAAGTCTTAAACTATAGTCAATGAAAAAACATTAGGTTAAAAAGCCTTTATTTAACACTGGCTATGTCAACGTACAGCTACGTTAATAATGGCTTTGGAGTGTCTTAATACTAATTAATCTTAATACTCTTAATATAATAGGGAAGCTTTCCTCTTTCTTTTTCTCAAACTATATTCAGTTATTTTCCATTACATTATTATCAATACTTAAAGGGACACCAGGCAAGCCTGATGCTTTTTCTCTACGAAACTCCCCCTCGCTCGGTCTGAAGCTCTTTTCCTTTTCTTTGCGTATTCCGTCAAGGGTTTTCGCTGCTTCTTCGCCGGCTCTGCCATTATACACACGTTTGCAAAAATCTCTAGCGTTTCGTTAGCCTGCCTCTGTGCTGTAAACTGATCTTGCTTCGGTCGGCGGGTAGGATACACCGAACTTGCAAGTGGGATATTCTTCCTACAGGCAGTAGGGGCGGGCGAGAGAGCCTTCATTCGCCCCGTAATGAGTCATTTAACCATATACCGATTTACGAAGATGATTAATTAACACGAAAACGTTGCCTGGTGTCCTTTTAAAACTAAATATATGTACTGATGACAGCTTTCAGAAGATATTCAAATGTCACTCTTTACTAAATGTTTTACTTCTATTGTTTCACAATGCAACAGTTAGGAGTAGTGGTGTTATGATAAAAATATAATAAATTAATAGATTGGTCTAAAATGTCAATGGACAGCTAAGCTCAGAGTGTCTGTCACCACAACTAGAGTCTGACTCTACTCTGTGTGGTTAGCATCCTGTAATGCCTCTAATAGTGATGGCTACAAACTATGTATTAAAACAATTCATACATTTTTAGTTCCTACTCTGTTTCCACGAAAAACAAACACAACACTAGACAGATATGGCAAAACACGGAGAGCAACACCCCACTTTGACAGGTCCAGTCTTCAGTCCAGTAGGGCAGACAAAAAGACCTTTGTGGCCCTGATATGAATCTCAATACCCCCCATTTCATTGCTTCCTCTACTTACTCCAGCCATGGAAATCAGAGAAAACAAAACAGGGTATGGGATGAGAATGCAGGCCAGACCCTGGCGGATGACAGTAGCTAGGCTACTGTAAGCCTGTTGGCCGCCAAGAATGGTGGATTCATTCCATGTTATGTCTGAGGAAATATTCCCTTCTGTGGCTACCTGCATCATTGCTTTCACATGGGAAACTGGGTAAAATGTCTGTCAATTGTGATATGGGTGATGTGGCTGTGGACATTTGACCTTACAAAGGAAGAAAAAAGAAATGGAAAAATATAATATAAGATAATATGCCTGATACATTAGTGTTTAGATTAGTGTTTTTGCATGTGTGTGTGTATCTATGTGCGTGTTGCTGCATGTGTTCCTGACAAAGTGCAGGTGGAAATTTGTGCAACGTATGCACTCCAAACAGGCCCAGATGCCAGGCTCCACAGGCTAAGGAAGTGCCTGGTTCTCCCTCAGCACATGCCAAGGGAAACTCTCTCTTTGGCCTGAGCCCAGACAATGTGGCCAACAATGATGCTGGCAGGTCACTCAATGGGTGTAAACAGCAGAACTGGGATCTCATTGCCAGTGGGATGCATGTTACCTGCCAGCCTTCTGACTGGTGACCTTGACATAGTAAAATTGTTCTTTGTAGGGTTTAAAATGATTCAATCGTTGAGCAAAGTATCCGATCAGATCAGCAAATATCAAACCATATAATGTTTGAAAGGTTTGCATGATGGATTTTGCCTAATGGACAGTCATTTGAATATATAATCCTATATACTCCCATATGTCACTTGGGAATGATAACGAGAACAATTGACTTATTGTGAAGTGGCAGTCCAGTTTCAGTGACGTAATGGCATGTGCAGGAATTATGGCTGAAAGGCCTGATTCAAACTACTACAACACGGTTTCAAACTGTGAAATTGTATACCATGTTTGCATTTTAACGTGCATTTTAGTGTTTTTCTTGTGTTTTGAATATTATTGTTTACTTATTTATTTTTAAAAAACAAGCCTACGTAAAAATCGTTTACAAAACGGCAAGATACATAGCTTTAAATGCAACCCCTTCACCGCGTATTCACCTGTGACCCGTGCATGAACAGGGCAGAGTCGCCAGCTGAGAGGAGTGTAAATAGTGAAGGAGTTCATACCTTCATCACTGTCGCTCGTAGGCATGGAGCCCCCTGCTTTCTTTAGGTCGCCGCCGTCGTCCGGAGTTTTTCTTTTCCTCGACATTTGTTTTTCTTGCTCGCTTTCAAATTATACCTCCTCCTTAGATTTGTTCTATGCCGGCTGCGGAAAGGTGGTTGAAATCGAGACCCTCTTTGTTTAGATAAGCACATGTAACTGGCAGGATTGCGTGTGGAGAAATACCAGCAAGCCACAATCTCATTCATTCAGACCTCTTCTGTTTCCTCTGCCAGTCTGTTAGGCTACTTCCAAAGTTGGCAGTGCGGATGCACGGCACCAGAAGACGATATAAGTTGCACCATGTAATTGGCAAAATTCAAAAGTGTGTGCCTCTCTGAACAATGAGAAATGTTGCAGTAGAAGTAATTATCTGGAAATCACGTGTGTCCAAAATCATATTCCACTGTGATCAGCGTGAGAGTGCGCAGCGTTGACAATTCATTGCTCTGCCATATCGTCCCTGTTCGTAGTAGGCCTACAACATGCGCCCAATTAGTCATATAAATGTTGGTCTTCCACTGTAGCTCTTTCATTAACTTAATCTGCATGATCAGCGTTTACCCAAATTGAAACTGGTTGCTGAGTTGTCTTTTTTATGACTCTGTCACTTCAACAGCCTACAGCTTGGCATAGGAAAACACCACTTCCAGCATTTCACTGAAACTAAGATGTAAGCCAATCTCTGATCTCGGCGATCGGTGCGTGGTCCTATGGTAGTCCTTCCCTGTAGCAGGGCACTCTCAACATCTAACAGCGTCACTAGAGACCGATAGAAATGCCGTCGCACGCGCGCGCAGTAGACAGTAGGAGGCAGATGCGGTGAACATCTGTGCCATGAGGGAGAATATGTAGATCCCTCCCCCAAAGTTTCGCCTTGCTCAAGCAAAACAACGCGAACCTTATAATAATGTAAAAGCCTGGTTGTAATTTGGCTTTTAAGACACTATCACCACTCTGTCGGAGCACTAAAGAAGACTCTTCTTTCGTCTTAATTGGGCTCTTCATAAAACTTACCAGTCCAGTTGCTAGGGAAACACAAGTCGACCGAGCCGGCATCGTTCACCGCCTGTTCTCGATATCCTTGAGTCGCACAGTAGCCTATCGGTTTTCCCTACCTGTTGTGAGAGTCCCAAACCCTGACAGTCAGGCTGTTAAAACGACATGCAGCAACTTTGAGTTTTGCCGTAAATAAAGGGTCCAGCAGAAATAAGATGTTCTTTCCATTCAGCAGACTCTGACGTCAGCACCACCCTTCGCAAATGATGCCAAGGCTTCAGCTCAGATTGACTAAATGATAACAGTCGTGTGTTTTTACGCAAGCAACAGAAGGGTTTTAAATTCGTCTGGTTCCACAGTAGCCTACTTACAGACTACATACTCTCTCGAATTACAGACTCTTTCGACATATGTTTGGCTAAGGAGTGAAAACAGTAAATTACTTTGCGTGCATTAGAATATTTTGAAGACTTTACCCAAATGTGGTGTAGGATAAAGAAAAATATATCTGGAAAACCCAAATACTCACACTGTTACGCTACATTTTCCGTTACTTGCAGACAAAGCTTAGTATGGGGATTAGTTTTCAAAAGTCAATCTGTTGTCACAGCCTAATTCAGACTTGTTTAAAAATGCACACCTGTTGTTTAGGGAAGTGCTTTTGACCCCGTAGTGGCTAACCGATGCTTATCATTAGACTCTTTACACCACAGGTAACGCGTTTAGGCTGGTAGATATGGCTACCCTTTAATTTAGTAGACTAGGCTGTTATTCATGCACTGCTCTATTCATGTCTGGATTAGCTGCTGTTCATTTTGCCATTTGCAAATCTAGGCTACACGTGACTGGTGATTTACGGTCAATAATGGTTTAGTTCAACCATGAAAACCATATGGTCTTATGTAGCCTAGATGCACCCCTCACCCTGGCAATTCTATGAATCCCAATGACGCCCGCCTTCACTATTTTCTGTAAGCAAACAAGCTTCTCGCGCTTCACTTTCCCTCCTTTCACTGCAGCTACTGACGTCAGAGCTGCTTGCGTCAATGCTTGCGCTTTGACAGAGGGAGCTTTTTTCAATAGGATCCTAATGGGATTATTAGAGAGAGAGAGAGAGAGAGAGAGAGAGAGAGAGAGAGAGAGAGAGAGAGAG
Organism: Alosa pseudoharengus; assembly: GCF_046254945.1. Taxonomy (NCBI): domain Eukaryota; kingdom Metazoa; phylum Chordata; class Actinopteri; order Clupeiformes; family Clupeidae; genus Alosa; species Alosa pseudoharengus. Next base: position 20,311,232 of record NW_027468620.1, on the reverse strand, counting down.
AATGCCTATAATGGGGTATTCGGAGAGAAGGCTGAATTTGAGTGCAAACGCCAAATCAAACCGGCTATTGCAGATTTCACTATCTCTGGGGATGACCTCACAGTGTGTGTTGAAAATCCCATCATGTAGGCAAAATAATAACCAAAAACAAGGAATTATTGCAGCTGCAGTAAACTACAGTCTAGCATTGACGTGACTTTAACTGAACCCGACTTCAAGTCAGGGAAATTAATCAAACGCCGCTGCCAAAGAATGGGACTCTGACGTGCGTAGTCTCGCCGCTCGATTTCCGCGCTCAGTGGTCGTAAATGACCTGCGCAAGTGAGGACTTAGTTTGACAATGAGAGAGAGACACACACATTTTTATTGTGTTAACAATTAATAACACTTCCGTATTAATAAAACAACAGCAATGATGTACATCAATGGTGTAAATACAAAACATGCCTGCACGAACGAGGCACATCTGCTACTAGAATGGAGTCTCCAAATCCCTATAATCAAGCGCAAGATGGCATCCCTGATATTTTCAGTTTTCCCTGCAGCCGGCATTTAGCCTACTTTGACCTTGATCTCTTACACTGTGTTCTGTATCCTCTGAGAGACAGCTCTCACAATGGCTTTCCTGAACGCTCACTTTCTCTCTTCACAGGGATGACGAGATGTCCTTCACTCCGCATTCGTTTAACCGCAATTCACTCTTTTCTTTGCCAGACTCCTTGAATTCAAAGGTAGGTTCCAACTGGAAAGGACATAATGTTCCCCAGCAACTGGTCCCATGTGCCCATCTCTACAAGATGTTACTCTCTCTGACTGCAGTTCAGACAGAATACAGACACGGCCGTCTTTTTCATCAGGACATGTTTTTATTGGCTTTGGTGAAACAGTGTATGTGATGGACTTGTCAAAACCTATTTACATCACACGAGAAAAAGTTTACATAGTGATATATTTCAAAAGCTTGGAAATGTGACAATACAAAATACCGAACCTCATCTTATTTTACAAGCAAAATAGGCTATATATTTTCTTTTGCATACGAACTGGCAGGCCATACACGTGTGTTCATGTTGCATATGAAAGTCCAAAGAAAGTAGAATTCGAGTACAGCCTCGAGAACAGTAACTACTGTTGTTTCTATATGACGTAAGTAAGAATGCAAATTGAAAAGTTCTTATTTGCATAGGCCATCACAGACTTGGGTAATATTTCTCATTTGCATTGAGTTTCTGGTGTCTGCAGAGTTTGGGATATTCTGCCATCTACTGGACATTTAGACACATCTTCAAATGATCTTATCTTAAATCAGATAGTTTTTGTCATTTAATTTAGGGTAAAATTACACTAAAATACTGTGACCTTTCTTGGGTTATGTTGAGGCACATATTACACTACCGGCTTCTTTTTTTGGTAGATGTAGGTGGATATTCCTCAGTATATGAACACTTGTAAAATCAGTGGTCACGATCCTTCACCCTTATACGAAATGTTTTGGCTTTTTTGACATTTTCTGTCATGCAATTCTTTTCTGTGCATTAGTGCTGGAAAATTTGACATGCCTTCTGCGTGATACCTGTGAGTTGATGTTTTCCTTTTGTCAGAGTTCTCCATGATTCAGTTAGATTGGTATGTGTGATTGACTGCAGTCACTAAGTATGAGCATGCACTTTGACTGCCATACCAACAAGTCTGGCTCTTTGGCAGTGCAGTCAAGCTGTAGGTTTAGTACCCCATAGACCTAGGTTTGAGGCCTTGTGAGGTGACTGACCTCTCCCTACACAGAATGATTCTTTACACTGTAGTTAAGACCAAGGATAAATACACACATTCGAGTGCAAGCACACTCAACCCAACACAGGTGGCTGGATAGAAATGCTAGCAAATGAAGAATAACTTTGAGATCTGTGAAGTAAAAGATGGTTGACAGGCCAACTGTTTAAAAGATCACATCTCTAAAGCAACATAATGTAGTTCTTACACTTTAAAATAGCGGCTTCTCACTCATTTTCATGCCAAACTGGTTTACAATAGGGAGAATGGAGTCTCTGAGATTGCTGATGCGCACCTGGAGCAGGTATTGCACCATGTAACATTGTTGCCGCAGGTAGGGACAGGTCCTTTCAGTCAGTTTGAGACAAATTTGGTAGTGCTTAAATGGCTACCCAGTATGTTGGACATTGACAAAAGGGGGAATTCCTACATTGTGTTTCTTTATGACATGGTGAGTCTTCAGATGGTCTGGCTGAATCTGCTATTCCCCAGAACTCCTGTAGCAGGCCCTACTAATGCCTCAACCACCAGAGATGGATGCCATTCCTGACCTAATATAAGTGAGGGGAATCCAGTCATCACAAGACCACACAGCATGGAGGCAGTGGAATCAAAGCCGTCAAAAGAATACTGTTACACAAGACAATGGCACGGGAAAATAATGTGAAGCTAACTGCTGAGACCTTAGAGATGAAATCTATTTAAAGACAATATTTCTCATACTCACTTTTTATGTTTTCCAAAAGACTGTTTATGAACTGTTTATGTGCTCTGTCACTGTATCCTGCGTCATGTTGTGTACTGTTGAATAGGCTTGTTGATTGCCCACTGTGGGAGAACACATTGAAATTCAACACCTCTCCTGTGTATATCTGAAATGACCCGCCTAGAGTATCTAGTGACTGCTGTGAATAGGGCAGCTGGCAACCAAGCAAATACCAGGAGGGAATAGACCTCATTGGGGCTGCTATTGGTAGAAATCCTTAGCAGCAGCATCCCTGGCAAACAGACAAGCAGATGCACCCAACTAAGCTATAGAACAACAAATATACCGAATACCCCAAGAGTCAGTGAGAGCAGGGGCGAAAGAAGAGGTAGATTACTTGGACTAGCCAAATTTGGGGGCAAGGAGAAATCTTTGCAGGTTTGTGTATGTGGATGGAAGAAACTTTACTGAAAGGCTTGATGATTCCAACTGGGGAAGGGAAAAATGCCTGGATGAACGTGTACAAAGTCCCTACACTGATAATTACTTGTTACGAAGTAGCTCAAGTCAGTCGTTTGAAGTCCACCAGCAGGTTGAGCACCAAAGGCCGCAGGATAGCCCTGCTACACCTGAAGGAGGACCTGGCATACTTGCACAGAATGATGGGGATCATGCAACTGCTGAAATACAGCGGCAAATCAAGAGACTGCTGATGCGCAGAAGCCAAATGTTAAATGGCCTAGGGCCTCTGAGGTTGAGGAATGGAGTTCCATAAATGTTGATTTAAAAGGAGTTTTGGAAGGATTGAAAGGGACAGCTGGTGGGTGGGACAGACCATGGGTATTTCAATAATTGTGGCATGGAAAGATATGGAGCCTGTCTGAGAGCTAGGAAGGAGAGGCAAAGTCAACCCAAGTCAAGACGTCAAGTTGAAATAAAAAGATTAGTTCGGCAGAGGAAAAGGGCAACAAAAATGAAGGGCTGAGCCTAAAAGGTGGAAGAGTGGGTGGGTCCAGGCCCATTAGTTCCACCCATAATGCCGTGCCTGCCGCAGACATTCCTCCAGTTGGAGAGATAGGCTCACTATTGGACAAGGCCCTGCCGAGGCTGAAAGAGATGCATGAGGTTGTGCATCGTTCACAGGCTGAAGCTTCTCCTGGTCCAAATGGCATACATTATCAGGTTTATCAAGAAGCACCTGATGTTGTGACATGTCAATGGAAGCTCCGAAGCTCCTGGTTATTGTATGGAAGAAAAGAACAATTCCAAAGGTGTGGAGGCAGGAGGTTACCTCTTTGTAGGGACAGCAGAATTTTGTTTGTGCGAGAGGGACAGAAATGTGACCATCAAGCAAATACAAGCAATACAGGAAAATGGGGCATAGCTTGTAACACCTCCCCCCCCCCTCTCCAATAATCTCAACCAACCAATACAACCCACAATTTTAATTAGTATGAAACAATTTTTAGAAACAATTTATGTTGACTTTGTTAAAATAGGTATTCATCATATGGTCAAGGCAGCTTATTGCATATTCAAAAGAAAATAGCTATACATTATTGGAAATAAACCTTGGAAATAAAAATCTGAAATTGAAATAAAAAAATCACAAAATAGCATTCATATTTACACCATGTACAATTTCCTTTACATTTAGCACAAGGTAGAAGTGCCATGCTACAAAAGATCAATTCAGGCTGTTGCTGTTACTGGAAGTTAGAATGTGTCCAAGCCCATAATATGCCTCCTTGAAACTTTAAAGGGACACCAGGCAAGCCTGATGCTTTTTCTCTACGAAACTCCCCCTCGCTCGGTCTGAAGCTCTTTTCCTTTTCTTTGCGTCTTCCGTCAAGAGTTTTCGCTGCTTCTTCGCCGGCTCTGCCATTATACACACATTTGCAACAATCACTAGCGTTTCGTTAGCCTGCCTCTGTGCTGTGGATGCAGGACGTAAACTGAAACTGCTTCGGTCGGCGGGTACGATACACTGAACTTGCAAGTGGGATATTCTTCCTACAGGCAGTAGGGGCGGGCGAGAGAGTCATGAGTCATTTAACCATATACCGACTTACGAAGATGTGTAATTAACACGAAAACTTTGCCTGGTGTCCCTTTAAACTCCATAAAACAAAACTCTGCATCTTCCTCCGTTGTTGCACAGATGCACACAATGTCCACATATGTCTGCAATAGTCTTTACAGAGAAGGTGGTGTGACGGGTGTCCAAGCGGTGGACAGCCGCAAGTGGGGAGACGTGTCGAACTGCGAGGAGTCGTGAGGGAGTTCTGTGGCTGCGCTGTCGTACAGGGGCGAGCCAGAAGAGGGCGCTGCCATGGGGTGAGAGAGGGCAGCGTAGTGGCCTGACGATCCACGCAGGAACTGAGAGCCCAGGCCGCTGGACATGCCGCCAGACTGAGAGACCGGAGCCAGAGAGGAGCCTGACCACAGGCTGGGGTACTGGCTGCAAGGAGGAGGAGTACAAAGACTGAGACTTTGTGTGTGTGTGTGTGTGTGTGTGTGTGTGTGTGTGCGTGTGTGTGTGTGTGTGTGTGTGCGTGTGTCAACCAGGGTAATGGTGATCGAGGAAAGTAGCACAAGAGTACTAGCACTACTCAGTCTCCACCTCCAACTTTTATTGTCAGTATTACACCTGTAGCTTGGACCAAGCCATAAACAAATCCAGCCAATCAACACATTATTTCTGAAGCATGGAAGGGAGGGATTTCTGTGGCTGATTATCTCAAATACCTATAACCTTTAGTCAGAGCTATGCATTAAATATTGACTGTAAGGTAAAGCTACTGTAAGTTAATTCACTACACTTTGCACACTTTTTTTCACTTTGAAGCAGAGTCCACTAGAGGGCAGTTAGACTGGGCAGCTCCTAGTTAGGAAGTGCACAAAGAAACCACACACTGTTGAGTGCTCTACAAGCTTTCTTCAGGTGTTGAAGTAATGTAATTGATGAAGATTCAGCCGAACGGCTGAATGCAGGTTGAAACAAACGCAACAAAACATTGCGTACATATTGTTTGTAGAGCATACAACAGTGAGGGGTTTCTTTGTACACCATCTGTTTTATTCCTTTTGACTCTAGCACCTGGGTGTTTGGGTGTTTCCAGCCTTTAGTTTGCTACATACATGGGTCTCCATGGGGAAGAGGCAGCCTCACCTGGAGTTGGCGTTGGGGCTGGAGGTGTGGTTCACTGGGAGCATGCCAGAGTGGGGAGACATGGGCAGGCTGGACCAGTTATCCGCCGGGAGCACAGACAGGCACGCTGAGGAGTTCTCTGTGTAACTGGCTATAGACAGACAACACAGTCATTGTTTTACAGACCTTTAATGTGTTTAGAACTCTATGTATTCATTATTTTCATTATTGTCAATGTCAATTTTATTTATATAGCGCATTTACAGACGGCTTAGCCACACCAAAGTGCTTCACAGTAAAGTGCAATAAATAAATACAGGAAGGCACAAAATATTCACTAAATAATTTTGTCAGTGTTCACAACATATGCATACTCATCAGAAAGGGTGGATAAAATGACCAAATTGAAAACCTCACTGTCACAGAAATACTGCACAATGCTATGCTATTTGTTCTGTGTAGTCATATATGAAAAACACAGACATGACATATTTTAGTAAGTCATAACCATAATGATTTTTATCATTTGTTAGTTTGTGACTATTGTAATAAGCAAGTATTGAACAAAACACAGTTTCTTTTTTTGTATTAAACATATTTAAAACCGTGCTGAGTAATATCTGCAGTAGTGAAATGCAACACAAGTGTCCTAAGCATTCCACACTAGAGACCCAGCTGTTTACAATGCTGAGAATCAGCTTACACAAAGGCAGCAGGAATGCTGGACATTCCCTGGGAGGCGACACTTGTTTGAGTTTCTTGTTAATGGTGTGGAATGATGTGTGCATTCTATGGACGCACTCTTCAGAGGCAGCTCATTTGAGCAGCCTTTTTAAACTGCACTGAGAAGAAGCCAATCATCTTTATATGGTTCCACGCAAGACAGGGCAACTGCTAGCCTACATTTGGGTCCTTAAAACCAATTAACAAATGGACAAATTACAAAGAGCTGTGAACTGGAGAGTGTTACTTACTTGGGGAGTTTGTGCGGTGGGCGTAGGGACTGGCATAAGGTGCAGAGCGATGGTTCCTCAGAGAAGAATAGCGGTCACAGCCATGGGAGGAGGACAAGGACAGGGGGGCTCCAAACTGGGGGTGAGGACTGGCCGGAGGACAGAGGGACCCAGAGCCAGTGATGAACCAGCCACTCACTACAGAGAGGAAGCAAGCGAACATGAGAGAGTGCCTTAAAATCAATTACCACTTTTTATTACATTGACTTGACACAAAACATTATACGGTGACACATATGAAGTTGTGCTCCATTCGTGTGGTATGATAGCATTTTTTTCACGCAACTGATTCAAGTTGAACTCAAGCTCATTTGAAATCATTTAATGAGCCCTGTCAATGAATTACTGAACTCAACTCCGAAGGTATCTATAAGGTATCCAAATGCTTGATGGACATTAGCTGCTTTGAAAAGAGTATTTCTTAAAACCACTTACACTGAGAATAGCCAGATTGTTGGTCACCAGCCTCTTCTGTCACATCTTTGTGGTCACTTCTGTTAAGTGAAATGTATATGAATATATATCACATTCAAAAACAGACACAATAGTGGTTGGTCTTTTAGGAACATTCGCAAACAGGTAGTTTGTCTTTAAGGAATAATCACAATACCTTTCTTTGGAATCCAGAAAAGCCTTGGCAAAGGGATTATATTTGATTTTGAGAGCAGTGATCTAAAAAGAAGAGGACTGCATTTAGAGAACAGCTCACAGGCACCTAACCCCTCACTGCTCCCTGAACACCATTGTAGCAGGCAGCTCACTGCTCCAGGTTAGTGTGTGCTTCATCTCACTGTGTGTTCACTGTGTGCTGTGTGTGTTTCACTAATTCACGGATTGGGATAAATTCCCTCACAGGATCAAAAAAGTATACTTATACTTAACCCCTCCCTAAGGGAGTAAAACTGTCGAATAGTGGACACTTACTGCAGAACTGACAGTTTGTATCTAATATTAAAAAACACCAGCCTACCTCCTCGTTCTGGTATGCAGTCACTGCGATGAACTGGGTCTCAGGGAATGAGTGACTTATGATCATCCTCTGTGGTGCGCCAACGCGCACAATATGGATACGTGGCTCGTATTTATGTAAAGAGTTCAGCATTATCTGAGGAAATAAAAAAAAATTGTGTCAGATAAACCATATGAATCCTAACGCGCTGTCTAAATGTCGATTTAATCAGGACGCCTCAACTAACCTGGCCGCCACCATTAAGCTTGTTGGTAAGCTTCACTTTACTGAAGGAAACCGGAGCTTTCATCCAGTGCGCACCGAAATTTGGCGAGTCTGGATGGATGTACACGCAGCTGGGTGCTTGAGGCTCTGGCTTACCCCCGGGGACCCACTCCCCATTCACGTATTTCCAACGGTGATTGTCCGCAGCCACGAAATCCAGCAAGAAGGAATACATAGCATTTGGATCCAAACCAGACACGTTTACTTTCAGCACAGGGAACATCCGTCTGATGCGTAAAAGAAAAGAGAACATCCGCATTTTCAGCAATGAATTTCAAATAATCTCTAACAATGGATCAACAAACCAGAATATAGCCTAAAATAGGCCTATATGGGAATAGACTGACACAGGCCTTACAAGTTTCTCTATGTCTTTGTTGAAGAATTTAAGGGATTAAAAAGTATTGTCAGATGTTATCATGCAATGCAACTACTGCTGTGCATAGATAACAATTATGTTTACACAGATTCATACACATGGGCAGGAGTGAGTAGTAAAATACTCGCAGTTAATATTTTGCATTATGTCCTCACGTTATATAGTGATAAGAGGCGAAGTTTAAACGTTAGATAAATAAGAAGTACCTTCCATTTTTGGTCACTATCATTTCATTGGTAAGCTCTTTAAATTTTAGCCACAGCTCGGCGTCGTCGAGGTGAACTTTTAAATCCCTCTCCGTTGGATCTCCTTTCTCACTCCCAGCTTGTAGTTCATTTTCCACCGCACTCAAGAGGTGGTCCACTCGATATTGTGCCGTCTTTCCCGGACACTCGCCAATACTTGAGGCCATTCTACCCAAGAGCTCCAGCGCTTCGGTAAGGATAAAGCTAAAGGACAAAAAAAGCCTTTCAAAGTTTGGGCGTTATCTAATTACCTTCTCTTCTTCTCTAATGCCACTAAATGAATTGGGAAGGCAGGTGAAGCTGGTCCGTTACTTCTTCTGGATTGTAATAAATAGACCACAGTGACGGGCCATCAGTGAGTGGGAAGAGTGAGACTGATTGGCTTGTCTCCACTTTGATGTTTGCCGCTTGGGAAGTCATTGGCCAGCGGCGGCCATATCAGTGGAAATGGCCACATCAAAAGTCTACTGTCCTTGGAATTTGTGAATGGACATGCCACATCTGCAAATATTTACACTTGTATTAAAGCAGCATCTGCAGGAGCAGGAGTGCATTTGCATAACCACAGATATCGCTGTCTTGAGCTACACTGAATCACTTTCACTTTTGAACACCGGTGGAACTTGGGCCTACAGTACATGCTGGTCAACCAGTCCTAGTGACATCGCGAATAAACAATTTGTTGTGTAATTAGCAGTCAGTCCAGTGGACATCTATGGAAAGTGATGTAGACGTGCATTGTAAACAAATACATCGAATATTTTCCATTTATAGAAAGACATAGTTTTACAGTAATAGCTAGTTATAGTAATAGTTGTAGTAAAAAATATTCCAAAGATGACAAGCTGCGATAGAAAAAAACTAGGTAGCGCCATTGTGTTTAAGACGTCAACAGACGCCGTCAATGACGATGTTTATTAGTTTGAAAGTCTGTGGGAATCACCAAGCCAAGGTGACAACCAGGAAACGCACTGATCACAACATGATTGGGGGTATTCATAAAATCTCATGAAACCTACAATCTCCTCTCTTCCGGTTAATACAAATCCTATGTCTCGACATAATACTCATTGAAATCTCCATCAAAAGTACTATTAATTAATTTGTACTATTAGTACTATTAATGTGTTCTATTAATGTCATAATCAGGCTAATTAAATCACACAAATATACAAATGTTATACAAATCTCTTTTATTCTGAAAATAAAAATGAAGGAAATAGAGCTTAAGAATAAAGATTCCTCAGAAGTTTCACACAAAAGTAATTCAGGGCATGATCATCATACCAAATAAGTGTCTAAATATTAATTAAGGGTTGGTTTCTAATGTCAGTATTACTAGACATGCCAAATGCATGAAGCAACTGCTTTCATTCTACATAAAACAGCTCTTTGTCACATAATTTCAACATCCTGGCAAAGCAGACTTTTTCAGAGTCTGCATACCATGCATTTCCTCAAGGTCATCTAATGGAACAAACAACACTTAAGCGTACTGTAATTCTGCCACATCTTCACACTGCAATCGTCCACCTGTTGAATGAAATAATAAAGCAGAAATAAGTAAGTCTTTCCTTATAATTACAGTTAGAAAGTAATTTATAACAAGAGGTTTCTTACAGGTGATGTGTTTTGCTGAAGCAAGTCATTTATAGACAAGGGCTCCTCTGGATAAACGGAAGCAATCCCTCCTTCACAAGGCTTCCTATCCTGAGTTTCTGATTTAGTCTCAGTACTGTGGGAAGACATAACGTAACTTAAATGAAAAAATGAATAAATCACTTATCGCCCTATAGAGGTCTATAGAGTTAAGTTATAATGTTTGGTCTGGTCGTTCACTGATGGTAAAACTTAGTCGTTGGTGCTTTACTGTGGGCAGAGAGCTGGGGTAGGCTCCATGTCTCCATCTACATCTGATGTGGTCCTGTTGCTGAGGCTTTGCGACAAAGAAGAGAGGAGAGTTTTTCTGGTGGTTTGATCATCTTCCATGAAGTCATTACTATGTGGGAATATGTAATCACTCTGTGGGACAGGCAAGACAATTTGTTATTTTCATTTGGACTAAACAGCCCTTTTCAATACAGTTTCATCATATATTGTTGCTATATGAAAGTTTCTGAGTATATTTTCCCACTGTCGTCAGAGGTAATTGTGTGCTTGTCTGTCTGGACTACTGTCTTCATACAGGTTTCATTTTCAAATCTGGATTAAACCTGGTAGCAAAATGGGACAATAATCCCATATTAATCTCTCAAAACCTTGAACCATCTAATTATCATGAATAGGACATGATACTCACCAGATGTCTCATTTGATATCCATCCTCCAAAATAGGTCCACCTTTCCCCAACAGTCTGGAAAAGGATTAAGCACCAGTCATATAAAGTGGGTTTTCTATTCATTTAATCTTTACAACAAAAGTCATTTACACGTATCTATCAGTGGCATCTATCACTTCCCAAGGTCAGTGGAATTTCTTTTGAGTTATATGTCAATCAATCTTATATGTGGAACCTATGAAGTGTACAATAATAATAATAATAATAATAATAATAAATACAACCACAAATGGTGATTGTCGGGGTCCAGGCAAAATGGCAAGACGTGCCCTTTAACAGCATGAAGGTGGGGGCCCCCTATGGACCGAATTGTACAAAATGTGGTGTGCGTCCAGAGAATGTAGTATTGATTGTGTATACCAAGTTTGAATAGAAGAGTTGAATACAAGATACGATATAGGTAATACAATCGTTATAGGCCACGTCCCAAAAGTGGAATGATCTATAACTTTCAAATGGAGCTATGAATCAAAAATCGGAAATAGTCTGAGAAGATAGATTAGTTTCACTTTTGAGTTTTTTGAAAATGGAGGGAAAATGTGCAATATGGAAATGGGTGTGACTGGATTCATTGGATGCGGGAGCTCTGAATGAACAAAAGGAAAGAAGAATTTGTCAAAAATTCCATACGATTCCGGAGATATGAGCAAAAACATAAATTTGCTTATTTTAGTAATTTACTTATTTTAGTATTTTAATGGAAAGAAAAGATATAGGCAATAGAATCATTATAGGCCACAATGTAAAAGTTGATTGACACGCAACTTTGAAACCGGACAACAAATCAAAAATCGGAAAATAGCCAATCTGTTAGTCTTGGTCTGTAGATGATGTGTACGGAATTCTGTGGGAATCGGAACAACAGTCTAGGAGGATATTAGTTTCACTTTTGAGTTCTTGAAAATGGCGGGAAAATTTGCATTATGGAAATTGGCATGGCTGGATGGAATAGATGCAGACCTCTGAAGGAACAAGACGAAAGAAGAATCTTTGGACCCCTATGGACAGAAATGGGTAATTCCTGTTTTGTGAGATTGTGCACTGACTTGGGACCTTCAGTGAAAATGTAGTGTATGTACCTAATACAGTTATGGCTCCAGACACAGTTATGCTGCGGAAAAATAATAATAATACTAGGGGAAAATAATCAGAGCAAAAACAATAGGGTTCCCGCAGCTTCACTGCTTGGACCCCTAATAAGTGTAGCTGTGCATGCAATCTCATAATATGCAGAACATTAGAATCCAGTAAAAAGACGTCAGTTTCCTATACAGTGTTCTATAGCATGTAGAAAATGGTGCTGTGCATAAGAGGGTGTTTTCACCTTTGAGAGAAGGCCATGTGAGTGAGAGAGAGGTTGTGCATGAGTCGGAGCTTCAGCAGGTTACTATCTATGCTCCTCTTCTCAGGAAGCTTGGGGGCTGTCTATTGGAGTGAACACTTTGTATTTTAATTGACTAACCATACATTGAATACCAAAACATACTACACAGGAAAAGCATGTATAGGTTTGAAACTTTAAAGGTGTCATTCAGACCTATGGCCAAAACATATATATATATATATATATATATATAAATAAATAAATAAATGAATAATACTTTTTTTGCTTAATATTACCTTTTTGCTTAACGTAGGCTTACCTTTTTTTTTTTTTTTACAAAAACTGTCCATTTTTAACTATTGTAATGTTTATATTCTGTAAGTAGCTATGGAAAAAAGTGTCTGCTAAGTAACCATAGCCATAACCATAACCAAGTAAAGTTGACCATGCTTACAGTAAAGTCAAGAAAAAACAGTCTTACTGGGAGAATAGTATTTCTGAGAGCGTCCATAAAGCTGGGCTGCAGGGTAGCAAACTTGGGCCTCCTGACTGGTTGGGAGACCATCTGTGGTCAGACAGGATTAATCTCACTTTGCTGAACGTTTAAACAGAATTAATCTCACTTGGATAAGCTTTTAGGATGAATTAAAGTGACTTTATTTCACTTAAAAAGAATGTCAATATACAAAGGAAGTCCAATTCTCACCCCACACATAAGTGTGACATAAGATAGATGTATATTGTCCTTTTGGCAGAGTAAACATGTCTGAGTAAACATAGTTTGGAATGAGCTGCCAAATTACCTTTTCAACCAATTATATAATTTCTATGCAATTTGTATTGTCCCTAGGCAAACCATTTCCCATAAAAAAGACTAATCTCAAGAATTTCAAAATACGAGAAATATAATGTGGTGCACATACAGTATATTCTCTGTATCACCCATTTTTTCTGTCATCCTGGGGAATATTAAGTTTTGAACCGCAACTGCTGCATTTTGCTACTGATGGTGTCGAAGCTGGGTGGCCTCACAGTCGCGGTCCCAGAGGCACAGTGTCACCTCCCACACCGGACGTGTCACTCTGAACACCTGGCTGGTGCTCTTCAGCCCCTCCTTTTACACCAGGAGGTGTGGGGACCTCTGGGGCAGATGTACTTATACCCTTAACACCCTTGTGCCTAAACAGGGCACTAAATACAGTGGATGTACTGGGTGAAAATATGGTAGATTTACAGGGTGATTGTGGCACCCAGTCCAACAAGCTATGATGTGTTGAATATATAGAGAAAAGAACAGGCCACATTATTTTTTCTTAGGTCACATAGACCAAAAGCACACAGTGAACCCATGAGAGGCATTTTATCGGTCATATTTAAAAGGGACTATAGCTACTGAACATCAGCTATCCTTTTTCAGTATACCTTACCATACACACACACACACACACACACACACGCACAAACAGGCACGCACAAACACACACACACACACACACACACACACACACACACACACACACACACACACAAACACACACACACAAACACACACACACTCACTCCTGTATGATTCTGTAGTGGCCCTTCTCTCTTCCTGGCTTGCAGCTGTCAGTGCCGTGAGGGGTGAATAATGCCCCTGGCCTGTGGCTCTGAGCAGCCCTGTCTGCCCTGGTGTGTTTGCCTTCCCCTCTGCTCTCCCCTGCCCCGGCTGGGCTCTGTTTGCCCACATCCACTCTGACAGGGAGGTGTGAGAAAAATCAGCCGGCGTGCTTGTCTGCATAGGACCAGGATCAGTCTCACCGGACTCAACCGGCCGCTCTCTGCTCCCTGAGTCTCTGCATCAAGCCTCTCTCTATGGCTAGTTTCACAGACAACAAACTTCTCTTTTATCTCTCTTCAGTCGGGATGAAATTGTGATGTAATACAAAACGTTCTGGTACAGTTATTAAAATGGGCAGATAAGGTAATTGGATGAATAAGATTGATATTGTGCAGGATGTACAAATATACAATAATTGTGTAGTCTACAGCAACACATAGGTGCTGTTTGTGTGAGCACTTGTGTGTATGAATGTGTGTGTGTATGCATGTGTGTGTGTGTGTGTGTTTGTGTGTGTGTGTGTGTGTGTGTGGTGTGTGTGTGTGTGTGTGTGTTTGTGACATGTGCTTGTGTGTGGGTGTGTTTGTGTGTGCACACGCTTGCTTGTGTGTATGTTTGTGTGTGTGTGTGTGTGTGTGTGCGCGCGCACGCTTTGTGTGTGTGTGTGTGTGAGTGTATGTGGATTCAAAGGTTTCTCCCACAGGTGTGTTTGCCTCTCTGCACCTCCGTCCAGGCAGCTCACTGCCCCTGCGGTTTGACACTTGCCTTGGGAAACATTTGTTTAGCTCCGTCCCGCTCCTGTGCCTGTCTGCCTCCCGGGTCGGGGGTACTGCCTCCGCTCTCCCCCAGCATCCCCTGCCTCCCCACGGCCGTCTGTGGAGGACAGCCAGAAACACTGAGACACAGACAAGGCCGCAGAATTCACAAATCCGCTTCATGGGGAAATTTTCGGGAAGCCTCACTGGCTGACCTTAGTGTGGAGGTCCTTGTTTGTGTCGGACATTTGACCACTTGCAGAGGGAGTTAGCTGATTGCTGGTCTTTAGGTGACATTTACATATTTGTTTGACAGATGCTTCTGTTCCACTCTAAGGGAGGTAAATTATAAAACTATATCATTTTGTTTTACCATTCATCCTTACATGAATGTTTTTGTTGTGGATTTTGGTCAGAGCTTAAGCTAACACGCCTGACTTGTTATTCATGCAATAATATTATTATATTCTAATATCTAATTATATTCTATTAATTATATATATATATATATATATATATATATATATATATATATATATATATATAATATTCTATTATATAATATATATATAGAATAGAATACAGTATATATATATATATATATATATATATATATATATATATATATATATATATATATTCTATTCTATATTCTATAAGACTTCCTGTTGTATGTTCTGCAGAGGAAAAATCCAGATACTAGAATCTCAGATTCACATCTTTGAAAGCACACATGCTGTTTGAACCATATGAATGTTGGTTCAAGACAACATGGAACCTATAGTCTCAGCCACGCATAAGCAAGTATATCACCTGAGAAACAATACAGCAGTTTTGCCAGCCTGTGTTGCTGGGTGTGTGTGACCTGTGAAAAATGCGTTGTGTTGTTAATATATTCCTAATGATGTGCTACTTCTCAAGGAGAGCCTCGGCGCGGTGCAGCTCACACCCGATAACACTGCGCACCCGGGTGCAGACACACTTTGTCTGCTGGGTGCAAACTGGCCTGGAGCAGTGAACCCCAGCTGGACAGCGTTTACTCACAGCACCGTGCAGCAGGTAACAGGCCCATACAAACGCCATGGTCGCCGCACAGAAACACACATTCCGATTATGGAGGAGATGAAGTAAATAATGCAGATGGAGAAGTAGAGTGATTAATCAGGGTGAATATGGGCAGAGATGGAAAGAGAGAGTGTCAAGTGAAAGGCACGGCTTGGGCTATTTTTGCTGTTCGTCTTCAGCCTGACTCAGTGGACGTCTGTGTTGATTTGTTTTTTGTTTTGCCTTTTGTTTGTGAGAGACGTACTCTTTAATACGGACTTTCTTTTCCATTGTATCAGGTCCCAGACTGCCCAGTGGTATAAACAGACATATTTAATTGCCCATAGTGGTAATAAATGGGTGTCAGATTCTACAGGCCCCTGAGACATTATGACTCAGTGAGCCTTCATAGAAACCAAACAGACATCGCTGGACAAACATACGGACCGTCTGGCTGGTATGTAGGGTTTGTCTCACCCCCAAAATATAAAAGTACTCATGTACATCTCTCAACGTTATCATGCTATTGGTCCTCAAATCGAATTGCTGTGGCTCTGCGGTTTGGGGTAGGGGGGTGTGCAATGCAACAATCTGGGGAATGTTCCATGGCATATCAAACTGGGAGAGGAAGGGGGACATCTGTCGGCCATGTTTGCCTGGTGACTTCACACCGGCGGAGGAGTTGTCAACACTGACTTGTGCCACTCTTCCAACTACTTTTCAAACCGGTCTTCTAATGTCAGAGAACGAGGTAGTGACCAAGCTGCAAGTGCTCACAAACACCATCCGTGGCCTTAGTTAACACGTCGCACGCACCCGATGGACTTTAGCATCCCCCTAACAAAGTGTTTGTGTGACAGGAATCGAAACAATGCTCAAAGGGGTTTAGCACCATAATGGGAGATACTGTGTCGGCACAATAAATAGAGTACTATTCTGTAATTGTTTCATAATATGCATTATAAGCTGCTAATTATTCCACATTTCTTCTTTCTTTATATGTCTCATACCGAATATTTATGCTGGATACTACTAGATACTAAGAATTAGATGTCATGTTATTATAGACTGTTTTTTCTATTGTCTTTATTAAGACACATCATTTATGCATGAGAGGGCATATCATAGAATAAACATCTGTTTTCAGAGGATTATCCGTTAATTGAAACCAAAACTGTACATTGGAGATTGAAAAAAGTTCACACACACACAGACACACACACACACACACACACACACAAACACACACACACACAGAAACACAGTCTCACACACATGCACACAAACACTCACGTCTGGGATGAGGTGACATCCCCGGCCGAATTGCTCTGGCCCTTTTGTGTGTGAAATGAATTAGACATTCACCCCTGGGTGATGTTTGTCTGTGCTGCCTTGAGCTGAGGAAAGCCGCCTTAAGAAAGCAGGAGCTGTGTGTGTGTGTGTGTGTGTGTGTGTGTGTGTGTAAGTGTGTGTGTGTGTGTGTGCGTGTGTGTGTGTGTGTGTGTGTGTGTGTGTGTGTGCCTGTGTGCGTGCATGTGTGTGTATGCTGGGGGAGCTGGTGGATGGTGTTTGTCCACCTCACTGCTACGTGAGCAATCCGAGTCCGTCTCTAAAGCGGCTCCCATGCTAAATTAGTCAGTGGCACTGAGTGATGTTTGTGCTGGAACAACAGGAGCAGGGAGAGCCACTGCCCCCATCCAAAAGCCCACCCTGATCAGCTCAGGACAGGGAGTAGTGCACTGCATAACTCTGCCCAGCCTGAGGCACACAGAGGTAAAAATACATGACGGGAATACAGAGTCAGAGGGTCACATGTCTTTCCCATTTTAGCAGATGTCGGACAGAAACATTGCTGACTGCCATGTCATGTGATGATGAAGACTTGCAACATTTCACCCACAAATGTTTTCAGGTAGTAACTGGAAGCATCTCATCACAAGGAAGTTTGGGAAGGACTTACGTCTTCCTGAGGGTCTCTGTCATGACTTGAGATGTGAATCTTGGGCAGCAGAAATTGTCGTTTCATGAGACTCTCAAACCCTAGATTTGGAGCTGACTTGCTGCAAATCACTGTGAATATTACAATCAATCAATCAATCAATCAATCAATCTGAGTGATTAAAGTCTGACAGCACTCAAAGACTACAATCAAGAGTGCATATAATGTCAATTCAAAACAAACTGCAATGATGCTCACCCTAAAAATGCATGTCTCTTTTTATGTGGAAGGTCAGAATTAATTAGCCTACGTTTGGTTTCGACCAAAGTTATCAGTTGGTCAAATCAACCCTAAACTCCCCCAGACAGAAATCCTCACCCATCTGGTTGAGCTTCCCTCTCAGCTTGCTGCCTCTACGGTGCTGGTCCACCCATTGGTTGAACAGCTCCCGCTCCTGATGGGTCTTCAGATAGCCGTGCTGGACCAGCAGGCTCTGCACTTCCAGGATCTGATACAGAGTGTGGGGACAGTGGCAATGGCCATGACATAGTGTGGTGGTGTACTGTTATCTCTTTGTCTTTTAGTACATATACACACACACACGCACATCCCACCTTCTGGCAGGTGCAGGACAAAAGAAAACGTACTCAATTGAACATATATATAATGTCCGCAACACTGCTTTTGACTCCCATATATTTAATGCACAACAGGCAACGTTTCGACCCTGCTGGGTCTTCTTCAGGCAAATGGTGGACACATTTGATGAAGGGATATATGTAGGCCTTACAATCAGCTGACCTACCATGTAATGTCAACTGGTATGATTGGGTCTAAGAGCCCCACTAGTCACTCAATTAAGAGAACACTTACATACAGGTATTACACAAACCTATACATTTCAAAAAGGGCTTACAAAAAGTGTTGCTAAACTTTCCAGCTGTTCTGTGTTAGATAGTATATGGTCAAATAACACTGTGGATGTCATGCATAGATCAGGAAAATCTTCAGTTCAAATCAGAATGTCAGGTGGTCAACAACTGACCAGCCTTAAAGACTAAACTGGGGCCTGGATGTGGTGAGCTTACCAGATAATAAGTGGTTTTAGGGAAATCTCTGAAATGTACTTCGTTGTGCGAAACTGTGAGGCGGCTGAGTTTCTGGCCCTCTGGACTCTTCTTCTTTTTCTGAGAAATAAAACAGGGAACAAAGAAGGGGGAAGAGGGGGTTGGAGACAAGGTCTAGTCCGGAGCTGGCGTGAATGAGGAGGGTGTAAGTAGGTAGGAAAGGTGAGAACGACGGCGAGAGCCTGGAGAGGTGGCCCATCTCTCAGGCAGCTGGGAGCGGGAGCACACGAGACAAATGAGAAGTAAACACACAGCCACAGGAAGCTGTTAAGTGCAGCAGGGACCAATTAGGGCCCAGCAGGTGTCCTCAGAGAAGCCTATTTGGGGTCCGACCCATCTCTGGAGCCAGGAGAGAACCCCCCACCTCACGGCCCTCTCCAGGCCGGCCAGGGCTGAGGAAACAACGGCCAGTTTCATTTGCTCAGCAATTTGTACCAAAGGTTTCCTACCGGCAGGCCCATAAAGCTTTTTATAGCTGCTGCTTTGTCCTCCCTCCAGTGCAGGTCATTAGAGGGGACTATTATGGTATGGCCTCCTGAAGAAGTTCAGCTTTTATAGGAGGGGGTTTGATAAGCCAGGATCTGTCTCAACTACCCCCCCCCCCCCCCCTCATGTCTATCCACTACCAACCCCCTAAAAGTGGCCATCATCAACCTCTGTAGTCTCTCTCACCCGAGAGGGAAGAAAAAGGACTATTGTCCTGCTGCCCAGACAGCCAAAATCAACTTCAATCGCAAGTCCACACCAACGGCTTCCCCCTGCTTCGGTAAGCCAGACAAACTTCCTTCAGTGCTCTTGAGGAAGTGGGATTGAAAGACAGTGTTAAAGGAAAGTGGTTCAAACTATTTCCGTCACGGGATCAAAAGAGTATATATAGTTATACTTATTTTCTTTTCATACTGCTATGGCACCAGTAATTGTGTTTCTAACATCACCTATTCTATCAAAGCCAATCAAATCTTCAATCAACATGTTCTAAACATGCATTTACTCATTTTGATCAATTGTTTAACTAAAAATGTATTTGCAAGTTTCACAAAGTTAATTTTATTGATTCTAGTCATTGAGTACCGATAACATACATCTGGAAGAATGCTAATTAAAAGTAAGGATTTAAATCCACCCCAAGGGGGTTTTAATGAAGGAATAGCTTGACGTGATAAAATAAATATTCAGGTTTTAAGGATTCCTCCACTAAAGATGCAATGTATAGTTTCTAATTCCAAAATGAGAATGTAGGCTACTTCTGTGCATTCTATGCATACTGGTTGTTTGTGTCAGGCATTTGGGTATATTCATTTATGCACTGGTCTGGGCCTGAGAAAAACAAACAAAAAAAAAGCCTGACAATCAGAATTCACAAGAGAAGAATACTTAGCGATCTGTAATTTTGTTATGCCTTAGTTGTTTACATCTGTAAGTACTTTTTGGACAATAAAAGCTACATGTTGTTTCTTACACTACCGTACAGGTATTTGCCTGAGGATTGAAATTCTAAATCAAAGAAAAAAGTTGTTAACTAATACGAAATACCCTAATTAATATTCATGATGTTCACTGTGGGGAGGCTAGAGTGAAGGGTGGGATCTCTTGGTGTCGTCAGTATGAGGAAGCTTTGATTCTCACAGTTGTGTATTTGGGTTGAAGCTTGATAGACCTGGCAGGTCTTGACTGTATTGACAAACTGGCCTCATTACCATGGGATCAAGGTCTCTCTCATGTGTAAGGCCACCAAGACCAACAGCATCCACCCACCTCACTAAACGTCAGGCCTTTGTTCTGCTTCCCTACAGAGTTCCTGTGGGTGAAGTCTACAAGTCCAGGAGGGGTCTTTGGACAACCATCTTGACACTTTAAGAAGAGTGACACCCACTGTCCTCGTGTCAGGGAAATAAAACAGTGGTGACTATAGCAGTAAGCAGAAAAAATGTCCTTATAATGTACTGTACCAGTGTCAACCATTGAGAAGCCTACTTAGCAAAGAGTGCTTTTTATCTAGTATACAAAAGCAACTGACACAATTCTAGTGATCAGCATGGTCAATAGAATATATCTTTTAATGGGACACCTGATTAAAGATACAAAACAAGAGGGGCTCAGCCAACACAGGCAGGTGGCACCTCCCACTGGTAAATCAGAGCAAATGCTTGTATGCCACACCAGTAATAGAACAGAATACTGTGTGATGCAATCTTGTTCAATAATATATCTCCCATTTGGCTCATTTTTGGCCATAGGATATGATGGACATGGCTAAATCTCACTGTCAGGGCTGTAACCAGTATTTGTAGGTATATTTGTTATGCATACATAAGCTGTGGCTATGATGGATGTGTTGTTATGGAGAAAGTTCCTGATGGCCTGACAGTGAGATATGTGAAAATCCACAAGTTGAGAGGTATGACTGGTTTTACTTTTTTTATCCGGCTGCGTTGAGTTTGGATGAGGTGTTCCTCGCGCTGTCTGATCTCCTGTCTCTGCCGCTGCACCTTCTCTCTCAGCAGTGCGGCGTAGTGGTGGGCCAGTTCATCTCTCAGACGGTACATACCCCAGTACACCTCTAGGTGGTGCTAAAAGACAGAGTAAAATAATTGTATTTAGGACAGGAACTTCATAGGATTTAATGCAGGGTGTCATCACTTATTGGATGTACAAAAATAAAACTGTCAACAAAGACATAATCCAAAGGATGACTGCAATGGCACCGTGCTTAATAAGAAGTCCCCACTCTCAGTCTATTTTTAAAAGATCTAATGAGAATGGCCCCAAAAGCTTCTGACAGTCTGAATGCTTCACAAAAGACTGGTGTGTCACTGTCTAGCATCAGACACAGGAAAAGTTTTGAAGTGCTCAATCTTAGCTGGGATCTTTATTCATGCTAAGATCAAAACGACCATATTTTGTGTCTTGTGTGTCACTATGTGTATTGTTAAAGCCGAGCCGTTGTTGTTGCTGCAGACCGCTTTGACCCATTCTCCACAAACATCCATCACTGCCAGGTGTGCAGGCCACATGATCTGACGGCAGCAACGTGATTCCAGCACAACTAAATGACCCGGTGTTGCTTGCAGCGACACCATAGTTTGGACTGGAAAAACGTGAGTCCTTTTTTCACTGAGCCAGTAGGAACACTATTGAAACAGGGTCTTGATGGATGACCCCCCATAACCTGAATAGGGCGTTGTTTCCCAGTGCGCCCTGTGCCTGTGCTACCTGATCCTGAAGCGCTTTGTGTTTCATCTGTGCTAGCTCATCAGGATCTGCGTCCAGGCCAATGAGCATTTGAAAGGTGGAGGCCTCCTTCTTGCTGATGGAGCTGAAAGTCTTCTGAGTGAATGGCTTTGCTTCATTGTGTCTCTGCCAGGAAGATGAGAAAAGTACTGTGGATTAATAAGATGCACCCTTCCCCCCTCTCTCTTGTAGCCTTTTTAACACAATTTAATACAGGCACCCAAACCTGTGAGTCCGTAATCACTTTAATCTCTAAGAATAATAGAGAATTGGACTATGAGGAGGACAACAGACCTGTCCTGTCCTGACAATTTCCTGCTTAGAATAATTAGCACTTACATAACTGTTATGAGGGGATTTGCTATGAAGGGAGGCCTAATGGCATCACCCCCCCCCCACACACACACACACACACACACACCACCACCACACACACACACACACACACACACACACACACACACACACACACACACACACACACACACACACACAATGATCACCCTGACTCACCTCATTTAATTCCCACTCAATTTCTCGGAAAACAATTTCATAAAGGCACAAACAGCATGGCTTCTGCGCTGATGACAGATTACAGCCAACATCAGCAACACTCTCAGATAGCCATTTTCTCCCTTATGTAACACGGGACAATTGAAAGAATTGGGCATTCAGTGAGTTACACAATACAACGTATACCTTGAAAGCAGCAGTGACCACAGACATAACCATCTACCAAGCAATCTGATTAAAAACGGGAGGATCATTTTGTTCATCACCATTGGCAATAATGACAGGTTTGGAAGAGGAGTGTTTAGCAGATTTTAACTTGTACTGAGGCTGACCCAGCACAACTGATGCCTCCTTACAAATTCAATAATGGAGAGATGCTGTTGTGACTGGAATGAAGTACTGCACGACCAGTTTGCTGAACCCTATTCCAAATCCAAAGACATCTCATATTGCTCGATGGTGTTTTAAGCCTGCCTTCCACATCGCCTTCCACCGTTGATTTAAAGGCACCTAATCCTAACCCTAACCTTAACCCAAGCCTTGACGACAACGTTGAGGGCTTAAAACACCAAGAAACTGAATGCTCTATAGAGATTGTGCTCCTTCTGTGGATAGAGGTGGTCTCTTGGCAACTTTAAACAAGGACACGCCGTGTCCCACTGCCTCTTTTCAAATACTCTTCACAGGTCTTTGAATGTTGAATTCAATGAAGCCGTCCTCTGTGGGTTCTCATTGGTGGCAAATTTGATGTCGCTTCCAAGAACACTGAAGTGCACAAAATGTCTTTGATGTTGTTAGGTCGAGGGTGGTGTCTTTACCAATTCTTCAAATAGTGGTTTTGAGATGTGGGTGTGTATGTGTGGCTGATGTGTGTGTGTGTGTGTCTGAGAGTGAATATTTATGTCTTATATGTGACAGTGATTTACTAAAGGCTCTGGAGAACACAAATAGAGCCCCAATTACATCAGTACTGCATATTTAAACACAGCTCAGGTGTGAATATGGAGTGCTTTCAGCCAGATGAGTGTTGAGCCCTTGGAACAACTAAACATGGCACCAGTGTGTCAGATACAATATCACTTTACCTGTCTGTCATTTAAATCTTTCCCTCTGTGACCACACCTGATTGGCACTCATGGCTTCTTGACTACTGTATACAGTCCTTGCTTGTACGTGCACCATCCCCACCTGCATCAGTGCCCAAAACATCCCACCACTTAGCTCTATAGGTTAGCGTGTCGTGCTTCTCAGCTGCTGTAAAAGGATCACATGGCTTACTGAGCTTTGCATTGCAGCACATTTAGGCCTAGTGTCCCTCTGCATTAGATGACCTGACAGCACGCTGTGAGCGTGGCTGGGGCACCTTCACAGTGGCACGACCGGGCTTGGGTCTGACCATGCGTCACACATGCAAAAATTCAAGTGCAAGAGTAACAGTGGCATCTATGCATTTGCTGTGCCCATTTAAGTTATTGGAGTGCAGTGCATGTAGGTGTATACAAGTCTTGCAAAAGGTCTCCCAGTTTTCAACAAGGTCTCTGCTTTTAAAGCCATTCCCACGTCTGTGTGCCTTGCTCCATTAGATCACAGGGTCACGTAAAGGTAAAGAGGAGGGAGGAAGTGAAGGATGGTGCAGGAAAATGCTATCTCTTTCTCATCAACCCCCAAACTTTATCAAACTCTCCCTCTCTACCTCTCTCTCGCTCTCTCCCTCTCTGACTGACTGCCTGTCCAGCCCGAGGGAAAAGGCCAGGCTACCCGCTGGCAGCCTCCATTTGACCACATTCCCAGCCATTTATGGGACGAGCGCCCAAACAGGAAGTGGGTGCTTTGTCACCCTCACAAAGGGGGCACTGGAGGGGTGGCAGTATTTATCAGCGCCATTGCCACAGCAACGGGACCAGGAGGGCAAAGGCGAATAGGGTACAGTGCTGCAAACGCGCAGTAATCTTGTCTCCCAGTGGACGCGGTGACGAAAGACGGCCTTGAGTGATGTCATCAAGCATATAAGGATCTGCACGTACACACAACACACACACACACACACACACACACACACACACACACACACACACACACACACACACACACACACACACACACACACAGCTTTAACACTGTACTGCCATGAATCAGAGCGGCACAGTCTGTCTGAGTTGATCCATCCATCCATCCGGCCATCTAGTCCCAAGCCAACAATGAGAGGGAACAAGCTGTGTATGCCTTCAGTTTACACCTCAGCTAAATATCAGTAGTCTACACCTTCCCAAGGCAGACTTTGCTTTGTGGGTAGCCCAGACCCCCAGAGGAGCTGCAAGGGGTATAGGGAGGGAGAGAGGTGGTGGGGGGTACAAACTTACAAAGAATGGAACACTCAGTGTGTGGTAAATGAACATTCTGAAAGCATACATAGAGAAGAAAGAATGCCACCAGAAAAAGAAAGCGACGAGAGAACAAGGCAGACTAAAAAAAGGTATGTTGCAGTTTGTAACCAAGGAGACTGTCTTCTGTTTCTAAAGTTGCTTAATTTTCCCTCTTTTTCTCTCTCACACACACTCTGACTTGCGCACACACACACACTTCTTGAGGCTGATGTCTTGGGACAAACAAACAGATAAGGAATGATGTAAGGACTCTGGACAAAGACGGTGTGAACAGTACAGACCCCACTCAGACAACAGACATGAATGACACCAGACAGAAGAGTAGCTTGCTTGGTGGTGAGGACAGTGGCCTGCAAACAATATGGCTATTGAGGCAACACAAAGGCTAACAGTTACACAACTGCACTCCACACACGGACATGCACACAGGTGCTGAGAGAGAGTGAAGAGAGAGAGAGCGAATGGGAGAGATAAAGAGAGGGGGGGTAAGAAAGAAGCTGTGTTAGAACATGTTGTGACATCACAGAGTATCACAGAGTGGTCTGTCCTTGTGCAAAGACCCTTCTGTTGACTAACTTATGCAGACATGCATGAGGACGAGGGTGCGACAGACTCAGAGAATCTATACCACACAATGAACAATTGTAAGGAACTGTCAAACAACAACTGTCACTTGTTTTTCTTTTCATGAAATTATTATTTTGAGATGGTAATGTTGTCATGGTTGGTTACCTGGAACATATCTACACATTGCACACTCATGTTTTGAAGTGTTTACCTTGTTTTTAAGATCAGGAGACAGATATGTATCCAGTATGGAAGGCAGAGTGCATTGTTGGTGAACTCTGTGAGGCTTATATGCCATGGCATGGGAGGGACAGAATCCTGTAAAAGTTAACATGGAAATATGGTGGAAGTAATGTTGAAATGAGCAATCAAACATGCATTAGAGAGAGAGCAAAAAAGAGAGAAAGAGAGAGACAGAAAGACAGAGAGAGAGAGAGTTTACAGCTTATAAGTGTAATCACATAGGTGACACACATCTTATCCCTGTTAGCCAATTATATTAAACAACATTCACCATTAAAATATTTAGATAAAACACTCACCTCTCACACCCCACATCCATGCACACAGAGAGGGGGGGGTGGTGGTGAAAAGACTTACCAAAAACAGATAGTTTTTCCTACAGTTCTACAGATTTCCACTGTGATAGAGGAATGCGTGCTGGGTCTGTGCTAAAAGCCTAAAACATGGGTGGGATCACCCACAATGCGCCATTGTTGGTTCAATATAACTATGGCAACCGCCAGGGATACAGTTTCCAATTCTCTGTTGTCACTTGCCAGATTGCATGTGGTGAAAAAAAAGTATTGCAAATGATAAGCGACATAGGTCTTCTTAAAGTTCGCCACTTGTTTTGCTCCTTGCTAAACACTCAGGAGCCTAAGGAAGACCTACGTAATAGTAAATTGGATAAAGCACAAGTTAGTTTCAGCCCATGCCCCCTTAAATGTCTCAACAATTGATAACCGTTCCAAAATTAGTCCTAAATACTGACTGAGTGCTGCAGTTCTTGAAGGAAATGTTGGCCAAAAAAAAAACAGGCTATAGGTGTTCCCCTTGATTGTTAATTGTAATACTGAAGACTTGTTTAACAGTAGACCAAGTTCGCTCCTGCGCAAGCGTAGCGTTGCCATAGACATGATGACGCACTGTAGACTACACGTTCACTTGTTGGGTTAAAGCTGCTTGCATGTATTGTATTCAAACTGAACAGCATAAATGATGAAGACTAGACTTTCAGGGATCTACAAATCTATAGGATCTTCTATCCAAGAGCCACTACGCTATGCATGCGTGTTCTTATTGAGTAATCACGACTTCGTATTGAATTAAGCTCGAGCTCTTCATAAAGAAATTGTGATTTATTTCGGAATTTATGGCGACGTTCCCTGTCCCTTTATTTCCCATTGAAATGAAGTGTTTAGCGTTGCTCTTCCATTTAAGATGTTGTCCGGTGTCCAAGCACGCTGACGAGTCCCCAATCTCATTTAGTACTGAACATAAGAGGCTTAGTTGCAACAAAGAATCCAAATAGACTAAGTGGTGATGGCAGTGATGTTTCGGTCGGTGCCATCCTTCGCACGCCTTGACTTTTGACACTTTATGCAGAATGGCTATTTCTCCCTGTCATAGCCTGTTTACAACAGATAACTAAAGCACCAAGATAATATCATGCTGTGCAATTGTATGAGAGAGGCCTGTTTTAAGTAAAGCATCAATACTTTGAAACAAAGATAGTTTTAACAAGTTTTATTATAAAAAAGTGACAGAAAAAAGCAATACATTTGGGGTCCCCTGACCCTAGTGAGATTGCATAATAAATACTGTACAAACACGGCTTTGTTATGAACACTGGGTAACAATAGCTTTCCCGTGTCATCAACTCGGTAAAGCGATAAATAATATTGTTTACAAAAGATAATTTGTCCCCTATACGCTCAGGCGCATAGACACCGTTCAGGAGGCTATTGTTCTCTGGCACAAAGGAAGAGTCTCTAGGCAAGATCAAGATAGCTGCTGTCATTTAGAAAGTCTTCATTCTCACCCACATCACATGTTATAATAATATACATTTTCACAAAGAAGCCAAAATGATAAAGACAGCAGTGTGCAAGAGGATTTTAACAGTCGTGTGACAGTCTTAAGTGACAAACAAGCTCAATCAAAACACCACTCAACATCTCTCAGTTCACTGTGGCTGTGGCAACTAAGTGGGTGACGTTCTTCGTTCATGTCTTATGAACCATAATCAAATCTAAACTAAAAGTGTCTCCAGTTCGGGTCAGAGTTCAAATTAATAGTCATTTGTCAGCTTTTCAAATGGGGGAGGGATGACAGTCTGTCTATTTTCCCAAAAGCAGCAGCACTCTCTACACCTTTAAGCCATTCTTTACATTTCCTCATGACTGTTTCATCCACATCTCCATCCTCTTCCTCATACTCGACATCGTCATATTTGTACTGGTCGTTCAGGAGGGATATCTTGACAATTGTCCTGATGTCATCTCCTGGAGTCTCTAGCTTGGCTACCGGCACTGTGCTTTTGGAGCCGCCTTGCGTCCTCTTGGAAGGGAAAACCCGCCTGTGTCTGAAGTCTCCTGACGCACAGCATTTCTGTTGCTTGGCCATCATCTGTTTCTCCAAATTGCGCTTCTGAATGACCAGGATCGCCTCTGGAGTTAGACTCAGAGAGAAACGAATCTCCTCGTCCCCTTCCTCCTTGCCGAGCGAACTTCGAGAGGCATACTTTTGACTCCTCTGCGCCCCGGACTCCCCGGAACTAGACCGTGGAACGCTGTCGCAGGAGTTGCCCATTGATTTGGGCACAGCGAGACCGGAGTGCTTACTCTCGGTTTCTCCGTTAGCAGCCGACCTGGGAGCGGACGCCTTACTCAACTGTTGCTGCGGCTTTCTGCTAAGTTGCCTCAGGTTGCTCGATGGCCACGACGTGGACAGTTTCTCTCGATCAGAGTCTTTTTCATCCTTCGTTTTACTTCCTAACAAATGTTGAGTAGGCACAAGGTTTGACTTCTTTTTCCTGAAGAGCTCCTTCCCAGGAGAGGAAATCCGTGGATGGAGGCTTATGGGTGGAAAAGGCATTTTCAGAGAGGTCAAAGTCAAAGAAACACAGTGGAAATGCAGATGCCTTTGGAAAAACAGATGTGAAAAGGCTCCAACGCATTAAACTGAGCAACGACGAAATATATCCCCTGACATCATCTGAACGGACAGAGACTTTGGTCGGCTCCTTCTGTCATTGTAGGCAGTCTGTAGCTCCAGTGCTGAATGAGCTGAGCGCGCTGTCGTCGCTGTTTTGTTCTGTTTGGAGGGCGTGGCTACAATGTGTGTCGGTATGAAGCACGTTGTTGAAGTCAACAGCTACGACTACGTGTGGAATGAAAACAACCTAAGAACCCCCCATGAGGTGGTCTATGAATGATAGTTACCCACCCATCTTTTATAGAAAATAATTTGTTTTACTTATTTTCAATATTTTACTCTTTTAAGTGATTATACCAAGGATCTGGTTGGCAGAATGATGCTGAAATAGTGTAGTGCAATTATACATCCAAAGAAAGAGCTAACAGGCCCATACATAGCCATAATGATAGCATCCCTCAAGAGAACAAAACATCACTTGTAATGAATTTCCTTTCCTGACAGTTGTGGTTTTGTTTGATGTCACAGATGGGACAGGTTGAGACTGGACTGTCCCTGAACCTTCAGTTTATACACTAAAACTGTGACCTTGAAGTAGCCCAGAGAGGGAGGGACGAACGTTAGACATACAAACGGCCCTACACCATTATTGATTTGTGGTGCGCTTTCACAGGCATCTGTAATTTCACAGCGACCGCTCCTCTGTGGCCTGCCCACAGCCAGCAGTGTATTAGCCTCAATGAAATTAAGCACAAATCAATAGGCTTTTTCCAGCACTTTGAAAACAGCTTGGCAAAATGCTCATTGTAATTGCCAGAAGCTAGCCCTCCCATCAATCTCAGATTAAAGATTAGGCAGATTGAACATTCATGCGTCAGTAATACCTAATCTATAATTGTAGTCTATGGAGAGCCAATAGTCCTAGTTAGGAAAGGCATTTATTACTATGAGGAGGACCAATGCAAATAGATAAAGTATGGGCAAATATTAGCTAGATCATGGAAGTATTGATCTTCAGAATTTTGTAATGTAATCCATTCTGGGAACTTGATATCTGAAAGATGCCACGTGGAAGCTTTTGTTCATGTGAAACAGAGCCTGGCTCAATCATTGGTCTTTGCAGTCACTTAACACACAAATAGAATTAGTCAAACAAGCCCATTGAAATTACATAATTCAAATAACATTATAATCAAATTGTGTTTATGTAATACATTCTACCAACAGGCCTCTCATTAGGGGCTTACATCTACACAAGACTTTATCTGATTTGATTTGATATGGAATAATTTTATATCACAAGAATTTGTTAGGCTATTTGTCAAATGACAGAAGATACACCAACATAACATACAAATATTGTAAAAAGTATAGCATCTACAGGGGGTAAAAACTTTAGGGGTCAATATCTTGAATCTGACATCCTTATGAATAACATCCCAATTATATTTATCAGAAAAGCTATTACAACAGTTATCATGTTACAATGCTGTTATCATGAAGGAAGTCCAGGAAGAGGCCAGCACAATATGTTCTAATATACCCAGAGTCATGGCTACTGTGCTTTACATTACAGGGCAAGACATGATTTATGGCAGATTTGTTATCACTCTCGTGCAGACAGGGAAACTATAGGAGCTCACAGAAGTCACTGTTATCTCAGTATTCATTGGGACCTCAGTTCTGTGTGCTTCAAAGGGCTTCTGTTGTTTGTGAGTGCCCAAGCCTGTAGCCGGACCGAGAAGTAATTTATATACACTGTGGCCTCATTATGTAAACATAAACTTAGACTTAAACCACCATGGCTTCCCCACCTCAAAGCAGCAGGACTGCCTTCCTTACTGGAAGTCACCCTGAGACTCTGATTTATTCCCCAGTAATTGCACACCACATTTCTTTTTTATGGGCCTGGGTAGGAGGATGAAAGGAGGAAGACAAGCCACTCCCTGTGACACCCTGTGCCTTAAATAAAAACCTGTCCCGACTCCCAGACTGAAAACGCGGCCGAAGTTCTCAATACTTCACACACTGGCTCTGTTGTGCTTCTTCTAACAAATGCAGAGCTGCAAATGTACACATTCCAACACCAAAAGGCAGAATTGCTGTATACTAATGAGTGCATTTAGTGTGCTTGAGTGTAGATGTAGACATACTGACATGGATGTGTTCTCCCAGTCTCAGCCTACATATCTATGGAAGTGTCACTATTTGTTATAGTCATGATATCTAGAAGCCACAATAGTTTACATTAGAATAACAAAATATCAGTTTACAGTAAAACATCCAATTATGAGCAATGATGATTGTAAATACCATTTATTTGTCATACCGTCATATTAGTCAACCCCCATCTTGTCAGGCTACTTGAAAGCTGTACAGAATGCCCCCCAACTCCACCCCCCACTCTTTTCATCATCATTATAGATGTCACGTGACCGGTTTTGTGTACAGTGAACAAGTCGGCACAGTGGAGGAGGGTGGCTCCACACAGAGCGCCGCTAACCGCCCCTGCCGTCGCCATGGCAACTGCATCCATAGAATCGCTTTCAATCGCGTGCCGGAGCCGCTTTGAAAACAAAACGGCAAACAAGCACCAAGAAAACGCGCACTGGGTTATTAGGTCATGTTGAGATCACAAAGGCACGCCAAGGCAAATTGGGCCATATCATGCCAACATATGGCTTATGATTAAAAGAGGGGGAGGGGGGGTAAAGGACCTCATTTACACGTTTGGTAAATAAAGGAGTCTTTTCATGAGCAACGAGGAATAGAATGTGGGGTGCTGAGAGGTGTTGTTTAATGAGGCATGCCGTAGCGTGATGGAATGGCAGCTGAGTCACATTGTTGCCCAAGGCAGGGCAGTAGTCCCTGTTTAAGATGCCCCTTCAAGAAAAAATCCTAGACCCCACAAAGTGTGTAACATAAAATTGCCCCTCACTTATACCGCTCCCCAACCAAAACATCAACAACACATGCAAGTCTTCAAGAAGGAAAGAAAGAGAGGTCAATAATGAGCAGTAGTCCTGTGTGGAGTTCAGTGATGGTTTTTAATGCTCGGAGAGTTGCATTAAATGGAAGAGCTGGTTTATTTATATATGCATTGCACACATGTACACACACATACACACTCACACACGTGTAGAAATTCATTCCTCTGTACAAAGATCAACATGGACATGAGTCATAGTAGTAGAAAACAAAGAGAACCTGAGCATGGGACAAAACCATGAGGCACTTCAGTGCTCTTCAAAATAATACACCTGATCAGATAGAATAAGGCTATCTGAGCACACTTCATCTGCTCAACATACACAGAATATAAAATAAAATCTCACAGTTAACACATTCTCGCCCAAAATAACAAGTATCACAGAACAAAGAATGAAATCAGGATCTCAGAAATAAAAGTATTACATTTGTTTGCGTATTACACAGTGGTGTAGTGCTGCATGTATGTAGTTATCAAAAGCCACACTTGATAAAAAAAAAGATGATTTAAGTATATTGAAAACAGCAGAAAAAAAAGATAAATTCCTTTTATTAAAAAACAATATTTTACATATTTACTTTGTGTTTGCATATTGGGACCAGTCTTTAGTCAAGCCTCTTTAACTCAAACAGGTGGTGAAGCATTTCATGACTGCATCTCTGCAAAACAGACAAAAAAGATGAGAAGAGAGAGAGAGAGAGAGAGAGTTTCATTAAACACTCGGGATACAACAGGGAGAAGCAAGTTATTGTACAGAGATCCATTATCCCATAAGCATACTTGTGGTTTGATGTGGTTAATAAGTGTTTTGCGAATGCTTTATCCCCAAGAACAGTGCAGAGCGGCAGGGTGGATTAAAAGTTTGAAAATGAGGGTTGTTTTGATGGCGTTTCCTCTTTGTTGTTGTGGCGGAGGCGGCAGGGCGGTGCTCCTGCATATTTAATTCTGTTTTGGCGGGAAGCCGCACAAGCTGGGAGGGCTGGACCTTTCGCTGTACGCCCCCCCCCACCCCTCGACTTCCCCCACCACCTTCCCTCCATCGCTCACAGGTACGGAGCACGAGGATGATGCAACTCCAGCAGTCGCCACGGCAACAGCAGAACAAGGTCACAGCGTTTCCTTCCCCGCCCCTATGCCTTCTCTTCCTCTCCCTTCCTCCCTCCCTCTCTCGCTCATCCTCCCTCCCTCTTTCTTTTTGGCTCTACCTCTGTCACTCTGCCTGTAGATGTGTTGCTATGCAGACTTTCACTGGCTCACTCAAAATTCAGGGGAAGAGGAGGAGGTGTGAACCGAGTCAAGGTTAAAATGAAAAGGGAGGAAGAAGGCGGGCTTATGGTGGGGGGCGGAAGAAGGAGACTCATACCTTCTGATACGCTGTTCATTCATCTCTCTCTCTCTTTCTTTCTTTCTATCTCTCTCGCTCTCTCCATCCATTAGGTCCTACACCACTCTCTCTAGTAAACACTGAAGCCTAAGTGCTGAACTTAGAAAATCACCAAATGAATAAATGATGATGAGATACATTTGGAATATGGCTGATGAAATAGCTGTGCAATGGATGCTTTAAATACAAACCAAAATGCGCAGACTAAGGAGGTAAATAAGGCATCAGTGCACCATGTGAGTTTGGACTGATGAATTTTAACATTGACAGGAAAAACACAGTAAGGAACCAATCCTACAGAATATGTTTTGAGAATTTTGATTGATTGACTGACTGATTGATTGATTGATTGATTGAGGTAAAAACATTTAATTTAGAAGTAAAAATGTGATTCCACCAACTCCAAATTTGAGAATGTTTTTAGACTGTGTGTGTGTGTGTGGTGGCAGAGCGGGCTCTCAGAAAAGGAAATGTCCAATCATAGTCACACAAAAAGGGCAGTGTGCTGTTTAACCCTGGCAAATCTCCCCTACAATGGCGGGGGATTTAGAAACATCACACGAGCCGGACAAAGAAAACCGGGACTGGCCTGCGGATCCCATTATAACACAAGAAGACTCCTAAAGAGCATTAGCCAAATGAGGGCAAAAATCATATCTCAATACGGCCATACCAGCACCCCCACACCCACAGGCAACTCCATGAGCGCCTCAAGGCAAAGGGGCAAAGGGGGCACTTTAGCTGTCAGGATAGATTAGGGGCCCATGTGTATGATGACCCCTTTGGGTGAAGGGGAGGGGTCTGATGTGAGTGGAGAAAAGGGGTGGGGGGGGGACCTCTGGACACCTCTGAGGTAGGGAGAGCAGCAGCCATTAGCCTGGTATGTGGAGTGGGCTGGGCTGGAGGGTTGGGGTGGGGACAACATGGGGCTGTGGCTGATGTGTGAAGCGCTTTGTTTACGTTGCTATTGTTGTTGTTGTTATTGTTGTTTGTGTTGCTCGGTCACTCTGTCAGGTCAGCCAGGTGCTCCAAGGAAACCTGTTCCCATCACATTCAGTTGTTTACCACCGCCACACCCCCCCAAAAAAGCGCTGAGAACAAATTACCAACCACCACAATATAAATGGGGAAAAAAAGACAACTGAGAAAAACAACTGATCCCAACCAATGGGAATGAAGCCGGCCCTGTGATGCCGCACAGCTGTGTGCTCAGCCAACACGAGAAGTGCTATTTACATATCGGCTGCCGACAGAGCGCTGCGCTCAATGACTAATTTTTTAACCCCTAAAAACGCAGCTGGCTTCACGCCACGAAGGTATTAATACTAAATACCCTCACACACTGGGCAGGGCAGAGGAGAGGGGAGGGGACAGAGAGAGAGAGACAAACAAACGGCCATTTGCGTGGCCGAGAGATGGGCATAGTGGTGGTGGTGGGGTCTTCCCCGGGATTAGGGCCCATATGGTGGAGGACAACAGGCATGCCGTTTACGAGTAAATAAAAACATGTTTTCATTCAAGGATTACTGACTCATCCTCAGTTCCAACCCCCCTGAACCCTATAGGCCCTCCACAGGAGTGTGTGTGTGCGTGTGTGTGTGTTTTATGAGCTAACACGCTACCATTTGTGTATGCGACTTCTGTGTTTCTATGATGCAATTAGTGGGTTTGGTATTTCAATTATGCTGGAGATCTGGCTCAATAAGGTGTACTTAACACACATGGCATAATTACTGGGAAACCCTACAGATGTAGGAATGAACATATGCGGATTGGGCAACTACATGAGAAGCTGAATATTAATTGGAGGATAAAGAAGCAGATTGCATTTTGCTCTAATGATTAGAGAGCTGAGGAAAATAAGTAAAACCAGTACCGACTGCCTCAACAAAACCTATGAGTCTAAACCAATGAATAAAACAGGATAATGTACTATGCAAATATGCACAATGGTGTTTGTCTGTTTATTTATTTATTTATTTGTTTATTTAAAGAAAGCAACTAGCCCTCCTTACCTTGCAAATGGAATGTAGGAGATGCTGTACCTGAAAGAGAAAAGCAAACGGGGTCAGGACTGAGCTGAATGGTTTTGGGTTCTGCTGGGTTGAGCCACAGGGCACAGGCCTTTTGTACACAGTTCCTCTCACACAATGACTGTCCTCGATATCAGTCTGGCTAGTCCCAACGAAAAACAACAACAACCTTTGTTGAGGGAATTCACTGGTAGGTGGATGATTATAAAATGAACTGCAGCCTCGTAACACAGTCAGATGTGAGCTTTACGCCAAAAAAAGAGAATGGGGGAGTGCCTTCTGGACAATTTGAGAAGTGCTCTGGTCAGGAGTGAGTAATCTGAATAAAATTAACCTTACATAAGAAATCACCCTGCGATACACAACATACACATTCATATTACATAAATGTATGTGATTTTACGAAAATGTGATCATACACACATAATCTTAACCTGTGAAAACATAATAATTACAATAAATTATACTGTTAGCAGGAGCAACGCATGTCCGATTGTTTCTTTTCAACCTAGTAGTTGTCCCATGTGCAACGATCAGTGCCCGAGAGACCATTATGTTGTCAGAATCATCACATCAACACAATCACAGCATTACGTCCATCGGTATAAACACCCTTATGATCACAGCAGGACAGCTTTAATCAAAGCCCAGAGGGACAAGAGTTGCTTTTAAATCCCCGGGCTTTACTTTGACAAGAATTATGCCTTCCCGACGCCCCCCCTCCCCACCACAAAGCAAAGCGGATAAAAATCAAGAGGTTATTAAATGCTCTGAAATAAATAAACGCGTGCAGAAGACAAATAAACAAGCGGACAAGGCCACTGCAGATCAAGTGGAACGGGTTTCGGAGAAGGGTCTCAGGAGCACGCTCAGCTCATGCTCGATCCTCCCCCACAGAGCCCATTCCTGGAATCTCCGCGTTTCCTTCTGTCTTCACAGTGAATCTGCCAGGTTTGGACTTAATGATCCAAACACTGAACAGTCGTGATCACACACACACACACACACACACACACACACACACACACACACACACACACACACACACACACACACAGTCATTTGTGTGCATCTGTATGTGTGAGTGTGGGAGAGAGTGTGTGTGTGGGTGTGTGTGTGTTAAGGACGTTGTACACGTCAGTTGTGGGGAGAAGGCGCAGACTGAGTCAGGCATGCGAGAGGCGATTGTGCCGTCAATGAAACTGACAGCCATTAAATGACCCAGTGACGTGTATTTTAGGCTGCCAAACGAGCAGTTCCGGCAAATACCCTCTCAGCTGCCTACACATTCTCACTACCTCTCTGACATTCTCTCACCCCCGCCCCCCTCCCCCCATGGATAATTACCCACACTGACGATCACATATGCATGAGCAAAATACAATGCGGTGCTTTTAAAACGATACCTACATTCCTAGTTGTGAACATATTTAATCACACACAAAAAACACACAAATGGTAAGCACACAGGACCCTGAAACCCTTTTCTAATGCTTGCTTGTGTTTGGGGACAAGGCTTTTAAAGCACTGACATCTTAATAGTTCCTCAATGTGACACACACAGATTGCTTGTCACTGAGATTGCTTGTCCCTGAGACAGCTCCATTCACCATAAGCACCAATGGAATCCAAACACACATACACATCTCCCTCTCTCTCACACTCAATCTCCTTCTCTCTAACAATGCTTTCCCAAGCAAATGACACCTGACCACACGCGTCGGGTCAGACTAATAATAGCCTCACCCTCTTGCCCCCTCGCTGGCCTCGAGGTGCTGCTGACTAAAGGCCCTGGTGCCAACTGTGTGCACCTGGTCGCACACCTGTGGCCTGGTGCTTCCTCGAGGCCATGCCAAAGGGTCAGGACGGGCTTAGCGGATCAGATTAGCTCTCCTCTCCTCTCCTCCACTCTGCCCTGCAGGCCTACTCGGCTCAGCCCAACATGAGCTGAGCTGCTTTAGCTGTAGCGATACTAACCCCCCCTCACCCTCCCATCTGCCTGGGCAGGGCCTGTGGGAAAGACATGGTGTGTGGAGATGTGGGTGAGTGTGTGAGTTTGTGCACATGCAGGAGATATCGCATGTGTGTGTGTGTGTGTGTGCAGAAAATGAATGCAGACATACACACAAAAACGCCCATGCATCAGAGTGTTTCTATGCAAAGCAGGTATAAGCTGTGAAAGTGTGTGTGTGTGTGTGTGTGTGTGTGTGTGTGTGTGTGTGTGTGTGTGTGTGTGTGTGTGTGTGTGTGTGTGTATGTGTGTGTGCATATATGGACTAATCATTCCCCAAGGATAGTGTCGCAGGTTGTCCTATGATGAGAAGTCATGAAATAGTGACTCATATGAGGTCAAGTAGATGGAGGAAACATATATTGATATTGATATTAATACGATACATCAGAGCAATACAGCGCCTTGCAACATGATATTACAATATCAATATATCGTCCCACCCATACAAACCATTTCTGCATATTGTTTTCTACATCAAAAAGCTCATCAGTGATGTGGCGGAGTGTTCAGGTAAGCGATGATGACTGAGCAAAGCTCACCTGGTGAGCTGTTAATATCAGACCGGTTTACACTGAGGCAGTCAGTGCTCTTCTCTGCCAAGGTCCTGAAGCACAGGATCCCCAGACAACAATACAGTTTAAAGCCATTAAGAATGGGGCCTACATACATGACACACACACATTACATTCTTGAATTTCCCCTTGGGGATCAATAAAGTATGTATCTATCTATCTATCTATCTATCTACATTACACATATGTAACCACTGAGAAGGAAGATCACCAACAACAGTGTCAGCGTCCTGGGAAACATCCATCACGGCTGAAATAAAATTAAAGTCGATAAGCTCCGATTCACCGGCACCAAGTGGCTTTGGTCCAAAACAGGAATGGCTCTTCTTTCTGCCAAGTTCCTCTGAAGCAGCGGGGCATGGTGTGTGTGTGTGTGATAGCACGGCCAAACGTGAGGAGCTCATCTTAAGACCTTACTCATTAACTGGATTTAATCTTGCACGTGGCCCATGTGCCCCAAGTCAAGGCTCAACTTACTCTCCCTCTCTCTTGTACACACACACACACACACACACACACACACACACACACACACACACACACACACACACACACACACACACACACACACACACACACACACACACACACACACACACACACACACACACACACACACACACACACACACACACACACACACACACACACACACACACACACACACACACTTTTTCATCCACTGACACAGAATCCCTCTTTAGTGTACACCAACAATAGCCCGTTGGGGACTGAGAATGCCTGAACGGAAGCTACAGTGCAGAGGGAGAATTTAGACACTTACCAGGTCATGGCCAAGAACTGTAAAATGCAGAAGATTATAGCCAGTCCCTTTTTATGCCACTGTAGAGGAACAGGAATGGGGAGATATGCAGTAAAAAAGATGAAAACTAAAAAACATCACAAGAGAATAAAGACACACTGGCATGTAAAAAGTCTTTGAGTATATATTTTCAAATATTGAATATTTGACATTAATATATATTCCTGATGGTCCTGTTAAAAAAAAAAAAACACTTACCCAAAAAACAGCACACAGTGTCAAAATCAGACAGAGCTAGAAGAAATAAAAAAGTGGTAAACATTCCAGTATGTCATCTTTTCACTGATGATGCACAACTAAAAATACTACCTTAGGAATCTACAATGGCAGTAAATTAGAGCACTGTCCTTCTTAGTCCGGTATGATTTGCAGTTCTCCATTAATAATACCATGGGGACATGTGCAGGGTTTAGAAATAGATTATCTGGAAAGGAACATGCAACGCTGTTTTGCTTTAAGCGCAAGCTTAAGACTGGCATGTTAAGCAGCCCCTAATGCCAATGGACGTCTTAAGATGCTTCAAATCTTTAATTGCAAACTGCTAAATGTTTGGTGGCAAGAGTGGTCTGTGTTTGGCCATTCACTACATTTTCTCTGTGTGTGTGTGTGTGTGTGTGTGTGTGTGTGTGTGTGTGTGTCAGAATCAGGAAAGGGTGAACAGAGAATGCAGAGCAACACAGCTGGCTTTCTGAAATGAGTGCTAAACTGTTTCACCATTTTTAAAACATTCATTGTTTCTAAGGAAAGGTACAATTGTGGAAGAGAAGGAGTGGAGATGGTCTGTGGGTCTTTACCAGCATGACACAGGTGGCTATGAGTCTGGTGGGCTCAAACATGCGCTTCAGCTGTTTCACAGGCCCCATGAGGAAACAGGTGCTTTGGGAGAAAACACACACAAAAACACAAACGTGTGAGACCACTTCTGCAGTGTAAACACAGTGCAGCGACGCTTTTACGACTCCGTGAACGTTCGCACACACACACACACACACACACACACACACACACACACACACACACACACACACACACACACACACACACACACACACACACACACACACACACACACACACACACACACACACACACACACACACACACACACACACACACACACACACACACACACACACACACACACACACACACACACACACACACACACACACACACACACACACACACACACACACACACAAATAAGGCCAGCCCACACTACAACATGAAGAGGATCTAGCATCCTGTAAGCATAATTATGACAGGGACTGCCAGCATGAGTAAATGTGTTCCCCAGTCTACCACCAGGTGTTTGTGTCACTCTTCCACACCTATGTGTGTTTTCGGTGTCGACCATTAAGATGGCGTTGGTGGAGACGCACTCACTGGCGTGTGAATGACGGCAGCTTGCGACGTGTATGTGTGTGCGTGTGTGTGTGTGTGTGTGTGTGTGTAAAAGATAGCCTCCACGTCAGAGGCTTTCCTGTCAAAGAGCTCTGCGCTGATTGCCAGACGTCAGGGTTGAAAAAAATGGCCAATCACCCTGGTGACGCAGGCGATCATCCCCCTCCCTCTCTTTCTGTGTGCATCACTGCCTCTCTGCCTGTAGGTGAGCAGGAGCAGGAGGGCACTCCTGGGAGTCTATGACCAGCATTTGCATCTCATCTCGTCTCGGCTCTCTCTTTCTCTCTCTCTCTCCCTCCCTCTCTCTTTCTCTCTCTCTCT
The DNA here is from genome assembly GCF_046254945.1 of Alosa pseudoharengus. Lineage (NCBI taxonomy): Eukaryota > Metazoa > Chordata > Actinopteri > Clupeiformes > Clupeidae > Alosa > Alosa pseudoharengus. The sequence continues at coordinate 20,271,212 of NW_027468620.1, read as the reverse complement.
CTCTTTCTCCTCCTGTTTATTAGGACTGCAACTAACAATTATTTTCATAGTTGATACATCTGTCGAGTAATTTATCGATTAATCCATTAGTTGTTGATTGAGGGAATGACAGAAAATGCTGGTTGATCAGTGTTTCCCCAAGCTCTAAGATTATGTCCTCAGATGCCTTGTTCTGTCCATATCCATAAGATATTTAGTTCACTATCAAAGAGGAGTAAGTAAAGCTAAACATATTTAGTCTGGAAAGCTGCTATAAGAGGTATTTTACTTGAAATTTGTTGCTCAAAATTGCACACTGCCTACAAAGAATGGCCCTGTTTCCACATACTTTGACTTATATTCAAGAGCTTGACCTCTTTTGAAAGCAGTCAGAGAGAGTTTTTAGGCGGTTTTGTACATCTGTGGAAATGACCACATTTCCACATGCCCTCTTGGTCATTTATTTTGTCTTGGAAACACGACTGAGGCACACTAACAGGTCTTGTGAATCTGTATCTCAAAGTAGATCGATATAGAATGAAATATGAGGACTCCAGACCATTATTTGCCAAGGTATGCTCATGCGTTTTGTAAAATGCCCTATGGAAACTCCCCATTGGTTTTGGTTACCCAAAATGCATACTAACAGTAAAAGCCTTGCTGTGTGGCAACCTCTTGGTGTAAAAGCATGATCCTGGTCTCAAATGAAAGGTAACACTTTGAGTTTTTTTGTAGACTATTGAATGTATGTCAGGGGTTTTGATATAGAATTAATCCAAAATATGGAATGATTACACAAAAGTCTTTATTTTTGCATTTTCTTCAATGGATGTGTATAAGATGGGACTATATATGCACAACTAATATTGGATAAACCACATGAGTGTTCCAATTTCTAGGGGTTACTGTGAACATTTCAATACCCAATATGGGTATTGAAAAAGGTTGTCATATATGGATTCCCAAGAGTTCAAGCTTTTAAATAATATTACTATGCTACATAGCAATATGGTTCATACAATTGATTTAGAATGCTGGGGGGAGGTAGGGGGCACTGCAATTGTCCCGCCTGCGAGATACCCGCAGTGTAATGGTTAAAAAATTACAAAATAGTTTGAGATTAATTCATACTATATGCTGTATACCTCTATAACACTGTTTCTCTTAAATCTCTCTGTCTATTGGTAATAAATGCTTGGTTCTTAACAGGACTTGAGCCAGAAGAATACAAATGTCCCTGCCCTCAATATTGCTTGTTGTTTGGAGCCAAGACATGGATTCAAGAGCCTCCGGCCACTGTAACAGGCATCAGTGAAAGAAACACAATAATCCATTCAGTTCTCTTATGGTCTCATAACACAGGTCACAAAGCAAGCTTAACTCTTTGGACAGCACTTAAAACAGCTTTCCTGAGCACTTAAAGCCAGACAGTAAACATTGCTTTAAACAAGCGCAGGGGGTGGGGACGGATCAGGTGGGGCTCGTGTGTTGCCAGGGCACTTCAGTCCGAGACAAGATTGGGGACAGGGCTGGTTACGGTTCAAAAGTAAGTCCTCACGGCAACTGTGAATTTTTGCAAACAACTTATGGCTATTATAAAAGTGGCCATGAGCCAGCAGTCAGTCGGTCAGTCACATGATTCACCTGCTGCCAATGTGCTGACAGTGGCCAACAAGGAAACAGAACCAAGAGACTGCCATGACACTCCATGGTACATTGCCCAGAGTGTCAATTATCCAGTGAAGTATTTGAAGCCATTCAACCCATCTCTAGTCTAGACATCCCAGCACACTCACCACACTCTAGAAATTCAGATGTGTTCACTCAGCTCACAGGCATTTGACTACCAGCGTAACAACACAGATATGGACTGAGGCCGCCGGCTCTGCATCTGAGACACTGACAGGGAGGCCAAGGGCTTTGGTTGCCATCCAGTGGGAGCTTCCAGGTTAGAGCCTCAGGGTTTTTTTTAGTTTGACCCACACAAGTTAATGATTGTGTTTCCTCCAAGGAATTTCTGAGAGAGAGAGAGAGAGAGAGAGAGAGAGAGAGAGAGAGAGAGAGAGAGAAGAGAGAAAGAGAGCGAGCAAGAGAGAGAGGGAGGGTGAGAGAGAAAGAGAGCGAGCAAGAGAGAGAGGGAGGGAGAGAGAGAGAGAGAACTACAGAGAGAGGCAGAGAGAGAAAGAAGGCGAGAACAAGGTGTTCCAACACCAACCTTGTATATTAGCAACAAGTTCCAGCTAATCAGGAGGTCAAGCTGAGATAACATAGGTGGCATAACCACACTTCTGTGCCATTTTTCAAGGTCAGAAAATATGATGGCATCATAGCTCGCAAATATAATAACAATGTGTCAAAGACCAGTTAATGTTAAAGGGTTAACATTAAGCCTACACATAAACAGTTAACATTAAGCCAACACATAATGAGGTCACAAAACCTTCAAATGACTACTTCTACTAAACAACTTGCAAAATAGGCAAGCTGAACATTTCAAACACTGTGATTAGACTAAATTCGGTTATTGGCAATGCAGTTGTGCACCCATTGGTGACCAAACTGAGCTGAGATGTAGATCACACACACTGGGCCAGGGGTCACTCAGTTCTCCTGCATAGTGTCTTTTGAAAATGCTCAAAGAGGACACCCGACACGCGGCAGAAAATGAGACTCAGGTGCTCCATCTAAACAAATGTAGAAAAACCAAAACAAGATATGAAACCGAATACAACGACAAGCCAGACAAGCCATGCCTACTGACTGGTTGCTGGTGTGCTGATAACCTGAGCCTTGTTTGATCATGATGGGGTTAAGGAGCACCTGCTAGGCCTGTTTTAAGGTGTCAGTTCAGCCCTCAACTGTCACAAGCCCCATAGTAACCATCTGACACAGAGAGACCAGAAACAGAGAGATAAAATGCACCTTATTCCCCCAACCAAACCCAAACCCACCCACCCACCCACCCACACACACACACACACCTTTTAGATTCACCAAGAACACACATTGTCAAGGTCCCCCTTTTCTACTAGAGACACAAAAGGAACAAACAGGGAGAAAAAACCCAACGTGAATGCAGAGCCAAGTAAGTTGCAAGAGGGTCTTCCCACTAGATTGTGTGTGCGAAAGGACACCATGTTCACACTTAGCACATCTTACATCATCAGTAAGTGATGATTAACTGTCCTGTCCAAAATGTTTTTTTGTTTTCCAAATAAAGAGTGCAGCTCTGCACCAATTTCATTACCAAATTCTCAGCGGCACTGTGAACAGGCTGTTCTGTAACACTTGAACACCTATGGATCAGGTCAAGGGGGGCAATTCACTTAGAGCTGCCCCCACTCACACACAGGGGTCGTTACTATGGAGAGGGATTTTGCCAGACTATTTGAGTTTACACAACAGTACAGCACCTAAGGTGAAGGGAGGGTGTGTGTGTGTGTGTGTGTGTGTGTGTGTGTGTGTGTATGTGTGTGTGTATGTGTGTGTGTGTGTGTGTGTGTGTGTCTGTGTGTGTGAGTGTCACAAACACTACCAAGCACACATCCCATCTTTCCTATAAACACATGCACAGCACAAAAGGTGGTAGTCATTGACTAGGTTAGTTTTGGGTCAAACTAAGTTATAAGTTAGACTAATGCAATTACTAAATACTATTCACAGCCTTACCTGGAAAGGGCAGCGAGGTTCCCCAGAGTGTAGAACACAGCAAACAGCTTGATGCCATTTGGCAAGAAGAGCAGTGCTGACCCCTGTCAGACCAAGACAAGAGACCACAGTGAATGACCATGCCACTCATTAAACATGAGTAAAGTGAACATTACGTGAAACATAAAAACACATATTCAAAAGATTCACAATGATTCAAATTGGGAACACACGAGAGGTGGATTTTAATAAGCAAATCCATGGCTACACAGTTTGAGAAGCGAAACCATGCCATGCTTGTGTTATAGCTCCATCTAGGGGTTACAGCGAGAACTGCAGAAATAAAATGACATTCTCTCTGACACTACTTGGGACAGAAGTATGTATAAAGGTTAATAGAAGTGGGTTTAAAAGAAATAAATGAAGCCCAGTGTGTCTTCCCCACCTCACAAAGTGGTAAGAGAGGAGAGTGGTAGAGAAGTAGGCAGTCACCACAAAAGGTTTTGCATGAGCCAGCCACGTGGCCCAATTGTGAGGAGAGGTGTTGAGAACAGTATAAACTGTCTTATCAGGACAGATCCTTTACCAACTCACACGTAGGCCAACTGCCACTCAGCAATGGAGAGGGGGAGAAAGTGAAAGACACATGGACAGAGTGAGAAAGTGAGGGAATTGTATACAGGCCCTTTGCAGTGGTTGTGACATTTTGGCTACTTGATGTAAGAACCACTTGAAACCAAAACTGCTGTTGACAAATAGGAAGGAGTGTTTAGCTGATAGTCACCGCAATGCCTCCAGAGTAGTGGTTTGTCAGATGGTTTCTATTTCATCAAAGTTTAAATACTGTCATAAGAATGGGACATAGTTACAGCAAGACACGCACAGAGTGATCAAATTAACTAGGCATTTTATTTGCCTTGAATACTGAATACAAGCTAGACTATTGACTCAAACCAACATTCACAGCAATACTAGTCAGGACAGAAGGATTTAGCAATGGACTACAGTATTGCAACTCTCAGTAGTATGAGCAGGAGGAAGTATTCAGAACTGTATCACTGAATCAGCAGATTTCATCAGCAACTCATAGTTGAAAGTTACAGCACATATGACCACGTCATGTCAGCTTTTATGATAATGTGGAACAACAACTGTTACAGAGAGTGCTCATTTTAACTAAATTTAAATGGTTTAAATTTTAGACTATTCAAAAACTATCCAACTGATACTCTTGCCATTTAAATTTGAGTTATCACTGAATGAAGTCAAGACATGACATCACATAACATACAGGGCACCTTATACTGACACACATGCAACTGTTAATCAGGTTGGTGAACTGTGAACTCATAACTAGAATGTCATGTGACTTGGTTTAGAACCGTGCACTTATTAATGCTGACATGAGGAAGCACAGGTTGCCATACTCATTCTGCTAGACAGAGGTGGTAAATTACAGAGTTTTGTAGGCTTCGAGTTGTCTTGATCGCAGCCAAATGCCGCTCTTCCATTTACAGTTTTTTCTGAATGCTTAAACACAACCGTGATTTTTATAGCACAATTTCTAAAACTATTAATACTTATAGCAAAACCACTCACTGAGTTCGCAAAACTAAAAGCACAAACACTGCTTTGCACTAAGTTTGCAATTTTGTAACACACACTTTGCACAACTGTAGGCACAATTCACTGCATAGCACTCTTTTTGCAGAACTGTAAACACAACTCATGCTTTACACTCAATTTCCAAATGATCAACACACTCCTAGCAAATCTATACACATGTATGGCTATTATTTTCACTATTTTGCCAATTCTCTGGCACACTTTCTCATGTGAAAACTGTTTTAGATAATTAGTTCACTTTGCAATCAGCCTAAATACTATAAATAAGTCACAGGTAATGTACAATGGGTACAATGGAGGGAGCAGGAAGAGTGAGAAGAGTAAGAATTAGAGGAGGCTGAAGAATAGGACGTGGAGGTGAAGAAGTAGGAGGAAGAAGAGGAGGAAGAGGACGCGGAGGTGATAAAGTGAGAGGGAGAGAATGACAATGACAAGGAGGTGAAGTTAGAGGAAGAGGACAAGGAGGAGCAAGAGGAGGACGAGGAGGGGAAAGAACAGAAAGAAATAGCCCTTTTACAGGCAAAAAAATCAGTCTACATGTGGGGATATTGTCATGTCAGGCCGGGATACGGCATTCCAGAATATATTTTCCCCGTTGCCTTGGACTAGGACATTGCATGTGATGTAGACGAAATTTTGAGAGAGACGACCCGATGTAGACGGATTTGTTTTGTCTCAGTGAAATTGCTTTTTTGTGTTTTGACTTGGAAAAACACACTTGTGTTTGTTTTGATGTGTGTAAATAAACACCAATACTTGAAGTTTGGATCCCTGTATGTTTACAGAACTATGACAAAAGTATGACCTCAAACTGACATAGTCTACCTTGTGCACAGAGAAAGCAAAAGCCAGATGTGTTTTTTATTCATACCATCAGTGTGTAGTTGGCACATTGTGTGCTTACTATTGTGATGGCTTGTGTTTACTGTTTGATATGAAAACACCATTTTTACGAAGGTGTGAAGAGTTAAGCAAGGTGTGTTAGCTTTTGCAAGATAACTACAATGTTTTGCTGATTGGGTAAAAGGTTTTCCTATTTGTGTGTAGAGTTTTGCAAAAAAAGCCATAGTTACAAAAAATGTGCTTAAGCAATCAGAAAAAACTGTAACACGGCACCACACATTGTGCAAAATTGTTATCTTTATCTCATGTTTAAGTATTTAGCATTCTTATTAAATTGTTGTACTTTTTATTTAACTTTTCTTTTATCATTTTATGCATTATATGTTTCTATCTCGTTGGTCTTTGTACCCCTGCCCGGACTATTTTGATATTGTCAACTCCTCACTGCCACTATTGGGTCAACTGCTGTTGTTTTAAAATATGGTATATAAATAAAGTGACTTGACATGACAAAGTGAAACAGAGTTTGGGCATTTTTGACACATTTGTTTCCTTCACATTTTGTTGATATTTCTAGGTAGTTTTCAAATATTATAAACAAAAAAATCCCCACATAGCACGTTTAAAAGTACAGTCAGCCATTATAATCCAATACAACATTTGTCAAATACAGCCAATTTCTATTCCAATCCAAAATGTTGCTTCAGAGCCACTGCGCACGGAGGGGGTGTGCATGATTGCCAGTAGAGTTCAAATATTAACAATCTTTCCCTAGCATTGTGGACTGCACTTTTAATGTTTCCTGAGTTTGTGGTGTCAAGCAGTAGTGTCCGCTTAGGCTTCATAAAGATAAAAAATGAAAATCCGTTGAGATGAGAAATAGAGTACTTCATTCCAATTTTACATAGCATTACATTGTAATGATTATCATCATTACATCATCAGGGATTACAACAGTAAACAGTTTGCAACATTCTATGGGAACAGTAGTTTGTGAGAAAGAAATAAACTGTGAGGATTCAGGAGCTGTTGTTTCAGACTAACAGTAATGGCTGTCGGTCTCTACCCTTGGACATAAGGTCAAGAGGAAACAATATTGTTGATAATGAGACTCACAAGTATGGAGCACAGGACCCCCGAAGCGAAACAGACGAGAAACCACTTCACCCGGGTACTGTAGCTCAGCGTTGACGCGTCCAGGACCTACAGTAGTGAGAACAATGGAAGGATGTCACAAGACAAGAAATAAGCAGTGCAACGGCCTCGAGACTTCCTTGATGTCTCCACCATGCTCAGGGGTGTAGAGCACAGCCACATTAAATAATCACTCAGTCACGCCAAGTTACCAAAAGTTCATTTTTCTCTTAAAATCTTAACATGGAGAACACAGTGGAGAGATCAATATAATGCGGCTCTTAGCTGCCTTGGGATGGTAGTTCTGCATTTCCTCATAAAATCAACATTGGTCAAATGCAATAGAAGAATCTGAACATTTCAAACAAAAATTAAAATATGTAAAGAGATGTGGGACATCTAAACTATGCATCTGGGATTCATGAGAATCACATAGTTTGACAGCCATGCAATGACAGTAAAACACCACAACAGCTTACCTCCCATGATCCATCACTTCATGAAAGCATGAAAAAGGCATCAATTCAGCATTGCATTAATACAATTTCTTCAATTACTCTAATATGGGCTACATGTTAAAAGCCAGTTGATGCTCTCAAACCTGTGAGTCGTGTAGCCTATATACCCCACTCATCACAGGGAGGTCACAAATCATAATGTGACAGAATGCAACTGGAACACAGTAAAACATTGCAAGGATTCTGTTGGGCATATAGGCTAGCCTATATCATATTTTATACATTTCTTATATTTCAATAACAACTTCATAGTTTCCCTTTTGGGAGCAGGCTACTCGTTATTTTTCACTTGTGTTGAAAAATGCAATTCACATACATAGGCCATTCATCCTCAGACACAGCACATGACAGGATGTAAACTTGTATGGAGAAACAACATTAAACTGAGATATAGAGTAAGTTGATGATAGAGCTCAAATACCAAATCCACATATTATCAAATGACATAGCCTAATCCAAGAACCTCGGTAGCCTCTGAAAATGATAAACGTAGGGCCTGTGGGGAAATGTAATGTAAATGTAAACCAGGCCTGTTTGCAACTAGCTTAGTAGTAGCTAAGATTCGCTAGCAGGAAACCCGTGGCACATTCATTGGCAGTATGGTTATGTCCTTTTTTGCGCTTAAACATACACATAGCTAGGTAATTGGTGTGATATATACATATATACACTACAGTAGATAACTTTATATGAACTTGTTATGTTAGTAAGACATCGCAAATACTCGCTTATTGCCAATAACTACACGTTAAAGTTACGTCATGTCAGTCCACAATACCTGTGCTGTCAAACCCAACTCTTCGTTTTCCTCACGACCACTTAGAACACGACGAAGACTGTCCATTGTCGTGCTTATCGATTTTTTGTTTGTTTGTACTGTAGATAGAAATTAAACTCATAGGCTACAGTTACTTCCTCGACGCTTCGAAGACTCAACTTGTTATCTGGGCGTGTCTAAACCACGCAAGGTCAGAGGGCTATGTGAGGTTCATAGGAAATGTGTGGCACAGAGCACAAATTGGCACAAATGGAAACATGAAGAATGTTCGGGAATCATCATTCTGCATGCATTTTCTCTTTATCAACGTTTAAACCGATTATGCTATATCTGTTTAATGACCAGGTTTACTGCTTTGTTTTACTTTATTATTTTACAGTGAAGGTTACACTAGACCAACAGCCATCAAGAAACCGTGACTTATTTGTCCTCGGAGTACATGTCAAACCACTGATAATTCTGATTCTTGTTGAAACATGCACGGAAAAGCAAGTATTAGACATTCTCTGAAGTAACCCTGCTGGCTGCTTCTCCGGAAAAGTGATTAGGGTCACGTGTGCTCGGGCTCTGCCAATCCAGAGAAAGTCTAGTAGACGGGCTCTGACACTGACTGTCACTCCCCGATGTGAGTCGCTACCCGATGTGAGTCACGCATGCTCAGATTGATAGGTTTTACGGCATAACGCCAAGGGATCCGACTGAAATCCATAAAATAATTCACTTTTCTGTTTCAAAAACGTTTTAGCTATCTAAGATTGTTTGGTTGCTAACGTTAGCAAACGCCATTCAAGTGACAGCCTTTGTTGTGCTTGATTGCTTACTTACTTGCCAGCAGTGAACAAACTTCATAATTTTTATTGATATTACAGAAGTCTCTCGCTAGCAGGCTACTTCAGCCTCTAATCTAGAACTGACATTAGAGATTATGCCGTGAAAATGTGATGCCTTACGCTAAATAATACATTACTGCTGTGTAGGCTAATGTCATTATTCTGTGGCTAACAGCACAGGTAGTGGCAAAGTAGCAAAGTGACGCATGCGCGACTCACATCTGGTAGCGACTCACATCGGGGAGTGACACTGACCAATCCCAATCCAATCCAGGTGACTGTCCTGTATTGATGATGTCATCTGTAGTCGTCGACTGAAAATACACAACACCATAACAGGCTGATTTCTCAGCGCACGTTGAAACTACCAGCTTTGTTAAACATTTTAACTTACAAGCTTGATTTTACAAAAACATACATAATGGCACTAGAGACGTGTCCTAAGGATTTACGCCATTTGCGGGCTTGCCTTTTGTGCTCCCTTGTGAAGACGATTGACCAGTTTGAGTATGACGGTTGCGACAACTGCGAGGCCTACCTACAGATGAAAGGGAATCGAGAAATGGTTTACGAGTGCACAAGTTCATCTTTTGATGGAGTCGTAGCGATGATGAGTCCTGAGGACAGTTGGGTTGCCAAATGGCAGAGAATCAGCAACTTTAAACCAGGAGTCTACGCAGTTACCGTGACTGGTCGCCTACCTCCAGGTATGTGTAGATCATCTCAGCCTTAAAACCATGTAGGCTACTTTGGTAAGGTTTGGTTAGGCTAGGTTGGAAAATGTAGCCTATAATGTTGATCATTCTCAGAGTGTGATGGGTGTATTGTTTTATTTGCCTTACTAATACATGGAATGAGTAAATTCTGATGTCAGACTTCCATTTGTGATATATCTAAGTTGAAATGTTCATATCTGAACATATGAAGAAAGCTATTTAATATGTTTGGTAAATGTAATATTCTGGTTTGAATTAAGCTATTAAAAAATATTATAAAGATACTTTCAAATAGTCTGCAGCTGCCACATCCTTTTCAATATGAAGAAGTAGCTCACATCCACATTGAATTATGGGCAAAACACTGTCAAAGAGGTTAGGAAATCCTAAGAGGACATGAAACTATCTGGTATGCACCAGAAACTTAATAAGAAGCAGGAAACCCCTGAAGGGACAGAGGGGGAAAAAGGTTAGATTCAAATTCTCTGGTGGACAAGTTTCCACAAGGAAGTTTCCACCATGGAAAGCACACACCAGATGGACCATGTGACCTTGAGGGCTCCATTAAGCCATTTTGATTTGAATAGATGTAATATGGCAGTAGAGAGGGCCCTACTAACAAAGTGCCGTTGTTTCAATGTTCTAGGAACGTCCCCAGTTGGTGCCGGAACGTTAGCATTACGTACACAATTTACGCAGAAGCAGAATTAACTCGAATGCAACCGTTTTTAACAAATTAGTGCAGCGCCAACAAGATTCAAGCACAATTTAGTACAACCAGGAAAATCATTGTGTGGTGGTCAATGTTGATGTTGTGGTGGGCCGCCACAAATAAGTCAATGTATGGGAAACACTGGAACAGCAGTGAAGCACAGCTGATTAATCATGTCATCCACTGTGTTGCTATACATGAAACCGATGTTTGTGCTTCCTCAAGGAAGTGAGCTACAACTGAGCACCTTGTCTATTCTAGCATGAAAAGAGAGAGAAGACAGACATTTAGAAAATAATTTTATTTCAAAGACAATGATTTTACAACCAAAATAAAAAGTAGCAGATACAGGGTCGCAAACCCATCACCGATTTAAAAGAAAAAGATGACAGATGCAAAAAAGGTGGGGACTGGGGCTGGGCTGCCAGTTCCTGGGGTCTTCTTGGGGTCTGGAAACCTGCCCTGGCTGGAGTAGCGCTCGTCACTGGGGCCCTCGACGTTGGGGGGGGGGGGGGGGGGGGGAGTAGACACGTTTGGACATACTCTTTTTGAAATAGAATCACATATAGTATTGTGTTATGCTCTTCAGCTGAACGAAAAAACAAATCTTTCCAAGCAAGTCAGTCCACTCATAATTATGAATAAAGACTTTGTGCTCAAGCTAAAGATGGCGTCTATCACAACGAACAGCCAATCACAGCCAAACTAGAACCCAATCACAGGCACACACGTCAGACGTGAAAACTAAGTGCCACAGAGTGCAGTTCAAGACCCTCATGTTTGTTCATAAAGCACTAGTCGTGTATAAATAAATTGACTAAACAGCCTTTATCATCGGATTGTCTGTATTTCGGCGGCCTCTGTGTTGGGCGTTTTCTTAGAGGCCCAGCCTCAGGGTCCTCTGAGTCCACCGCGGAATTGCATCTTCCAGCCCCTTGGCAGTGCCATAGTTTTCTGCATGGGAAAATCATAGCCATTCATCTGAATGATATATTATATAATATAATAATGTTTCATTGTGATTTGGAAACATGTGTTTATGAAAACAAACTTACCAGCACTGCATTTAAACTTCCGAACGCTATGTGGCACCCGGTTGGTGGAGTGAGAAAAACAGTTCTTAATCAAATCCTTAGTGTCCCGATCTTGCGGCGGCCAATATGGTGCATTCGCTCTGTCAATAAGCTTGTTTTTTGTTAATATCTTAAATAGTATAAAGTTTACAAAAGTGAAAAATACATTCCTCAAGTGTCCTTTTCAAGACCTACGTTACAAAGTTTGAATGAAGTTTCTACATTAAATGGTTGAAGCTGAATTAGACGCAGAAATTTGGTGGGAAGAAGAAGACGACGACTTCGGATAACAGAACAGTGCATTTTCATGCACTGTAACTAGGTACACTGATGATGCAAAGTACACTGGCAAGTAAGCTAATGAAGCTAATATGGAAAGTTTGGGGAATGTGTGGAGTTTGGGCACATATCACCATCTAGCATAGCGGAGTAAAACATTCGTACTTGGGTCTACAAAAGGGGTTTTCTTTCGTCATGTAAACGAAGATAATGACAGTTGTCCATTCAAATCCCATAGTCAAGCTATAACTGTATAATCTGACGAGCCAGACCCACGTCAAGATGTAGGGTCTGGGGACTCACCATTCGCAGTGCTCAATCCGAGGGGCGGGATAAACGGTTGTCTTTAAAATTCCATCTGCACGCAATAGGATAGCGCTACAACTCATGTCCCATGCGTTTTCCCACCAGCTGAGCTAGTTGTTCAAACTTTTGCCAACTTAAAAAAAGCTTAACTTGTGTCACGCTGTTCGCCAACAGCAACATCCATCTTCTTTGTTTTTTAAGTAGCAGTGAATTGACGGTGAACTGTCGCAACTCTGCCATCATTATGTTAAGCCCGCCTACCGACTCTATACACGATGTGATTGGCCTGATCGAAGTTTAATTTTTCCAGCTCGCAAGTCAACGGACAGTTGCTAGACTACCCTGGCAGCAAATTACATTTGTTGTCGTTAGGGTGCATCTAGATTTCTAGGCTAATAACTGTAAAGATATTTGACAAAAAGCTTTCTAACACAAAAAAATATTTGAATAAATAAGTTATAGGTGACGGACTAAAAAGGACTAAATAAAAAATATGTGACAAAATTAACACTAGGCCATCTGGTGGCCATGAAATATATAATGTAACTCATTATATAAGAAGTGGATATCAAATAATCGTGTACTTCCTTACCAATTATTCTCCTAATCCATCTGATATATCATGTTTTTCTTTTTAAACTTAGTTCCTTTATAAATTGTGATGTATCATTAAGGTACGTTTTTGAATGCAATTACTCTGACATTTGACATTAGATGACCATAAAGCATGAGAAATGGGCAGTCTTAGGGGCGGACAGTTTTCATAAAATTTCTTCACATTGCTTGAGCCAATATTTGTATTTGAACTAAAATGTAGTTTATTACTAAAGTGAAATGGTTGCTGGCGTAAGTCGTGTGTTGAAAGGAAGTCAATGGAAGCCGTAAAATCTCACAATAGCGGTGACCAAAGAATATTTCTCCGGATAGCGTGACAAGGTTGCTAATGTGGGTGTTTTGGTGGTTGTTCTGTTCTAAATATATACAGCAGCATCTAGACCATTTCCGATGAACATGTACAGTTTCACATGTGCAGGCACAGGCTAGGTGCTGTGGGTGAAAATAACTTTCTTCAGTAACTTAAACACAGCAGATGGGCAGATAGCTCAGCTTATATTTGGAGATATCTGTCTGAAAAGAGTTCATCAAGGTGACAGGAACACAATGGCGCACAAAGAGCACATCTGAAATCATACCTGCACAAACATTTCGATATCAGACTTTTTTTTAGACCAGATATTTTTTCTTGTGGTTGACAAAAAAGCAGCTGTGCACATTGACCTACTCTAACAGAGACGGGCACTGGAAAACCAGACAGTGTAACAAACAAGTCTTTAGTAGGCTAGAGGTGACGTACATTTACACTTGTTAGTCAGACTAAGATGTATAAATCAAATGTATGATAGGCCTATTTGTAAAGGTTCTTGTTTCATCAAGAGTGTAGTTAGTGCCTACCAGTTGGTATGTATAAGTAAGTATACGTATACTCTTTTGATCCTGTGAGGGTCTCTGCATTTATCCCAATCCGTGAATTAGTGAAACACACAGTGAGCACACACTAATCCCAGCGCAGTGAGCTGCCTGCAACAACAGCGGCTCTCAGGGAGCAGTGCGAGGTTAGGTGCCTTGCTCAAGGGCACTTCAGCCGTGCCTACTGGTCGGGGTTAGAACTGGCAACCCTCCGGTTACAAGACCGAAGCACTAACCAGTAGGCCACGGCTGCCCCCTGTGTGAGTATACAGCTATATACCTGTACCTGTGTGTGTGTGTGTGTGTGTGTGTGTGTGTGTGTGTGTGTATAAATATATTTATATATACACACATCTGTGTAAAATAAATCCAGAAAGACCTCTTGTAACAAACTACTTATTTGTTCTTCTTTCTCTCTTTTAGGTGTGGTAAGAGAGCTGAAAAGCAGAGGAGTGATCTACAAATCAAGAGATACTGCAGTGAAAACATAGCTAAAGCACCATTGCATTTTATACCAACCAGTCCATGGCAAATACACCAGGGAAGATTTTTCTGGACACTTGTACATTGTTTACTTTACTTTTAAGACTACGATGGATGATATTACATCAGAATCTATTTTTCGGAAGAAAATCCCCCAATGTCACCTAAGTTGTGTGAATGTACACGTCTAGTCTTTATTTACCCAGTGTTACAGGCCTATTGATATTTGATGGGGAGATTAATGTTGACATGTTTGAGAACCAATTCAATCAATATTGAAATCGAAGTGATTTTTCTGTTATGTTTTTCCCCTTTCTTTTTAAATTTGTAAATGCCCTGCGTAGTAAAAGCCTAAACACATCTATGTATTTTCTGTGATGATGCCTAAACCTGAAACATTTGCTGCTTTCAAACCTATGACCAACAGATGGCAATGAAAATACACACATGGGCAGATCACAATAAATGGGCACATTTACCATTGAGAATAGAAAATAGACCTGTGTGTAGTGTAGTCCATTTTTGTTTGTGTGAGTGGAGAGCAGTTTATATTGTACCTCCTACAGTAAATACATCTGACATTAGAGCAATAATTGCCATGTTGTTTTGAAAATAAAGACTCAACTGGACACAAATGAGTGCTTTGCGCTAAACCATCACAAACATACACACAAATTCTGTTTTCATTTCAAAAGTTTATCCCATAACAAAACAAAGAAGCTCAACCTGTTTGGAAATGCAATGCCAACACATTCCATTTCTCCAAAGCGCTGTTTAACAGGGTTGTCTCGGACATCAGCTGTGGGGGATTAGAGGTGCATTCTCTCTTTCTCAGTAACAAGTCATTTTAAGACATTTTGTGTGCAATGCTCTAGGGGATGTGCTGAACGATGGGATCCGTTTTTAGGCTAACGCCTTAATATCTAAAGCCCTTTTATTTTTAAACGCCAAGGATCTGTCACGTGCCATCATCTGAAAAAAGAGGAAGGAAACAAAAAAAACAATCTCGGCTCAAAAACAGGTCATTATGTTCTACATGCGAAACAAAGGTCTTGACAAGCCCTCTGATTGCCCAGTTTCTTTTCTGTCTTTTTTTTTTGTATTAAGGATGCCTTCACACCAGCCACTGAGGTTTGGCAAGAATAGATATAGCCTACTGATATAGGAACAATTAAACGCTTCTAAATTGTCAACCAGCAAAGACCAGGATGTTATTGAAAACTATATGCAGGGACCAGTTAAGGAACTGGTGTACTCCCGCAAATTCCATCAACCCTCTCCGGTGCTGCCACCTACATACTGTGGACTGCGCTTACCAGTACTCCATCTGCTCTAGGGGAGGCTACCACGCTGCCTGGCCAGCCTATCATGTTCTGTGGCCTACCTATCATAGAGAAGTTAAGTTATACTGTATGGTCATGTTGGAAGTTTCCAAGAAATGTGTTTGCATTTTGCAATCTGGGGGGCATACACACTCAGAGCAGTGAGCTCACTACAAGCACACCCACACTAGGACCACACACACACCTGGAGCAGTGGGCAACTCTTGATCCAGCAACCAGGGAGCAGTTAGGGGTTAGGTGCCTTGCTCAAGGGCACCTTACTATGGATGTGGAGGAGCGCTGTTCAATCAACCCCACCCCCTTCCTTCCAGTCAGGGATTGTGTCTAGGACACGTTTGCGCATTTGCACCTACCAAGCTGTACGCAGGGGAGTTTGCTAGAATCTTCAGAGCAATTTGTGTGATTAAAAGATGGAGACACATTAGTGTTAATCATGTCAAGTGGGGTTTTCATCTATCACTTCCTATAGCTAACTATAATGGTAGTGCACATAACAACCTTCATCATGGCCAGACAGCAAGTGAAGATTATCTAAAATCCAATTCTGCGGGTGCGTTAAGAGTTCGATCTGGTGCCAAAACAAATGGGTTCTTTCTTGACCTTTGACTCAAGGGTCTTGAGCCATGCATTCAGGGTTATGAGAATCAGGTTAGTATGTTATCCTAATGACGAACAAACCCAGTGGAGAGGGATGAAAACCCTCCTCTTGACAGAGGTAAAAAAAAAAACACAGTATAGAAAACATTAGTGAAAAGGATGTTTGAGAGGGATGTGTAGGTGGCCCTCTGCTGTCTGGTGGTTTTTCATCCAGTCGGGGGCGGCCCTGCAGGACTGTGTCCCAGGTGTGGGATATTTGGTAGGCTCCTTCATCCCGGTTTACAGTCTTTGGGGCCCGCTTCCTGATTTCAACCGCCTCTTTGATCTATCGATGGAATTTGTTGCTTTCCATTCTGATGACCTTGGCTGCATCCCAGTTCATTAGATGGTTTTCCCTCTTAGTGGTCTGAAATGGCAGATTTCAGATTTTCCTGTGTTGCTTTCATTGTTGTTGCATGGGTGAGCGTTCCAGATGTTTCCTTTTCACATTCTTTCTGGTGTTCCTTTTTTCGTGTGCTGAATCTATAAAAAAAAAAATATATATATATAATATATATGGTTTCTAAGAGGGAAAATGATATGGGATACAATTAGCTCCATAATGCCACAAATACAAGGCCACAATTACATTTGAATGACAAACCATTTACAACTAAGAGGCCAAAAAAAATCAATAATTCTCTCTGCCCCATAATTAACTACTACCAATACACAAGTATTCAAATGTACATAATTCTTACACCAGCGATTCAAGTGAGCAATGTAAACCAAGTTCAACTGTCCAGTATAAAAGCAATTTAAACACCAGACAAACTGAAAGGAATACCAGATTTGCGCTCGTCTTAATTAAATTAGCAACATTCATTCAAAGGTAAGGACAAAAAACTTGCATAGCTCAAAAACGCACATAAAGCAGTAGACACGGCATTTCCAGCATCAACAAGGATTCCTCCATGTGGCTTGAACGAAGGAAAAGGGCTGTGGGCACAGCTGCTGGCTAATGAAGTCTGTGGCTGATTGAGGCTAATTAGTTGGCGGTGCAGAGAAATGAGTGGGGAAGACAAAAGGGGCGTGGCACCTGCTCTTCACATGCAGGACAGAGAGCTGAAACGTCCAACCAATTAGCCTATGTTTGGGGATGTTTACACGTGAGTTTTGGTGGGGGGTTTTGTTTACATGTGTTGTTCACATGCCTCTGACATGTAGGACAGGTATGACCTCGAATTAATTATTGCTACCTTTTGTCTTTGGGCATAAGAACAATAAAGAACAGTAGGCGTGGACTGTCCTCGCTGATGCAGAGAAGACATACGAGAGAGAGCAGAGCAGAGCGCACGAGACGCAGAGCGCACGACTCAAAGAGCGCAACATGGGAACATGTTTGACACTTTATGTTTGAGCCCCAATACTTCCGAACAGTTACAAGAAATACGTGTAATAGACAACCTATTCTTGAGACGCACTGTGATAACCTCGATGGGATGAAAACACGTATATCTCTCTTTTCAACTGACGACCTTGCAGCACTTAACCAGTGCACCTTTTGCATCTACTTTGGATTTGGAAAGAGCGGGAGAGCTTTCGCTGCCTGCCTGCCGCTGACAAAACACCATTTAGCGATGTGGATATTTCATCTGCTTCCCGTGTTCTGTGTTTGGCTTAACTGTGAGAGTGTGTTTGCCGCATCTTTTGAGTGTCCTCCGATGTGTGAATGCTCCATCAACAGAATCAGATGCAATGACGGGACAGAGCATGCCGCTACTTTGACTCAAAAGAAACCTGGCAAAGATATGTAAGTCTTTGAATAGATACTTTCTAACATAACTTTATATTTCCCATAATTAATTTTATTATTGAGCGTTTTATCTGAATTTTACAAAATATGTGGTGGGATTATTAGGTTAGCCTACGAGTTCTTATAAAGTAGACACCAGTATCCAAAATGTGCATGGTTTGTACTAGTTTGTTTCTTTCTTGTCACGATTGAATCAGCAGTTAATATTTGTCATACTGTATGTGTACTGTGTATACTTTCAGTTTGTCATACTATATTGTTCTGCATGTTAAGGACATTATGTCAGAACCAGGAGAATCAGGAGATTAAAGGTTTGTTTTTCCATCATAGGATTTTGTTGAAAAACATTCCTTTGGATTTTACCTATGATCAGTGATAAACTTGCCTTTATTCAACTTATCCAAAAGGAATGTCATCTCAAAACCCACAGACATGCTCTTTGTTACTGAAAGGACACAGGACCCATACATTGTTTCAGTTTTTGTTATGTGTTTATATTGTAGCAAAATATCCATCCTCTTGAGTTAGCTCGAATTGGGTCCCCTGAATGCATAATGTCTGAGCAAAGCCAATTGTAAAATGTCCTTGTGGCAAAGTGGTAGCTGAGTTTACCTTCTTTTCTTCTCCAATGTTGTGATGATGAAATATTCACTTACGCTCTTTCAGAGAGTGAGGCGTATGTAGTGCTGCTAGATTGCTTTTACACTCCTTCTACTCTCCTTCTACAACCATAGTGATTCAGTGTGTTTATTCAGGGATGTTCATCAGATGTTCTAATCAAGCAGAATGCAGCTCAGAGACTACATACTTTGTGCAGTCACAAGCCAATTACCTCCCCAGGAAATGCAAATGATAATGCATTGTGTTTGAAAACGGAGTCTGAATGTGCCCTCACATGTTGTATGGGGACATTTTAAGCACAGTTTTCCATTAGAGACTGAACAAAGCCACAATTAAAAGACATCTGGTGATTCACCTGTTGAAATGTCATATCGTTATTTGGTTTGCTCACTTGCAACAAAATACAACTCATTTATACACACAACAGAAATGTACATTGAACACTGAAAAGTGCATCCACTGAGAAGTGCATCTTACATCTCCATCGCCTTATGTTGCACCATGCTGTGGAGTGAGATTTTTTTGGGGGAGTAAGTGAACATAAAAGAAGCTAAGACCTAGAAGAGAAGACAACCTATTCGTAAAGACCTTGACTTATTCCTTTTGCAGAGATATCTACTCTCAGCAGGGAGATTGTGTTCAAGAGAGGAGAGGAGGCGGGAGAATGTTCCATATGTGGGCAGATCGGATGCTTTAAAGTCTGGCTGTGGCTCTGTCTTGTGTAGGTCTCATATAATGAGTAATTGGAGTCAATTAGATAAAAGATGCACAAAGGTTTGGACATTGTTGTTATGAGGTTTTATATCAACATGTGGTTTTCATCAATCATGATATTTTTGTATTTTTGATATGTTATTGCCCCAGGAAGCCATGGGACATTTTTTATTTAATTTGATGTTTAATTTGTTCAGGAATAGATAAATGTGAGATGAGCTGGATTATTTCCCCATGCTTCACCTCATGGGAGAAATACACTGTTTTAAGAAAGACAGTGGAATCAAAAGTCTCTGACAAAATGGCATGTATACATGTTGAAGTAAAATTGTTATTATCTCACACTTGCTATTATTTACTACTACCGTTAACATACCTCTTCTCATAAAGCTGTTATTGTATTTTTTTTTGATGACCAAAATTACAATAACTTAAGTTATAGGGTAATCATTTACTTATTTAGCTTGCATAATTTAATCAGTTTCAAAATGAAAGATCATGCATGAATTCAGGTAGAGAAGATGAAAATATGCCCTTAAAAGGCGTCTGCATAGCAGTAACTATATATGTGAATACGTCGAATAAGTGTTTTTGCCCACTGTATCTGCTCTACCTGTTTCCCATAGAATGGCCAACCAATTTACAATGACAGTTCCTGGGAACAAAGATAGCGGTTCATGATTTAACATTGGGATGTCCATTGCTCTCATCACTGTTTGACGTTGAGTTACACATTATAAGGAGGTATAGCTTTTCACTCAATGTGGATTAATATCGATGAAAATGTCTAATGAACAAAAAGCATGAACAGTAGCCCTTTGAAAAATTGAATAGTCTACAGTTTATGTCTTATTTGTCTCACTTAGTCTATATGTTGAAGCTTATTATTGTTGGGGTATTATTTTTAAACTATTAGAAAGAAAATATTATCTGTCATCTTGATAGATCCTTGGACAAGTCTTTTTAAAAAAAAAAAACTAGTCATGCCCCTCTTGATCACTCTCTACCACCCCTTAGCCTTTCCATGGTGACGCCCTGGGCACACCAACTTCATTATTTCAGATCACGTTGGCAACCCCATGCTGCACCCAGGCCATGACAGTGCCACCCATAATGGGGGACCGGCTAGCCTTTAAATAGCAGCCCGAGGACGTGCACCTTGCTTTGTGTGGTCACTGTGTATAGCAACACCTCTTTTGTTATGCCGCGGCAAGGGATCAAGAGCTATGTGTGACTGAGCTGTCAAAAAATAGGAAGGTCAGGTTGTATTGTCGGTTGTGATGTGGCCTCCTGGGGTGCATTAAAAATCTGGGGCTGCTGAGAGCATTCTCCAACGAGGAGTGGAAAAGCATGGTCTCCTCTTCTGTCCTCACGCGCCTGCCTCAGATGCTTTGCGTCAGTGGTGATAAGGGCTACCCTCAAATCAAGGCCATCAGACAAGCAGCACAACACTACTTTTTAAAAGTGGAGGAGGCGTGCTCCAGTTTTTTCATGTGGAATTAGAATCAGAAACAAAGCATATGAGTTTGGCTCTTTTATTAGGTTGCCATGCTTGATCAGTAATGATCAGTAATTCTTCCCCATTCCCAATTTAACAGTCATCTTATTAATGTCAACAGAACGTCTGATCAGATTGTAATTCGCAACATTCAAGATGTGTTGGATGTAGGCCTACTTTTAGGCTTAACTAACTTTACAATTGTCGCATCATCATTTACTTTGTTTTCATTTCATACGTATGATACTCCATTTAGGCATGGAGAGGTGTGATGGCCTGTTTGGTGTCCACATGTTTGTTATTTCTTTACAGCAGACAAAATGATTACCAGTGACACAGGGAGTCCAAACATATTCATACAACAGAGACTACCATTTCTAAACAACCATAACAAAATCAAAATTACGACACTGGATACTTGATAATCGCCACAGAGATTACGTAATATAAACATTAACACAACACTATTTGTAACTAATACCCCAGCCCCCAAACCTTCACTTCATTGCTGTTTCAAAGTACATATTCTGATTAATACAGAACTAGTGAAAATATATTATGTTTCATACATTTTATAGCAATGTATATAATGCAAAAAAAGAATCACCTAAAAAGCCTCAGTTTTAAGAAAAGACCTTGTGTTCTTATCTGGTCTGCGGTAGAGAGTAAATTCTTTAGTGGCACACACTTCCTTGAGGTTTTTCAAACATTTGAGGATACTCTGCTATTCAAACTCATAACTCAGAATGATCATCCATTGGATGTCATACCAAATACACATACATGATTTGTAATATCATATAGCTGACCTGAAACCTCAGCACAGACTGCATGTCAACATACCTGAGTTCTAGCAAAGGATCTCAAGGCCAAGTTTGGGATGTTAACTGACTTAATGAGAGGGGGCTTTTGAAAGAGCTATCAAGTGTTCCTCCTAATGTTTGTGTTTGTTTCCCTTGCATTCCAGAAATCTTATGGGCATATCGCTGAAGGTCATCAGCAGCCGCAGCTTTGATGGACTGCGAGAGGTGACGAGCATGTGAGTATGGCGTTCCCAAACCTGTACTGCTTCTTAGTGGGGCAGATAACTGTAACAATCGTTCAATTCTGGTAACAAGTGTAAAATTTGGTATGTTTATCCCTCTGAGGCCATTTATTTGAAAAATAACGTTAGCCACGTGAATTTTCAAAATGGCGGCGATTTTCCAAGATGGCCGCCAATTTTGCCATTGGAGAAACCTATTTTGCCCCAGAATTTTAGCCATGGGACATATTTCAATGTTTTTATTATTGAATCCTACATTTCAGACCTTGGGAACATCACAAAAATATATATGAGTGTGATTTTAGAGTATTTAATGCCCTTTCTAGCAAATAATATGAAAAAAAGGCACAAAACGTGAAATAATTTCAGAAAAAATATTTAATTTGAACTGAAGTATGGTGAAGTGATAGAAAATGTGGTATATATGTTTGAACTATTATGTTTTCTGAGGCATCTAAGGATAAAGTTACTAGTCCAGGCATTTACAGCTGCATAGAGCTGTACAGGTAAGACCAAACTGATAGGGTCGGAGAAAAAGGTAGAGATATCTACAATACATGGACATTAACGGAGGCAGAAGCAAAAGTTTTTAAGCCATACTATGAACGTTTTGAAGCATACGTAATGCCAAAGTCCGATGTAATTTCCGCACGCTACAAGTTCCATGAGAAGATACAGGGACCTAGCGAGCCTTTTGAGCAGTTTGTCACAGAATTGAGGCTGCTTGTGAAGGACTGTGGATATGCTAACGGTGAAGAGAGGATAAGGGATCGGGTAGTGTTCAGCATTCATTCGCCTAAAGTTCTAGAAAAGCTGCTTAATGTCAGATCTGATTTGACGCTAGATAAAGCAATAGACATTGCTAGTTCTTATGAAATAGCACAAGTGCAACTTAAGACAATAGATGGCAGCAACAGCTCACATGAACAGGCGGTTCATGCAATTGGCAAGCACTATCACAACAAAGGTGCTTGGACAGTGTGCCAAGAGAGAACAAAAGGACAATCCGATGACGCACACAAGCCAGCTGACTTCCGTGGTCGCGCTAAAACCTGTGGCTACTGTGGAAATAAGGCACATGACAAGAACAGCTGCCCGGCAAAAGGGAAACAGTGCATGATATGCAACAAGTGGAACCATTTTGCAAAAGTATGTCGTTCCAAGCAAGGAAAAGGAGTCCATGCAGTGAGTGAAAATGAACCTGACGAATACACAGACGGTGAAGACTTGTTTATTGATGCAGTAACAGAGGGAAATAGTTCTCAAGATACCAAATTGGACACCGGGGCCTCAGCTAAGGGATTGGGAATACAGAATATGCTACAACCCTCAATGTGCCCGCTTTATTGTTATGGTGGAGAGCAGCTTGTAGTTAGGGGCAAGTACAACATGAAATGCCATTCAGTTGATGCTGAAGTTTTATGTTGTAGACACACATGCACCACCAGTGCTAGGATTGCAAGCATGCCTGGATTTTGGATTGATCAAGCTCATTCTCTCTGTGTCCGCTGAACAAGAGGTGTCTAGAGGAGCAGACGTTTTTAAAGGAATAGGACTTTTCCCTGGTGAATGTACCATTCACCTCGACCCCAATGCATTGCCCGTTGTTCACCCACCAAGACCCATTGCTTTACGTGATCGCCTGCGGGATGAGCTACAGAGTATGGAGAAACAAAAGATCATCGTGAAAGTCACCGAGCCAACCGAATGGGTCAACTCAATGGTAGCAGCAGAAAAACCACGCACAGGCAAGCTGAGGATATGCCTTGATCCCAAAGACTTGAACAAGGTAATCAAACGACCGCACTACCCATTACCAACCCTCGATGACATCACATCCAGGTTAGCTGGAGCATGCTACTTTAGTGTCATGGATGCCAAGTCAGGCTACTGGGCTATAAAGCTCACAGAGGAGTCTTCCAAGCTGACAACCTTCAACACAGTGTTCGGACGGTACAGATTCCTGCGGTTACCCTTTGGAGTAAAATCTGCCAAGGATGAGTTCCAGCGGAAGGTGAACGAGACCTATGAAGATCTACAAGGCGTCATGGCAATTGTGGACGACATTCTCATATATACGGCAGGAACAAGCAGGAGCATGATGAAAACCTCCATGCCATGCTGCAACGTTCCATAGAGAGAGGAGTGAAGCTCAACCCGGAAAAGAGTGTTGTCTGCGCCACTGAGGTCAGCTACTTTGGGCACCTCATCACCAAAGATGGAGTCAAGCCTGATCCAGCCAAGATTGCAGCTATCAAAGAGATGAAAGCCCCAAAGGACAAAGGTGAGCTGGAAACAATCTTAGGCATGGTGAACTATCTGTCAAAATTTGCCCCAGATCTTGCCAGCATTAATGCGCCTCTGCGTCACCTGTTGAAAGAGACCAATGAGTTCACATGGGATACACAGCATGAAGAAGCATTTCAGAAGATAAAAGAGCTCATCACACGTGAACCAGGTCCTGTCTTAGCTTATTTTGACCCCAGAAAAAAGCTCACCCTACAAGTCGAAACCAGTAAATATGGACTTGGTGCTGTTTTGTTACAAGATGGCAGACCGATTGGATATGCATCAAAAGCACTCATTGACTGTGAAGTCAATTATGCTCAGATCGAAAAGGAGCTTTATGCCATTTTGTTCGGGTGCAAATGCTTCTATCAGTACGTGTATGGTCACAGTGGAAAGTGACCACAAACCACTGGAATCCATCATCCGCAAACCTCTTGCAGCAGCACCTCCCAGGCTACAGCGAATGTTTCTTCAGCTGTAAAGGTATGACTTTACCATTGTCCACAGACCAGGCAAGGACATCCCTGTTGCAGACACTCTATCCCGGAAGTCTCTGTCTGACCAGGATGAGAGCCTCAGAGAGGGCATGGACATGCAGGTACACATGCTGTACAGGAACTTGCCTGTCAGTGACGCAAAGCTAAAATAAATCAAAGGAAAGAAAACTGTGCCCGCAGAATATTGTTGAGTACTGGAACTATCGTGATGAACTCTCCCAGATGAATGACATCATATTCAAGGGTGAGAGAATTGTTGCTCCTACTTCACTGCGTGCTGAGAAGTTATCACGGATACACATTGGTCACATGGGCATTGAAAAGTGCAAACAGAGAGCACGGGACATCCTATTTTGGCCAGGTATGAACAAGCATATTGAGGAAACAGCTGGAAAGTGCCCCACATGCCTCGAACACAGACCTTCCAACACCAAGGAGCCCATGATCAGCCACAAGATCCCCGATCGGGCATGGCAGACCGTTGCTACAGATTTGTTCACCTGGAACAATGAACAATACATCATCACAGTGGACTATTACAGCAGGTATTTTGAGCTTGATAAATTGCACAGCACAACAGCCTCTGCTGTAATACACAAACTTAAAGCAGCCTTCGCTAGACATGGCATACCTGAGACTGTTGTATCAGATAATGGCCCTCAGTACAAATGCAGAGAGTTTGAAGCTTTCGCTGACAAATGGGAGTTTACCCACATAACTAGGCCAGATGTGACAAGAGAGATCCTTACCTCAGTCTCCTTGAGTATCGTAACACTCCTGTTTCAGATCACCTGCTCAACTGCTCATGAGTAGGCGGTTGCGTTCAGTCTTACCCAGCACCCACCAGCAGCTTCAGCCAAAGGTCGTCAGTTCGAGAGAAGTTCATGCTAGGCGGGTCCACCAGCAGCAACAGCAGAAAACGTACTACGACAGGTCAGCCAGACCTCTGTCGCCGCTGCAGGAAGGTCAACACATCCGCTTTCAAGAGCAAGGTCAGTGGAAACCTGCAGTAGTCATCAGACCGGCAGAAACTGACCGTTCCTATCTCATACGTTCAGCTGAAGGAGGACAGGAATACAGGAGAAACAGACGCCACCTCCTTTCCACTAAAGAACATCACACTCACACTGACAAGAGTCTTGAGGACAACACATCACAGACTCCACACAACAGCACATCTCCTACTTCACAGACCACAAATGAATTTGCCCCTCTGACCACCAATTACAAGACAAAATCAGGACGTGAAATCTAGCCTAGAGCTAATTTGGACTTGTAAGACCATGTAAAAGGGTGTAGGCGGATCGCTGCCCTTCCAAAAAAAAAAAAGAGAATGTGACGTTCTAATCAAAACTGTTATGTGATTTCAGTTAAACTTACTTATGAGATTCTGTTGGCCAATCAATGGACGCCATGTTTTGTAAGATGCGCATGCTCAGTGTGTGATTGTAACGATTCGATGAGCAGAGACACGTTTAAATATGTTGCTCCAGGTTTAGTGAATAAAAGTAATACGTTTACAGCACGTCAGTGTGTTCAACATCTTCTACATTCAGTACGAAAAGACAGCATCAGCTACAATCACCTCCGGAGGAGAAATGCCTACCTCACTTAGAAACAGTTGCTAGGCTACATTAGTTCTTGGCATTCCAATGTGAACGGAAATACAAGAATACAAGGCAACATCCAAATACTTTTTTCTTTCTTTTTTCAAATTAAAATGAATTTAAAATTCCTTAAGAAGAATAAATTATTGTAATCAATCAATAATGAATAATTATGATAATTATGAATAGTATGATTTCCATTCTGAATCATGACGTCCCACTATTAGACTTACCTATTGATCTGGACGTTTTATGGTATTAGAAATAGTATCATTGTAATCCTTGACCATCAAAACATGGGGGTAGACATCACCATTATTGATTTTCGATGTTTGGCGAAAAAGATATGATGAAGGCCTAAAATATATAATTCTGTAATAGCAGATAACAAAATGGCCGCCATTGCAGTCCAGAGGCATTCATTGATGTTTTGTATGGTATCCTTGGCATCATTGACCATCAAAACATAGGGGTAGATCTCATCATTTATGTGCTTAACTGTTTTGCTTAGTAGATATGATGAAAAACACATAATTTGGTAATGGCGGAAACAAAATGGCCGCCGAGGCTGGCATGGCGGGGGTTTGCGATGGCTAACGTTCTTTATTGAAAGAGCAATACCCATACAGCAATTGTGCCAATTTTGGCGCTTGTTACCAGTTGTGAACGATTCTTATGAAAAAATTCAGTTATCTGCCCCACTATCTGTCTAATTCTAAAAAGAGGTACAAGGAGGATCCTTGTATTTTTTACAAAACTTCATGAAAGCAACACTGGATTTTTCAGTATATTATGCCTTTTAATAGGCCTATCCATACATTTTTATGTAACATACATTCATATGTAACATACATTGTGTCGGTTGCCTTGAGTAAAGATTTTGAAAAATTGAATGTACAGTAAGCCTAAAGTTTTAGTTACGGATTTAAGAGACACTGGACAGGTACACTGTAAAGCCAGCCCTTTTCAGTTGAACACCACTGCAGAGAAACCTGTGCCCATGTCATCATCTGTCTAGAACTTTCCTTTCTTTGTGTTTCCACCTTCACCTTTCTGAAATCCATTTGGCATTTGGTAAGATTTGGATGCCATTTAGATGTCAAGCTTAATAAGGATAGAAGCAGTTTGTAAAAAGACATTTGAAACTGTTACAGTTCAAAAATAGGATTTGATCAATGTAAGTCTAAAATGAGATAGTGTGGTTCAACACCAACATCCACACATACACCTGCTCTGACTTAACATGACATGGGGATCTGAAGTGAAGAATTAGATGTTCTGTCCTCGTTCTTTTTCGGAACAAATTGCAAAGTTGTGGACTCAAAACCACGTTCTGAAATTGGCCCAGAGTCCAACTTCTCCATGAGCTTTCAGGCTTTACTGTGGAAAGAGGAAATGTATTTGTAACAACATTGGCGATGCTTGGAGTTTCTTTGGCAAGAGAGGCCTCATTCTAATCTCCCATTACTGTTCTGCATAGCCGTGCTGTGAGGAAGGGCAGTAAATCTGAATACTTCCTGGAATAGATGTTGCAGAGGGGTGAGAGTTCAGCTCCATTAAGTTATCTTCTACAGTTTCAGGGTTTTTTGCTTGGAATGGGGGAGTGCACTGTTGACCATGTGCGCAGCAGTTTTGGCAGTATAGAGATGCTCTGAGATATACTTTATCTTCTCATTCAACAAATGTATTCTGTGTCATTCTACCCTTTTATGGCAAGGGAGACTCCGCTGCAGCTGCGGTCAGCTGCATCACACGGAGACTGTTTGCCTACAGTACAGATACAAACGATGGTAGCATTGGATGTCATTGGAGTGGATTCTGGGTGAGGGCAGCAGAAAGAAGTGATGAGTGGACTGATCATTACAGCAGAAGAGAAGAGGTCACTGGAACACACGGATCATTTTTGTCTTTTAATGCAGGTGCAAGCAGGTGAATCTGAATAAGACACAGTCGAAACGCCAGTCTTTCTTTGCTTGCATCTGTAGTAAAAGACATGCATTATCAATGTGCTCCAGTTACCCCAATCTGTTCTGCTGTGACTGAATGTCCTACTCCTGAGAAATACCAGATTGTGTGATTACGCTGAGGCACGGTGGGACCCCCTCTGTGCCTGGCAATCATTTGATTATCCTGTTCTGTTGAGAAGTTCTGTCAAGATTACATGCCAGAATTCTTTTTCTGAACAGTTGCAAGATGCACAATTTCACCCCGTAGTAGTTTTACCATTGTACAAACCATTCCTATGTCAGCCTAGTCAAATTACTGAAATTAGTGGACAATTGCACCCGCATGAAGGCCCTGTGTTCATGTCATCCTCCTTTGCTTGTATTCCTCAGCACGAGAATGTATCGAGTGCCAACATTAACAATTACATTAAAATTCAAAAGTCCTGTCTGAACTTTTAAGGTTTATGTCACTGCAGATCAATAACCCAGAGCATCACACTGGAAAGGATACAACCACTAGCATTCAACAGTCTCTATAATATCACAGATATGTAAGTAACATCTGCACGTGGCAGATAGTTTAGTTCTAAATGTAAATATTACATAAGCATTCTTGCAAGGATTTATTTTCACAATTGAAATGCATTTGTGCACACACATGTTTATGACCCCGAATGTGTTTCTGTCACCTCTCTTCCTCAAAGCACTATCAAAAACACAAGGAACCTGGTGCACATCGGCCAACGGGCGTTCAACAACCTCCCAAAGTTAAAACATCTGTGAGAGGCCTCTGGTTCTTTTTTTCTGTAGTGAATGTACCCATATTCGTCTGTTTTTTTAATTAGATCAAACTCTAATGATCTAATGAAGTATGGGTATGAAATGACTGCTGTTTCTTCTTCATCTTTTAAACAGAGTAATTTCAAACACTGGGATTACGGTATTCCCTGATTTCACTGCAGTCTCTTCTCTTAATCCCAGTTTTGAACTTTTGTAAGTAACCTTTCAACACCTAACGAGAATTCATCCATAAGCAGTGCTCCTGGTGTTCCGGCTAAAGTCATAAAAAAGTCTTAGATTTGATTCTGTTGTTGTTCATCTTCATTCATAATTTACAGGGAAATGTGTGATAATCTCCTCCTGACTTCAATACCACCAAATGCTTTTCTTGGAATTGCCATTGCAACCATGTAAGTACATGGTCTCTATCATGTATTAGACTAGTGCTCCAGCTATCTCATATCCATTCAAGTGTCCATTATTACAAAGGTCACCCAATCTATACACTATACACAAGGGTTTCTCTAAAACTCTTTTGACATTGCTTCTGTGATATAGTTTTTCTTTATCTTTCTCTTTCACATGGATCCTTGAATGTGTATAAAAAGATATTCCCTGGTCTTCAATGATCTATTGGCATAACATGAATGGCGTGGTGATGCTAATAAAGAGTATGTTGATTTTATGTTTGAATTTATTTTTGAGTGTGTGTTTGTCTGTCTGTCTGTTTCAGGAATCTCTACAACAATGGTTTCAAAGAGATAAGAAGCCATGCCTTCAATGGGACAAAGATAGAACAACTGTAACTTTAAAAAAACTCCAATATTTTGCACTATATTAACATAAATACTTACACATGATTTGGAGGCTAGAGAATTATCCTTTGAAAATTTTGTGTGCCATGTTTTCCAGTTCCTTAAAGAACAACAGAAACCTGCGTGTGATTCACCAAGAGGCCTTTACAGGAGCTGTAGGCCCTGTCTTGCTGTAAGTCCCTTGGCTATACCACATTGAATCCATCTTCAATCAGGGACTACAGGGAAACACTGTTTACTGTTTACATAAACCATGGACACACCAGGGAATAGGGGTCAAGAGTGTCAAGTTACTTAATTACTTCCTTGTTATTGACGAGGACCCACACTACACCAGTGCAGTCATTTCATACACTGTATGTCAACTATTTGGGGGAATTTTTTTAATTAAAAGTTCTGTAAAAAGTCAACACAGATGTTTCAATGATGGACAAGTACCGGGTGAGGTGACTGCCCATTGCAGTGGGTTGTGTTGTTGGACTGCTTCTGCATACCTCTTCACTCCAGAGGCACATGGTTTATTCTGTGGTCCCCCAGGAATGTGTCGTCATCAGTGCTGGAGACCCTACCACCCCGTGGCCTTGAGTCCGTTGAAGTGCTGGTTGCAGAGAGCGCATTTGCGCTGAAGAGACTTCCGAATTTCAACAGCCTTCTGAGCCTCAGGGATGCCAAGCTGACCTATCCCAGCCACTGCTGTGCTCTGAACTCCTGGGATGCCCACAGGTGAGATGCTGGAAAAGGCTGCAGCAATGACAGCAATGAGGGTAGGCCTACTTGAAATGTCTGTGGAAGAGAAATCACTTGCTCCGAAGGATGTGCTATTTATGTCACATGTACAGTCTAGATTTTGTGACTAGTCTAGACTGCGAGAACATTTTACTTTCAGAGTTTAGTGACCTGCTGCAGATAATTGTCTTTTTTTAAAACTTATTTTCTGGATCAGTGCATTTCCCACAGTCTGGCTAATTTCTTTATAGTAAATAGTCCTTACAAAGACAGGGACTGCAAGTCCTGTCTCTTGTGTTCTGGTATGTTTGCAAAACAATTTAATGGACATTTCCCAAAAGAGCAACAACGTTGCTTTGTAAATAGTTGGTTGACCTGTATCAAAGTGTATTGTGACGTCAGAGTATGCAGGCATGCAGAACCCTTCAACAGTTTAACTTCACATGTAGGAACTCAGTTGCATACCAAAATAAACATAAAAAAATATAAACAAATACATTTTGTTGAATATGTCCTACTTACGTTGAATATGTCTTACTTACTTTTCATGTATGAACAGTTTGTATGCTAGAACTATCAATGGATAGCTAAATCCTTAATGATTTAAAGTAATGGTAATCTGATAACTTAATATGACTTACAGGGAATCACCTCTAATTGCTGCAATGAGCAATGGGTCCATATCCTGGGATAGCATTTCAGAAGCA
Source organism: Alosa pseudoharengus (assembly GCF_046254945.1). Taxonomy (NCBI): domain Eukaryota; kingdom Metazoa; phylum Chordata; class Actinopteri; order Clupeiformes; family Clupeidae; genus Alosa; species Alosa pseudoharengus. Next base: position 20,239,840 of record NW_027468620.1, on the reverse strand, counting down.
GAGTAAGTTTACAGGTCATGGTGCCTTCACTGTGTTTGTCAAAGTACAACTTTGATTACTAAATAATAAAAAAGGTTAATAAAGACTTGTGTTTGTCCCTTGAAAATGTATTGTATGTAATGAGTTGTGTCTGGCACATGAAAATGTATAAGCTTCCTTGTTAAGACAGCACTGGACTTCTGGTCTAAACCTAGCAAGCTAGCTTTGCCATCATCACCTAAGGCCTTACTGACACTACTAGAAGCTCGCTAATATGCTGTTTGCTGTCTTGCTATAGTCAACAATGTCATGCTGTAAAAGGTTTTCTTCCATGCAGAGCTCTATAGTGCATATCCTAGATGGCTGGTGGGAATGACATGAGTTTGTCTCTCCTTCATATGAGCTTATATTATTACAATTAATTTGAAGATGATACTAAAAGTAATTGCATGAAAAAAATGGCAAACCACAGGCATACTTCAAGCATTACTCAAAAAGTGGCATAGTTGCATAGTTTTGCTTTAAAGCTGCAGTTGGCAAGATTTTTTTTGATCATATTTTCACTGAAACCGACACTATGCTCCGTCAGAACAACATAAATCAGCCGGTTTGAGAAAAAAACCTGCACTTCTACCTCCACCTAGAGCCTGTTATTTGTTTTGCAAAAATCCACAGCTTCCAGTTCTTCTGGTCCAATCAGAGCAGGGCTGTGTGAGATCTGACTGTCAATTGCAGTCTGGTGCAATCTGGTGTGCACTGACGAGCACAAACTCGATGAGAGGGTGCTGGATGGTAGCTGCATGAGAGTTGTAAACATTACAAAATTACCCCTCAATCTGTCAGACTTGCCAACTGCAGCAACTGATTCCCAAAAAGTCCAGTTGATGTGCTGAGAAATGTATCTACCTCTTGTCTTGCTGTCTTTAAAGAGTTTTAGAACAATATCCAGACCTAGACCCAGAAAGGCTACCCCTGAAGTGTACCCCAGAGCCCGACGCATTCAACCCCTGTGAGGACCTGGCGGGTTTTGGCTTCCTGCGCGTGGCTATCTGGTTAATCAACATCCTGGCCATCATTGGCAACCTGACTGTTCTGTTGGTGTTCTTCACCAGCGGCACCAAGCTGACGGTCCCACGCTTCCTGATGTGCCACCTGGCCTTCGCCGACCTCTGTATTGGCATCTACCTGCTGATGATTGCGGCTGTGGACCTGCGGACTCGCGGTCACTACAGCCAGCACGCCATCGAGTGGCAGACGGGTGCCGGCTGCAGCGTGGCGGGATTCCTGGCCGTGTTCGGCGGGGAGCTGTCCGTCTACACTCTCTGCAACATCACCCTGGAGCGCTGGCACACCATCACCCATGCGCTGCGGCTGGAGTGCCGCCTGGGGCTGTCGCACGCCACCGCCATCATGGCCGCCGGCTGGCTGCTGTGCCTGGGCGTGGCGCTGCTCCCCCTAGTGGGCGTCAGCAGCTACAGCAAGGTGAGCATGTGCCTGCCCATGGACATCGAGACACCGCTGGCCCAGGCCTTCGTCATCCTGCTGCTCCTTCTCAACGTGGCTGCCTTCCTGGTGGTGTGTGTAAGCTACGTGCGCATTTACGTCGCCGTGCACAACCCCGAGTTCCCGGGCCGCAACGCTGACACCAAGATCGCCAAGCGCATGGCCGTGCTCATCTTCACCGACTTCCTGTGCATGGCCCCCATCTCCTTCTTCGCCATCTCGGCCGCCTTCAAGATGCCCCTCATCACCGTCACCAACTCCAAGATCCTGCTGGTCCTCTTCTACCCCATCAACTCGTGCGCCAACCCATTCCTGTACGCCATCTTCACAAAGGCCTTCCGGAAGGATGCCTGCAAGCTCTTGAGCTCCATGGGCTGCTGCAAGAGCAAGGCTGGCCTGTACCGCATGAAGACATACTGCTCTGGGAAAATAGCCAAAAGCCACCCAGAAGGGGCGCGCAAAGATCCAGGGGTGCGACACCTGTCGGCTTTCCAGCACCAGAAACCCAAAATTGAGACAAAGGGCAAAGAAGGATGAAAAAGAAATAACATTATCATTCAGTGACAACAGCACCAGTTAATATGCTCAGAGGTAGTGTTAGTTATCAGCCATCTCATATGTGACCTCTCATTTCTCTCTGCTGTTGGTGTTCTGATCAGTATTAAACATGATGTAAATATTTTTTTGTTAGTGACTTGAAAAAGGGATGAACATTATGAAACAAAATTCCAGGATAGGCCCTGATCCCTGATGAAAAGTGACCTACTTTTTCACTTAATGTAAAATTGAAAATCCAGCTGGTAAGTGTCCAGCAGTAGCTTGCCTGTCATGAAAATGCTGTTTACTCCTTTTCATTTTGCTGGCACAGAACATTCCAGAGTCAATGAGAACAACAGTTTGTGGCATAGTGGGGAGAAGATGACCCTGATGTGGCATAGTGTGAAAATGACCCTGATGAAGGCGCAAGCCGAAATGTTGGTTTAATAAATAACCGCATATTGAAGTTCTGAGTGTGCCACGACACTTCTTCCAAATTCATAGTGGGGAGAAGGCCATAATCTTTCTCTCAGTTTTATTTCACTGTCTCAAAAGGTGTCTATTGAAAATGTACTATGTATGCGCAGAGCTGGACAGTAATGGAGTACATTTACTTGAGTACAGTACTTGAGTACAATTTTCAGGGATCTGTACTTTACTCGAGTATCATTTTTGGGGAGTACTCATGACTTTACTCAAGTACATTTGAGAGGCAAATATTGTACTCTTTACTCCACTACATTTCTATCCATAACCGTGAGTACCCGTTACTTCTTCTAAAAAAGAGAAAAATTTAGGTTTTTGTTGTTTCCCTCTCAAACGTGATTGGATTGTGCAGGCGCCACTGATTGGGACAGCCTATCAGCAATCACCTTCAGCTTTCCGCCAAAGTCAACTCCACGGTCAGATTTAGATAAGAGACGAAACCATGGACGAAACAATAGAAGAAAGACGCAGCAGGTCCATCCCGGTAATGTGCCAAGCTGTGGCCCCACCTCGCCAGACTATTTCAATTTTCTGAACAAGTTAATGATAGTTTTCGCTTCAAGTGTTTCAATTACTAAATAGTATTTTGTATTTGAAATATGTATTTTATATAGGGCCTACATGTATTAGAAATACTGCCCATCACTGGCGACATGGTGAAAAGATGAAAATGACTTGATTTTACTTTAAATTCCTTTTACATTGTCCAAGGTATAAACAACTCCATGTAGGACGTTTCTGTACATAAATGTAAGCACTGTGGCAGTAGTAATGCAATATTTAGAAAATGTAGGCTACTCTTGTACTCTTGATACTCAAGTACTTTTAAAAACAAGTACTTCAGTACTTTTACTTAAGTAGACATCTGACTGTTGTACTTTTACTTGTACTTGAGTAAAATTTAGCAAAGGGTATCTGTACTTTTACTCAATGAAGCTGTGTACTCTGTCCGCCTCTGTGTATGCGTACATGTTAAAGTGTATAGTTTGATGGCATCATTAATCAGGTGGGCTTTATTCTTTGAATTCCGTAAGCTAAGCCTTGTCAAAATATTTAAAAAGCTTTATTTTTTGCCTTTTGAATACATTGTGCAGAAATGCAATTGTTTCTGAACTTAGCCTACGAAGTCCGTACTTTCCTGTGTTAGGCCCTAGGCTACTCTGTGATTTATTCTTTCCTTCAGCTGAGACTAGGCAGTAGCCTACAAACCAATTAAAAAATCTGGTTTTAACAGAGCTAAGCTGATAGGGTCGTCCTTTGAGATGCATTTCGATTCTAAACCCTGAACGATTCAATGCCATTGACATCTCAGGGTTTTTGTAAGGTCAAAAGGTAAAACGTGATGTTCCAAAACAAAATGGCAGTCCTTGGAGAAAATATGAATCAGGTTCTTTGGATAATAAGTCAAAGTGCGCCACGCGCTGGACAATCTTTGAGACACAGCAATTAATTCAGTGGCATATTTATTTGCTCACCAAATCTTTTGTTATGATGCTGAGCGCATGATCGTAGGCCGTATCTGTTTGTACTGTTAAAAAAGAAAGAAAGAAATCTGAAAATAAATGACTTCATCTACGTTTATGGCATTTACAAATAAACATCGTGTCCGTGTGGATTTTTGTACGTATTTCAATAGCTGTGTTTCAATTTCAGTTGTGTTTCAATTGTGATCTTCACCTTTATCTGTAAAACTATATGATTACATTTAGTAACATAGCGCTAGTAACAGTTATGACGCTATGGCAAAGCCAAGATTTAAATTGCAATGGGATGGAAGTGGCTCTGTTTTGTCCAGAACATCATGGCAATAGCCTATTGCTTATTTAACCTGGTTCGGAGCAGGTTATGTTCGCTCTAAAAAAAAACAATCTTAAACAGAGTGGCCATACTGGAAGCTTCTGTCAAATGTTATTCTAAAATGTTTGCCCCGGTGGATAAATGTCACACTATTGCAGATGAAAACATGACACTAATATTCATATGTACATCATAGCAAAGCATCAAAGCAACTAGCTTTTTAACGGAGTTTAGTAGATTAATCACATCTAGATGGTGTAATGGTTCCAATACCGCGTCCCTTTCATGAGTCTTAGCTGAGTGCGGTTAAGGCAGTGGTCACCAAACTACGGCCCGCCACCTCATTTTGGGTGGCCCCCCAAAACATGTCTGTGGTATATAGCATCTGGCCCGCACCGGAGTACGACATCGTCAAACTATAACCTCCGTAATTTCCCCCATTCATTCTCTATGGCGAGTCATAACAATACACATGTAATACTATTTTTGTCCACTGGTGGTTGTTTTGGCGCTGTTTCGCGTTTGCCATCGAAAACGGAATGAACCTACCTGCAAACAATGTAAGAGGCCTATGCTGACTGCATCAGTGCTCAAAGTATTCTAAAAGTTTATCAATTAATTGTTAATAACTAACTAACTTCTATTCAAGTCATATTTCTTGGACTTTCTGGGATAATTATTTCTATTTTTATTCACTCTTCAAATGCTCATACAAATTCACAAAGTTCTCATCAGGTGAGTGAAAGTTAGAATGGTGGTCATTTCAGATGTTTTTGCCAGCACTTCATAAAACTTTCATAGTTTGAGAACTTTAAATTATTTGTAGGATATTGCTTGTTCACAACTTGAGCGGTGTATGCAAAGACACACATTTTAAATAAAATATACTTTTGGGACTCCCTGCTAATACTTTTGGGAATGCTAAAGTCTTTTTTATTAGTATTATTTCATTTGAGCTACATTTTACATGGCATGATGACAATATAAACACAACAATGGTATTAAATTGCAGTAGCCTATGATTAAATGTAATGGAACATTCAACTAAGGTAGACTGTTGTTGTTCACAGCACTAAGCTATTTATGGTTACTAATATACTCCGATAGCCTGCGTGTTCCCATGCTGCCTTGCGCACGATTTGATTCACGCTGCTAAGGCAGCCTGGAGACCATGGAGCAAATTTTCGCCTGAGATAGGGAACGATCACAGAACAAGGGGGAAGGCAAGACGACGATGAGCTATGCACAAACGCATTTGATAGACACCCGTGCATAGGTGCCAACTCTCACGCATTGGCCGTGAGACACACGCATTTGATTAGTTTCACACGCTCACACGCCACACCCCCGATTTCTCACGCTGAAGTGTCAACCCGGTCGGTCAGATGCCTGAAAAATGAGTTTAGCCTATCTATAGATCTACCTGTTGAGCCACGGTTATGCTTTCAGAGACGGTGAGAGGGTTCAAGAGCACCCCCTGTCTGTGGAATTTTCAAAATGTTCTCTCATTTGCGATGCTACTTCAGAAGCCATCCCAGGCGCATCCCCCCGCATTTCCCCGGCTTCAGGTATGCTTTGAGTATTATTGAGTATTTTTCACGCTGTGTCAACCTGGTAGGTCAAATACCTGGCAGATGAGGTTCAACTAAACTAAACCTATACATATGATATCACACATCATGTGAACGTGCGGAATCTAAGCTTTCCAATGATATTAGCGCCAAGTTGCTGTGATAAATGGTTCGCGAGAGAATTAACATTGAACCGACGTGCAATTTAGGCTAATCATATTTGCATTTACCCATTACTCTCGGTTTAATATTTCACTAACCCTTCACACAACACGTGGAAACCCCTATTTCACAATAAACAGCAAAACTACCGAATACAAGGATATAAAGCATGCCTCTGTGCAATAAGTGGTTCCTGAGTAATCCGGTTTTGAAATTGCAACACATTTCTACATAGCCTCATTGGGGCGAAATTATAATGTATTCTAATGTAAACTATTTGTCAGTAGGCCTACATACATTTTTGTAAATTGCTCAGCCATAGATTATCCCACTATCATGGTTCTTATATTGTCAGGTTCCAGCCAATCCCATTACAGATAAATTAATATATTTATATTGGCATGCTTCCTAGTGACATTAATACAAAAATATGAAGAAAATAAAATAACGAGACACAAATATTGATATAAAGCCTGACATAAGCCATATGCAAACATTCACATCATGCAGATATGGGTACATCCTGAAAAAGGAATAGCATGTAGGCTATAGGCTATGGCCATTACAATGACCAATATATTATCTTAAATAAACTAGCTGAATAACACAGGTGACCACTTCTGCATAATTTCATGGAGTGCTGAAATGTACACACATTTTTGAACATTTCTGAACTGTGAAATGTAGCATATGTTTTTGTGGTTGTGAACTTATTACAATATCACTATAACTATTCCACCTGTGTGTGCATGGTTATAATTCTGAAGTGCAAAATAGCTTAGGCTACAGCACAAATATTTCCATAAAAATAAGCAAGTCTGACCCCTGAATTTATTTTGAAAGTGCACCTGATTGATGCATTTAAAAGTTAAAATATACAAACATTTCTTAAATTCTTACAAAACACCCACCCACTTTTTAAAATTGTTAGTTTGGACCCCCCCCACACACACACACACACACACACACACACACACACACACACTTTTGCCGTGCGAAATACCAGTGCTGTTTTCAGCATCTGTTTAGTGCTTCATTGTCATTTTCATTGGATTCTCCCATTTGCGCGTAAATCGCTCATAAACTTTTTTTGTTTTGTTTTGTTACACGCATTCTCCCATTCCGCTTCGGTCACACACACAGTGACAAGCGCCAAATCCCCCGCAGTGTTGAAGAGATCAGTCGTCCCCCTCACTTTTGATAAGGTAAAAAGCCTTATAGGTACGCCAAATAAATAATAACCTATAGGTTTACACTAGGCTATGTAAAACTCCCCATTAACAGCATCACGTCACTAACCACAGCTAAGACTGCACAATCTCTATTCACTCTGTTGGATATCTGAAGCCAGTTTGTCTACTTAGATACAGTAAATCCTCAAATTATGGCCGGGGTCTTAAGACAAAGTACAGGCCTTTAGGGGCAGGATTGTATTCGAGACAGCCCTTTATTTCTTATGCGAGTTTTATTTTGAGACATGCGTTTCTTGGAGCGGCATACTGGTAGGCCTTCAAAAGCATGACATTTTCGGTTTAGTTTGATATTTAATTTACTTTTGGACTGTTTGATTATATTGTTAAATGTTGGGACTGATTGGCACTGAAATCTGGGGAGGTATTTGATGATCACTATTACGTTCCATGTAGTTGAAAGAGTGTCGGGATTTCAAACAAACCATCCGCTTTCATGCGTTCATTAAACGTCCGCGGTGCTGTAATGGAAACCTTATTGCGTAGCCAAGTAGCCTATTGAGTAATTTTTAAATTATGCATGATTTACTTTTTATTAATTTCGTAGGCTGGCTTTATTTTGTTATATAGAAGTATCTAAATAACCTGTTAAAATGTACCAGAATTCAGGAAATTGCATCTAGTCCAAAAAAAATTTCTGGGGGAGGACCCCCATACCCCCCGCTGAAATATCCAACCCACTTTCACAATGCCTCCGACGCCCATGGTCCTAGTAGTAGGCTAGATCCCTTTGATACCAATGTTCATATAACTCTGGGACCCTGGTCCCAGGGATGGATTACTGCACGGGCCTTCCGGGCCCAGACCCAGGGGCCCAAGGTGTCAGGGGGGCCTGAAGCCCAAGCCTTTGCATGGAATCAGGATGTAGGCTATGAATCTGATTGAATTTAGTATTGCCCATCCCCAAAATGCACCAGAATACAGGAAATCACATTAAACAAATTAAAAAAAATCTGGGGGAGTACCCCCAAACCCCCCTTCCACATATGCGACAATTAGTGGTGAGCCCTTAATACATCTGGGCCCAGGGGCCCGAAAGCTCATAATCCATCCATGCCTGGTCCCTACACCTGAGAACCACTGATGTACGTTTTTTTTACTGTACGGTATAATGCTGAATGAGCCAAACAAAAATTTACGCAGCAACATTTTGGTTGGCCCCACCAAATCTCACTCCAAGGTTTTTTGAAAAGTTGGCAGCCCTGCCCGTGGCACCCAATACTTCTCAATGAGACGTGGTCTGGGAACCAAACGATAATTTTCTCGTATTTTAAAAAAATGCCCAGATCCGTTTATTGGGTGCCACGGATGTCTATCAAATGCGTTTGTGCATAGCTCATCGTCGTCTTGCCTTCCCCCTTGTTCTGTGATCGTTCCCTATCTCAGGCGAAAATTTGCTCCATGGTCTCCAGGCTGCCTCAAAGTGACGCGTGGACTGCGCATGTGTGAAACGGAACTGCTGTAAACACTCCCCTCCAGTAGGTGGACCACATAGAAGAACAACACTTAAACCTAGAAACAAACCTAGACAGAAGAAGACTTGTTTGGTTACCATAACGACGATGGAGCAGAGAGAGCGCCTGTCCTGTCCTCAGCTACTATGGCAAGCCGTTCAAGACAAAACGTCTCTCAAAATAACGCCTCCACGTGTAGATTTTTTACTTCTTCAGGAGTGCTCAAATCGGCGGACCACCGCAAACAGGGCTCGGGGGATTACTTTTCACAAGTAAGATTTAACATTATCGTACTATTGGTTGTATTTTGTGAATGCAATATTACCAGAGAGTTGAAAAGGAGCAAGGATCTTTGTTATTGTATGTAAATCATAGCCAGCTAGCTAGGCTACTTGCTAGGTGTTCAGGTGTTCACCCGGCTATGAACTGAGACTTGATGAGTCATATTCCATAACACTGACTTACATTACAACTGACACAAGAATGCTATTGTAGAAATGAATCAAATATTACTAATATAACATTGGCCGGCGAATTTTACACAAGTGGCACAGACTGTAGCCTATTATCGGGCAGTTGCTACTTGTAGCTTAGCTAGTAAATATAGCTGCAAGCAGCAATGAGGGGGCCAAGCAGCATAGGCCGGAGTAGCCACGGCGACAAGATAGAACTCAGCAGACATCGTGATCAACACTTTCAACAAGTGTCACATCAAACATAACTGATTTTGTAGGTCTGAAACAAGGCTGAGAATTGCCACCGCCTCCGCCAGCCAGCCCCCCCACCTAATCACCCCTGCCCGTCCCACCCCGTCCCGTCCCGCCCTACCACGCACGCATTAGAATGAACTGGATGGAACATGTTGTCATCAGTTTCACATCCAAAAATAAAAGATCGATAAAACACATCGCAACTACAGATCAAAATGCAATATTGCTAATTGCAGCACCTACAGGTCAAAGGTCAAAACATTTTTTGAGCGTCCTCCTAATGGGGTCCTGAACCTATGTATTAAGTTTGGTTATGATACATGGCAGGGTTGCTGAGATATGAGCTCACTTCCTGTTTGGCGGCTTCGCCGCAAGTTTCGATTGGCTGTTACAGCCGAATGCTACTGTCCATCGTTCCGAAAAGCGATGCACTGATAATGCATGGTCTGAAGATGGTCTCTGCCAATTTTGGTGAGGATCCGTTGAAATTTGTTACCTGCGAAAATTGTTACGTATTTTTGATTAAATCCAATATGGCGGCCGAATCAATTATGATGACATCACAAGTTTGCTTGGGTCGGCCTAAGGACCTCCAACAGTATTACCAGACACCACTAGTGCGTTTTAATTCTATGCACAACAGCAGCTACAGGCCAAAAGGCATGTTTCTTAATTACAGCGCCCCCTAGAGGTCAAAGGTCACCAAATTTCTTGAGCTTCCCCCTGATGGGGTCATGAGTCCATATACTAAGTTTGGTTATGATAGATGAATGGGTTGCTGAGATATGAGCTCACTTCCTGTTTGGCGGCTTCGCCGCAAATTTTGATTGGCTGTTACACGCGAACGGTTTTAGTTCCGAAGACTAAAAGCAATGCATTAATGAGACATGGTCTGAAGATGATATCTGTGAAGTTTGGTGTCGATCGGACAAAATTTGTGACCTCTGATACGTTTTAAGTGATTTTGATGAAATCCAAAATGGCGGAAAATCCATCATGGCGGAAAATGACGTCATAGGGTGCGTTGAACTCGGCTTAATCCAAGGATTCCAATGATGCCTCATTTTTGACAATCGGGTCAACAGGTCAGAAGTTACGTGCGTGAACGCAAGTCCAACTTTGGCCTGTTGGTGGCGCTAGAGCGCGGGAGGTGCCGATATGAAACTTGGTGACATTAATCATGGGACTGTCCCTAATTAGTGTGCCAAATTTCACAACTTTTCACCAGACGGTTCTATGGGCTGCCATTGACTTCAATGGCGGAATAATAATAACTAGAATTGCGGTTCCGAGGAACTGCAAGAGTGGGTTTGATCAGTGGCACGGAACTCGGCCTCATCCAAGGATTCCAACGGTACCTCATTTATGAAAATCGGGCACACGGATCAAAAGTTGTCTGCATTAACGCAACATCCAATAAGCTAAAACGCATAAATAACATGGTTGCTATGCTGGTTGCTATGGTGGTCGCTAGGTTGACATTACAGGGGTGGTTTCTAGGTTGTTGCTAGGGTAATTAGTTAGTTGCTAGTAAGCCATCTTAAGCTGACTGCATAAAGTGATTATTTTAAGAGATACATTTTCAAACCAGAACTGTGTATAGGTCATGGTTAAAAACGTATCAGAATCTCAGAAATAATCACGTAATGCAGCCAGTTTAAGATTTTTTAAGAAGTCAGATTTTTTAAAGGCAATCAAATTTCTGCTGACTCTCTTCTGGCTGCGGTTAAAGGCCAGCGCCTCCTGAGAGGCCTGAAGGGTCAGTTCTGAGGTTGTTGGCTGCTGGAACCGAAAAATGGACTGCATTTTCTTAAAAGACAATGTGACTGAAGTGCGGGCAAAGTTTGCACAGAAATGTACGATTTTTCCCACCCTCATCGACCTTGTCATAAAACTTGTTTAAATGATCACACGACGCCTCCTTGCTGCTTTGTTGTCTACATCAGCATTTCTCAAACTTCTTTGACCTGAGGCCCAGTCAAGGCATACTTTGGGGTCATAGGGCCCACCTACATGAACCCACCCCCTCCTCCCAACCCCTATCAAATTGTAATGATCACAATTATTATTTTTATACTATATTGCTATACATGCACTTTAAAACAGTCAATGTTTAAAGTGCTAAGATTGTTCACAAAAGTTTGTGAAAGCATGCACATCAGAGTACTGCTTTACTCAGGGGCGGAGCTACGTGGTGGCCAGGGGGGGCCACGGCCACCACTGGTCAAAGCTTGGCCACCCTGCTGGCCCCCCCAGCTCCGTTCAGTGAAAAGTAAAAAAAAAAGATTGCTGCCGTTTTCAACGGTAGCCTACTTTGAAAGGAAGTGTAGCCTACGGTTCTAATCAAATCGTGAGTAGGCCTAGTGCAGCAGCAGCAGGGGACAATTCAAGTCATCTGTTAAAAACACTTGACAGTAGACTACTACTTACTTAACCTCAGTGACAACAGGTGAGTTGATGATGACTTGGAACATTAATGTTAAAATGTGACACTAATCATAGCAAAGTGAGCTGCGTTGGGCTGTTCTTGTTAGGTAGGCTCTGACATTGACGTGTGAGGCTGATCAAAAATAAGCGGATGCCCGCGGTAACTCTGTTACAAAAATATTTTGACAATATTCGGGTGAAATGCAAGCATATTAGGCACATATCTCCGGATGGCTCCAATAAAAGTAGGCTAATAGTGTCTAGCCTAGGCTACTTTATAAAAACATAATTTGCTGACTGCGTGTGGTTCTTGCCATAGCTGGTCAGGCAGAGGCAGGCTGCTGCGTTGCCTGAGTTCTTTGTTACATTGCTCCGGTAATTGCAACGAGATGAAACCTTAACTGCGTGACAGAGCAGAAGTGGGGCTTTCCAACGAGACTAAACACTTGTCTGTGCGATCAAGTATGAAAATACAAAAAATCATGAAATTAAATCAAATTGCATCATATTTAGTTTACCTACGCACCCACACTCTCGTTTGAATTAGGCTACTCGCGAACCCGTGATCGCATAGATATGGCATATCAGAAGAAAGAGGAGGCACAGGGCTATCCATTGGTACCAAGTATATCAATCCTTCTGGGCTATAAAAACAGACAACGTGACTGCAAAATAACATCATGTACAAAAACCAACGCTTCACAGCCATTACTCTCGTTTGAATTAGGCCCTACTCACGAACCCGTGATCGGATAGATAGCCTATGCCACGCATGTCAGATGAAAGAGGAGACACAGAGCTATCATTTGATACCAAGTACATCCTTCTGGGTTATAAAACAGACGAAGGGACATCAAAATAATAACTTCATATAGCTCAACTTACTTACCCCACGTTTTTGTGTGTTGTTGTGGTGGCAAAGCATGTTCATAATCCAACGCTATAATGTGTTTCTCTATGGCATAGCATGTTCATAATCCGGTTTTGAGATCGATCCTAGCAAATTCCTACATGGCATCCAATTCAAGACTCACATTGCATCCCAATTTATTCGACAAAGAAACACCTTTTTCCCTTCACTTTGTTCATGGCTCATTGTTCTTGTTTGTGTATGGCACTTACAATGACCAGGATAAATGCTTCTAACTAAAGGTAGTGAAAAAGCCCTTAAAACAGTCTAGGGTTCTAAGGGTTAATGTCTTGATTCAGAGCCATGTTACTTACAGCCAAGTACTTGGAGTGGATAACAGAAAGAAATATAGTTTTGCCATCAGTATAAGATTAAATATCTGCATACCATATTTGTAGTATTTATTATTGTTCTTTGAGTTAACATCATTTGAATATGACTGATTAAGTAAGGTGCATTATCATAATGTACTTTTTATAGCATTGGCCTATTTATGGAAAATGTGTTGGAGTGGACAACAAACTGTTCAGGTTGTCTGTGAATGGACCTGTGTATCAGTTGGCTTTACACAATTTATTGCCATTATTAAAACAGGGTATCCTAATCTTCAAAACTTTTTGAGTAGTTTTCATATTGTAGTTTTGATTCCCAAACCACCCCAATAAAAAGTCTGGACCCAGCTGGCCCCCCCTATAAAATAATCCTGGCTACGCCCCTGGCTTTACTAATGTAAAATATAATTAGGCCTACACTAGTTTCTTTGTTTTTGCATTGTTGCATGATGCTTGCATGAGAAATACTTCTCAAAACAACAGCAATTATATGGGTGCCGTTGTTTTGGGATGTTTCCCTCATGCAAGCATCATACACTGATAGAGTATATATATGCTATTTAATTACATTTCATTTGAATGCCTGAATGTAAGAATTCAGGAAACACAATACCAGCTTTTAAAATTTCTGTTGTTTACTAGTTTATGTAAATCACATAACACATGAACTGTTCATACTACTGATAGCCCATTACTGTACACAATAATACTGTGCCCATTCATTAACATATATTAAACATCAGGCGTCTTGTTTACACATTTAAACCATATTTGCACTTCGAATTTCGCTTCCAAACTGTAATAACTACATCTACGAAGTCTAAAGAAGATAACCATGTAGTCTGTTCATAGATAAGATCAATTTTGACAGAACTACAGACTTCGTGAAAGTAGCCTATAGCCCTACATAAAAGGCTCCATTCACTTAATTGCAAAATCGCGGTTGGTCTGTTTACACACTAAAACCATATTTACACTTCGAAATTCGCTTCCAAATTGTAGTAACTACATCTACGAAGTCTAAGGAAGATAATCATGTAGTCTGTTCATAGATAAGATACATTTTGACAGAACTACAGACTTCGTGAAAGTAGCCTAGAAGCCCTACATAAAAGGCTCCATTAACTTCATTGCAAAATCGCGGTTGGTCTGTTTACACACTAAAACCATATTTACACTTCGAAATTCGCTTCCAAATTGTAGTAACTACATCTACGATGTCTAAGGAAGATAACCTTGTAGTCTGTTCAACGATAAGATACATTTTGACAGAACTACAGACCTCGTAAAAGTAGTACCTAAAATTAGTTTGATAAATGGCCATCACGTAGCCTAAAGCATATAGCACTAGCACATAGATATATACACTAGATGTCGCCTTCTGCTTCTCAGCATGCGTCAACACCGCCGCCATCATGGTACAGGGATCTGAAGCGCTAAACTAGTTCTCCTGTATTGTCAGCGTTACCTATTTAGCGACGTTTGGCCATCCCCAGCGATAGAAAACCTTTTTAGCGATTAGCGACAAATTTGGGAACTTCTCACAATGATGGCAGATCGGCTTCTTTGTTGTTGAAACGTAAGAAAATCACCTTTCTCATGGCTTTGTCATTTATGAATTCAGCTATCTCGTTTGCCCATGGCACTGACCCATGATTATAAAAGTAACGACTGGCGTAGCCTATGTAGTAGCAGAGGTAAATGTTCTACAGATCTACAGCAACTTCTGGTGAGATTACAACTTACATGAGTAAACGAGACGAGGGGTATGTGGCCTCAACCAGAGCCTGTCTACGAAGAGCCTGTTTACTTTCATTGTATCGAACCTGGTTGCAGTTTACTCATTGTTCCTCTAGGGGCCGCCACTAGCTAGTGCAGAATGAATGGGAGTCTATGGGGCTAGACGGGTAAAATGTATCTATATTATCGTCTTAAGCTTAGTTTTCTCTAGACTCAACCATAAATACATGCCTGTCAGTTGGAACAACCCAAAAAACTAGATAATTGCTTGAGATTTTGACGATTTATGGTGATTTTATTTTCGCTAGATCTTTGCCCAGATTGACGCTAATGCATTATAGAGGAGTGGATCACTGAAGCAAGATGGCGTCTCGATTGACGCATTCGTTCCAATGAACAGCAGTAGTCAAGGCGACATCTAGTGTATATATCTATGGCACTAGCATATGACAACAGCAAATAGCTAACGTTTACGTTAGCCTAACTTACTTATCGTTGACGTTGACCCGACACGTTTATAAGTTAGACCATAGACTGATAAGGACGTCCATCAAAATTCCGTGTGTATCCTGTGTATCTTTCGTCCTGCTATCCTGTTGCCTTTTCCCTGTTGTTCCGGCAACAAGGTTTTTACGCGATATTTGCCACATCCCAGAGAGTTGTTGTTTGGTGGGTCAGGTGACGAGCCGTCGAATCACAGCACAGCACCCAGAATGCATTGCAACACACCGTCTAGAAAGGACTCAGCGTTAGGTCGGCTTTAAATAGCATACAGAACCTATAGTATTATAACGTTGTCTGTAAGCTCCACAGATCGTGGCAAGACAATTGAATTGAATGAGGACTTCTTGCTGGGCAACGATGAGTAACTTGATTAGTAATGCAGCGTGGACATGCATGATATCTGTATGAAAGTGTGTTTCTCAATGTAATAATCTATACAACTGTACGCATGACTAAGTTCAAATGGATCCAGCTGGGTATAGGACTGGGCTGAATGGATTGGTGAAATACTTTTTTTTTTTTTTTTTAATGACCTATATGAACATGGTTTGGCTTTAAAAAAAAGAGGAGACAGCGCGAAGTGCTGGAATGGCATTGAACTGGGCTGAATGGATTTGGAAAATATATATATATTTTTTTTAATGACCTGTATCAACATGGTTTGGCTTTAATACATTACCTTTAAACTTAGTGCTGGCAAGGCATTGAACTGGGCTTCATTCAAGGATTCCAACGGTACCTCATTCATGAAAATCGGACATACTGGTCAAAAGTTACATGCACACACCTTCATATACACAGACAGCCCAGCCCAGCCCATCAGAGCTCTGCCAGGTGGCTTAGAACTCTTCCAGGTGCAAGCTTAAGCAATTAGAGCTGTGATGTCACAATCGACAATTTGAATTCTGAACATTCCGCCATTCATTTCAATGGGCCCAAAAAACGCAGAAAAACGGGAATACCGCGAAAACGACAAGGGCCAGCGACACGAAATCAACAAGCAAGTTACACCGGTTCGGGCCTGAATTTTTGGAGTTCGAACCGCGTCGATAGCTCAAACGGTCTAGGAGCAGTAGTTCGGCCAAAAAGTGGGTGAATAGGAAGATATAATAATAAGAAAACTTAAGAAGAACTAGAATTGCGGTTCCGAGGAACTGCAAGAGTGGGTTTGATCAGGGACATGGAACTCGGCCTTATCCAAGGATTCCAACGGTACCTCATTTATGAAAATCGGACATACGGGTCAAAAGTTACATGCACACACCTTCATATACACAGACAGCCCAGCCCAGCCCATTATAGCTCTGCCAGGTGGCTTAGAACTCTTCCAGGTGCAAGCTTAAGCAATTAGAGCTGTGATGTCACAATCGAAATTTGAATTCTGAACATTCCGCCATTCATTTCAATGGGCCCAAAAAACGCAGAAAAACGGGAATACCGCGAAAACGACAAGGGCCAGCGACACGAAATCAACAAGCAAGTTACACCGGTTCGGGCCTGAATTTTTGGAGTTCGAACCGCGTCGATAGCTCAAACGGTCTAGGAGCAGTAGTTCGGCCAAAAAGTGGGTGAACAGGAATAATAAATAACTAGAATTGCGGTTCCGAGGAACTGCAAGAGTGGGTTTGATCTGGGGCACGGAACTCGGCCTCATCCAAGGATTCCAACGGTACCTCATTTATGAAAATCGGGCACACGGATCAAAAGTTATCTGCATCAACGCAACATCCAATAAGCTAAAACGCATAAATAACGTGGTTGCTATGCTGGTTGCTAGGGCAATCATGCTGGTTGCTCAGGTGGTCGCTAGGTTAGAGGGCAGTGCCTCCTGAGAGGCCTGAAGGGTCAGTTCTGAGGTTGTTGACTGCTGAAACCGAAAAATGGACTGCATTTTCTTAAAAGACAATGTGACTGAAGTGCGGGCAAAGTTTGCACAGAAATGTACGATTTTTCCCACCCTCATCGACCTTGTCATAAAACTTGTTTAAATGTCCACACGACGCCTCCTTGCTGCTTTGTCGTCTACATCAGCCTTTCTCAAACTTCTTTGACCTGAGGCCCAGTCAAGGCATACTTTGGGGTCAAAGGGCCCACCTACATGAACCCACCCCCTCCTCCCACCCCCCATCAAATTGTAATATCATCACAATTATTATTTTTTTTATACTATATTGCTATACATGCACTTCAAAACAGTCAATGTTTAAAGTGCTAAGATTGTTCACAAAAGTTTGTGAAAGCATGCACATCAGAGTACTGCTTTACTAATGTAAAATATAATTAGGCCTACACTAGTTTCATTGTTTTTGCATTGTTGCATGATTGATATGCTATTTAATTACATTTCATTTGAATGCCTGAATGTAAGAATTCAGGAAACACAATACCAGCTTTTAACATTTCAGTTGTTTACTAGTTTATGTAAATCACATAACACATGAACTGTTTACATACTACTGATAGCCCATTACTGTACACAATAATACTGTGCCCATTCATTAACATTAAACATCAGGCGTCTTGTTTACACATTTAAACCATATTTGCACTTCGAAATTCGCTTCCAAATTGTAGTAACTACATCTACGAAGTCTAAGGAAGATATCTATGAACATACTACATGGTTAAGATACATTTTGACAGAACTACAGACTTCGTGAAAGTAGCCTAGTAGCCCTACATAAAAGGCTCAATTAACTTCATTGCAAAATCGCGGTTGGTCTGTTTACACACTAAAACCATATTTACACTTCGAAATTCGCTTCCAAATTGTAGTAACTACATCTACGAAGTCTAAGGAAGATAATCATGTAGCCTGTTCATAGATAAGATACATTTTGACAGAACTACAGACTTCGTGAAAGTAGCCTAGTAGCCCTACATAAAAGGCTCCATTAACTTCATTGCAAAATCGCGGTTGGTCTGTTTACACACTAAAACCATATTTACACTTCGAAATTCGCTTCCAAATTGTAGTAACTACATCTACGAAGTCTAAGGAAGATAAAACTGTAGTCTGTTCAACGATAAGATACATTTTGACAGAACTACAGACCTCGTAAAAGTAGTACCTAAAATTAGTGTGATAAATGGCCATCACGTAGCCTAAAGCATATAGCACTAGCATGACAACAGCAAATAGCTAACGTTTACGTTAGCCTGACTTACTTATCGTTGACGTTGACCCGTTGACGTTCTTTTTAATAAACTGCCTGTAGAGTTCTGAATGCTTCGCTAAACATGTAGATACCCTCATTATGCTACGGTGTAAGTGTGTTGCTATTTGGAGCCTTGGTAGCTATTTATATTTACTACGTTTAGTTCAAGTGCTCTGGTTCAAGCATCGTTGTGTTTGGTGGGTCAGGTGACGAGCCGTCGGATCACAGCACAGCACCCAGAATGCATTGCAACACACCGTCTTAAAGGGACTCATCGTTAGGTCGGCTTTAAATGGCATACAGAACCTATAGCAATATAACGTTGTCTGTAAGCTCCACAGATCGTGGCAAGACAATTGAATTGATTGTGGACTTCTTGCCGGGCAATGATGAGTAACTTAACATGAATGTGTCAGGTGTGTAATGTGTGGATGTGCATAATATCTGTATGAAAGTGTGTTTCTCAATGTAATAATCTATACAACTGTACACATACATGACTAAGTTTGAATAGAGCATGCTGGGCATAGGACTGGTCTGAATGGATTGGTAAAATACTTTATTTTTTTTATTTTTTTTTTTAATGACCTATATGAACATGGTTTGGCTTTAAAAAAAAGATGAGACAGCGCTTCGCGCTGTCTCATCTTTTTTTACATGACCTTTACAACTGGTGCTGGCAAGGCATTGAACTGGGCTGAATGGATTTGGAAAATATATATATATATTTTTTTTAATGACCTGTATCAACATGGTTTGGCTTTAAAAAAAAGATGAGACAGCGCTTCGCGCTGTCTCATCTTTTTTTACATTACCTTTACACTTAGTGCTGGCAAGGCATTAAACTGGGCTTCATTCAAGGATTCCAACGGTACCTCATTCATGAAAATCGGACATACTGGTCAAAAGTTACATGCACACACCTTCATATACACAGACAGCCCAGCCCAGCCCATTAGAGCTCTGCCAGGTGGCTTAGAACTCTTCCAGGTGCAAGCTTAAGCAATTAGAGCTGTGATGTCACAATCGAAATTTGAATTCTGAACATTCCGCCATTCATTTCAATGGGCCCAAAAAACGCAGAAAAACGGGAATACCGCGAAAACGACAAGGGCCAGCGACACGAAATCAACAAGCAAGTTACACCGGTTCGGGCCTGAATTTTTGGAGTTCGAACCGCGTCGATAGCTCAAACGGTCTAGGAGCAGTAGTTCGGCCAAAAAGTGGGTGAACAGGAATAATAAATAATAATAATAATAAGAAAACTTAAGAAGAACAATAGTGGGCTTGCTCCGCAAGCCCACAGCATGGCTTCGCCATGCTGTGGTCTTGCTGGATCAAACCCACTAACTAGAATTGCGGTTCCGAGGAACTGCAAGAGTGGGTTTGATCAGTGGCACGGAACTCGGCCTCATCCAAGGATTCCAACGGTACCTCATTTATGAAAATCGGGCACACGGATCAAAAGTTGTCTGCATTAACGCAACATCCAATAAGCTAAAACGCATAAATAACATGGTTGCTATGCTGGTTGCTATGGTGGTCGCTAGGTTGACATTACAGGGGTGGTTTCTAGGTTGTTGCTAGGGTAATTAGTTAGTTGCTAGTAAGCCATCTTAAGCTGACTGCATAAAGTGATTATTTTAAGAGATACATTTTCAAACCAGAACTGTGTATAGGTCATGGTTAAAAATGTATCAGAATCTCAGAAATAATCACGTAATGCAGCCAGTTTAAGATTTTTTAAGAAGTCAGATTTTTTAAAGGCAATCAAATTTCTGCTGACTCTCTTCTGGCTGCCGGTTAAAGGCCAGCGCCTCCTGAGAGGCCTGAAGGGTCAGTTCTGAGGTTGTTGGCTGCTGGAACCGAAAAAAGGACTGCATTTTCTTAAAAGACAATGTGACTGAAGTGCGGGCAAAGTTTGCACAGAAATGTACGATTTTTCCCACCCTCATCGACCTCGTCATAAAACTTGTTTAAATGATCACACGACGCCTCCTTGCTGCTTTGTTGTCTACATCAGCATTTCTCAAACTTCTTTGACCTGAGGCCCAGTCAAGGCATACTTTGGGGTCATAGGGCCCACCTACATGAACCCACCCCCTCCTCCCAACCCCTATCAAATTGTAATGATATCACAATTATTATTTTTATACTATATTGCCTACATGCACTTCAAAACAGTCAATGTTTAAAGTGCTAAGATTGTTTACAAAAGTTTGTGAAAGCATGCACATCAGAGTACTGCTTTACTAATGTAAAATATAATTAGGCCTACACTAGTTTAACCCTTAGAACCCTAAGCTGTTTTTAGGGCATTTTCACTACCTTTATTCATAAGGATTTATTCTGGTCATTGTAAGTGCCACACACATATATTGTATATTGTTTTTTTCAGGAGAGTTTAGGCTATTCAGATCTGCCATCATTTCATGTATTAATATTAGCATTGATTTTATTTTGATTTTTAAAGAATTAAAATATAAAAAGTGTATTATAAAAATTCTTATATTTCGACATGTATCTCACCACAGCAAGCTCACAGCTCTACATGCATTTCATGTGTGTGTAGGGCAGACTGTCCTGAATCGGGCAATATAATTGCCATGTTGGAGGGATACTCTGGGGCTGAGCAATTTACAGAAATATTTGCTGTGTGATTTAAGGAAATAAATGCCATTTTTTATTTAGTGATGAAAAATGACCTTTCTGCGCTCCATATCTGTGACACGAACTGATCTGACCTGACTTGACCCGAGGTTGCGTGTTAGCCTGCGTGCCTGTGTGTATGCAGTCATAATAATTCTCAACTCTTTACTGCATTGCCATGAACAAAGTAAAGGCAAAAAAGGTGTTTATTTGTTGAACAAATTGGGATGCAATGTGAGCCTTGAATTGGATGCCATGCAGGAATTTGCTAGGATCTCAAAACCGGAATATGAACATGCTTTGCTATAGAGAAACACATGATAGCATTGGATTATAAACATGCTTTGCCACAAGAACAGACAAAAACGTGGGGTAAGTCCAGCTATATGAAGTTATTATTTTGCTGTCACTTCGTCTGTTTTATAACCCAGAAGGATGTACTTGGTATCAAATGATAGCTCTGAGTCTCCTCTTTCATCTGACATGCATGGCATATCTATAAGATCACGGGTCCGCGAGTAATTCAAACGAGAGTAATGAGTGTGCAGCGTTGGTTTGTGTACATGACGTTATTATTTTGCAGTCACTTCGTCTGATTTTATAAGCCAGAAGGATCGATAAACATGGTACCAATGGATAGCCCTGTGCCCCCTCTTTCATCTGATATGCTTGCCATATCGATGCGATCACGGGTTCGCGAGTAATTCAAACTAGAGTAATGTGTGTGCAGGTGAATGCAGAAAAGTATAGACTGTAAATATGATGCAAATTGATTTAATTTCATGATTTTTTTAAATTTTCATACTTGATCGTACAGACAAGTGTGTAGTCTCGTTGGAAAGCCCCACTTCTGCTCTGTCGCGCAATAAAGGTTTCATCTCGCTGCGATGAACCGTTCTGGAGCAATGTAACAGAGAAGAAAGGGTGTGTTTTTTGACGCACTTTGCGTCAATCGGGTTCTAAGGGTTAATTGTTTTTGCATTGTTGCATGATTGATATGCTATTTAATTACATTTCATTTGAATGCCTGAATGTAAGAATTCAGGAAACACAATACCAGCTTTTAACATTTCTGTTGTTAGTTTATGTAAATCACATAACACATGAACTGTTTACATACTACTGATAGCCCATTACTGTACACAATAATACTGTGCCCATTCATTAACATATATTAAACATCAGGCGTCTTGTTTACACATTTAAACCATATTTGCACTTCGAATTTCGCTTCCAAACTGTAATAACTACATCTACAAAGTCTAAAGAAGATAACCATGTAGTCTGTTCATAGATAAGATCAATTTTGACAGAACTACAGACTTCGTGAAAGTAGCCTAGTAGTCCTACATAAAAGGCTCCATATTCACTTCATTGCAAAATCGCGGTTGGTCTGTTTACACACTAAAACCATATTTACACTTTGAAATTCGCTTCCAAATTGTAGTAACTACATCTACGAAGTCTAAGGAAGATAATCATGTAGTATGTTCACAGATAAGATACATTTTGACAGAACTACAGACTTCGTGAAAGTAGCCTAGAAGCCCTACATAAAAGGCTCCATTAACTTCATTGCAAAATCGCGGTTGGTCTGTTTACACACTAAAACCATATTTACACTTCGAAATTCGCTTCCAAATTGTAGTAACTACATCTACGAAGTCTAAGGAAGATAACCTTGTAGTCTGTTCAACGATAAGATACATTTTGACAGAACTACAGACCTCGTAAAAGTAGTACCTAAAATTAGTGTGATAAATGGCCATCACGTAGCCTAAAGCATATAGCACTAGCATATGACAACAGCAAATAGCTAACGTTTACGTTAGCCTAACTTACTTATCGTTGACGTTGACCCGACACGTTTATAAGTTAGACCATAGACTGATAAGGACGTCCATCAAAATTCCGTGTGTATCCTGTGTATCTTTCGTGCTGCTATCCTGTTGCCTTTTCCCTGTTGTTCCGGCAACAAGGTTTTTACGCGATATTTGCCACATCCCAGAGAGTTGTTGTTTGGTGGGTCAGGTGACGAGCCGTCGAATCACAGCACAGCACCCAGAATGCATTGCAACACACCGTCTTAAAGGGACTCATCGTTAGGTCGGCTTTAAATAGCATACAGAACCTATAGTAATATAACGTTGTCTGTAAGCTCCACAGATTGTGGCAGGACAATTGACTTCTTGCCGGGCAATAATGAGTAACTTAACTTGAATAGTGATGCGTGGATGTGCATAGTGTCTGTCTGAATGCGTGTTTCTCAATGTAATAATCTATACAACTGTACACATGACTGTGTTTGAATGGAGCTAGCTGGGCATAGAACTGGGCTGAATGGATTGGGAAAATACTTTATTTATTTATTTTTTTAATGACCTATATGAACATGGTTTGGCTTTAAAAAAAAGAGGAGACAGCGCTTCGCTTTTTTACATGACCTTGAACTGGGCTGAATGGATTTGGAAAATATATATATATTTTTTTTAATGACCTGTATCAACATGGTTTGGCTTCGCGCTGTCTCATCTTTTTTTACATTACCTTTACACTTAGTGCTGGCAAGGCATTGAACTGGGCTTCATTCGAGGATTCCAACGGTACCTCATTCATGAAAATCGGACATACTGGTCAAAAGTTACATGCACACACCTTCATATACACAGACAGCCCAGCCCAGCCCATTAGAGCTCTGCCAGGTGGCTTAGAACTCTTCCAGGTGCAAGCTTAAGCAATTAGAGCTGTGATGTCACAATCGAAATTTGAATTCTGAACATTCCGCCATTCATTTCAATGGGCCCAAAAAACGCAGAAAAACGGGAATACCGCGAAAACGACAAGGGCCAGCGACACGAAATTAACAAGCAAGTTACACCGGTTCGGGCCTGAATTTTTGGAGTTCGAACTGCGTCGATAGCTCAAACGGTCTAGGAGCAGTAGTTCGGCCAAAAAGTGGGTGAACAGGAATAATAAATAAACTAGAATTGCGGTTCCGAGGAACTGCAAGAGTGGGTTTGATCAGTGGCACGGAACTCGGCCTCATCCAAGGATTCCAACGGTACCTCATTTATGAAAATCGGGCACACGGATCAAAAGTTGTCTGCATTAACGCAACATCCAATAAGCTAAAACGCATAAATAACATGGTTGCTATGCTGGTTGCTATGGTGGTCGCTAGGTTGACATTACAGGGGTGGTTTCTAGGTTGTTGCTAGGGTAATTAGTTAGTTGCTAGTAAGCCATCTTAAGCTGACTGCATAAAGTGATTATTTTAAGAGATACATTTTCAAACCAGAACTGTGTATAGGTCATGGTTAAAAATGTATCAGAATCTCAGAAATAATCACGTAATGCAGCCAGTTTAAGATTTTTTAAGAAGTCAGATTTTTTAAAGGCAATCAAATTTCTGCTGACTCTCTTCTGGCTGCCGGTTAAAGGCCAGCGCCTCCTGAGAGGCCTGAAGGGTCAGTTCTGAGGTTGTTGGCTGCTGGAACCGAAAAAAGGACTGCATTTTCTTAAAAGACAATGTGACTGAAGTGCGGGCAAAGTTTGCACAGAAATGTACGATTTTTCCCACCCTCATCGACCTCGTCATAAAACTTGTTTAAATGATCACACGACGCCTCCTTGCTGCTTTGTTGTCTACATCAGCATTTCTCAAACTTCTTTGACCTGAGGCCCAGTCAAGGCATACTTTGGGGTCATAGGGCCCACCTACATGAACCCACCCCCTCCTCCCAACCCCTATCAAATTGTAATGATATCACAATTATTATTTTTATACTATATTGCCTACATGCACTTCAAAACAGTCAATGTTTAAAGTGCTAAGATTGTTTACAAAAGTTTGTGAAAGCATGCACATCAGAGTACTGCTTTACTAATGTAAAATATAATTAGGCCTACACTAGTTTAACCCTTAGAACCCTAAGCTGTTTTTAGGGCATTTTCACTACCTTTATTCATAAGGATTTATTCTGGTCATTGTAAGTGCCACACACATATATTGTATATTGTTTTTTTCAGGAGAGTTTAGGCTATTCAGATCTGCCATCATTTCATGTATTAATATTAGCATTGATTTTATTTTGATTTTTAAAGAATTAAAATATAAAAAGTGTATTATAAAAATTCTTATATTTCGACATGTATCTCACCACAGCAAGCTCACAGCTCTACATGCATTTCATGTGTGTGTAGGGCAGACTGTCCTGAATCGGGCAATATAATTGCCATGTTGGAGGGATACTCTGGGGCTGAGCAATTTACAGAAATATTTGCTGTGTGATTTAAGGAAATAAATGCCATTTTTTATTTAGTGATGAAAAATGACCTTTCTGCGCTCCATATCTGTGACACGAACTGATCTGACCTGACTTGACCCGAGGTTGCGTGTTAGCCTGCGTGCCTGTGTGTATGCAGTCATAATAATTCTCAACTCTTTACTGCATTGCCATGAACAAAGTAAAGGCAAAAAAGGTGTTTATTTGTTGAACAAATTGGGATGCAATGTGAGCCTTGAATTGGATGCCATGCAGGAATTTGCTAGGATCTCAAAACCGGAATATGAACATGCTTTGCTATAGAGAAACACATGATAGCATTGGATTATAAACATGCTTTGCCACAAGAACAGACAAAAACGTGGGGTAAGTCCAGCTATATGAAGTTATTATTTTGCTGTCACTTCGTCTGTTTTATAACCCAGAAGGATGTACTTGGTATCAAATGATAGCTCTGAGTCTCCTCTTTCATCTGACATGCATGGCATATCTATAAGATCACGGGTCCGCGAGTAATTCAAACGAGAGTAATGAGTGTGCAGCGTTGGTTTGTGTACATGACGTTATTATTTTGCAGTCACTTCGTCTGATTTTATAAGCCAGAAGGATCGATAAACATGGTACCAATGGATAGCCCTGTGCCCCCTCTTTCATCTGATATGCTTGCCATATCGATGCGATCACGGGTTCGCGAGTAATTCAAACTAGAGTAATGTGTGTGCAGGTGAATGCAGAAAAGTATAGACTGTAAATATGATGCAAATTGATTTAATTTCATGATTTTTTTAAATTTTCATACTTGATCGTACAGACAAGTGTGTAGTCTCGTTGGAAAGCCCCACTTCTGCTCTGTCGCGCAATAAAGGTTTCATCTCGCTGCGATGAACCGTTCTGGAGCAATGTAACAGAGAAGAAAGGGTGTGTTTTTTGACGCACTTTGCGTCAATCGGGTTCTAAGGGTTAATTGTTTTTGCATTGTTGCATGATTGATATGCTATTTAATTACATTTCATTTGAATGCCTGAATGTAAGAATTCAGGAAACACAATACCAGCTTTTAACATTTCTGTTGTTAGTTTATGTAAATCACATAACACATGAACTGTTTACATACTACTGATAGCCCATTACTGTACACAATAATACTGTGCCCATTCATTAACATATATTAAACATCAGGCGTCTTGTTTACACATTTAAACCATATTTGCACTTCGAATTTCGCTTCCAAACTGTAATAACTACATCTACAAAGTCTAAAGAAGATAACCATGTAGTCTGTTCATAGATAAGATCAATTTTGACAGAACTACAGACTTCGTGAAAGTAGCCTAGTAGTCCTACATAAAAGGCTCCATATTCACTTCATTGCAAAATCGCGGTTGGTCTGTTTACACACTAAAACCATATTTACACTTTGAAATTCGCTTCCAAATTGTAGTAACTACATCTACGAAGTCTAAGGAAGATAATCATGTAGTATGTTCACAGATAAGATACATTTTGACAGAACTACAGACTTCGTGAAAGTAGCCTAGAAGCCCTACATAAAAGGCTCCATTAACTTCATTGCAAAATCGCGGTTGGTCTGTTTACACACTAAAACCATATTTACACTTCGAAATTCGCTTCCAAATTGTAGTAACTACATCTACGAAGTCTAAGGAAGATAACCTTGTAGTCTGTTCAACGATAAGATACATTTTGACAGAACTACAGACCTCGTAAAAGTAGTACCTAAAATTAGTGTGATAAATGGCCATCACGTAGCCTAAAGCATATAGCACTAGCATATGACAACAGCAAATAGCTAACGTTTACGTTAGCCTAACTTACTTATCGTTGACGTTGACCCGACACGTTTATAAGTTAGACCATAGACTGATAAGGACGTCCATCAAAATTCCGTGTGTATCCTGTGTATCTTTCGTGCTGCTATCCTGTTGCCTTTTCCCTGTTGTTCCGGCAACAAGGTTTTTACGCGATATTTGCCACATCCCAGAGAGTTGTTGTTTGGTGGGTCAGGTGACGAGCCGTCGAATCACAGCACAGCACCCAGAATGCATTGCAACACACCGTCTTAAAGGGACTCATCGTTAGGTCGGCTTTAAATAGCATACAGAACCTATAGTAATATAACGTTGTCTGTAAGCTCCACAGATTGTGGCAGGACAATTGACTTCTTGCCGGGCAATAATGAGTAACTTAACTTGAATAGTGATGCGTGGATGTGCATAGTGTCTGTCTGAATGCGTGTTTCTCAATGTAATAATCTATACAACTGTACACATGACTGTGTTTGAATGGAGCTAGCTGGGCATAGAACTGGGCTGAATGGATTGGGAAAATACTTTATTTATTTATTTTTTTAATGACCTATATGAACATGGTTTGGCTTTAAAAAAAAGAGGAGACAGCGCTTCGCTTTTTTACATGACCTTGAACTGGGCTGAATGGATTTGGAAAATATATATATATTTTTTTTAATGACCTGTATCAACATGGTTTGGCTTCGCGCTGTCTCATCTTTTTTTACATTACCTTTACACTTAGTGCTGGCAAGGCATTGAACTGGGCTTCATTCGAGGATTCCAACGGTACCTCATTCATGAAAATCGGACATACTGGTCAAAAGTTACATGCACACACCTTCATATACACAGACAGCCCAGCCCAGCCCATTAGAGCTCTGCCAGGTGGCTTAGAACTCTTCCAGGTGCAAGCTTAAGCAATTAGAGCTGTGATGTCACAATCGAAATTTGAATTCTGAACATTCCGCCATTCATTTCAATGGGCCCAAAAAACGCAGAAAAACGGGAATACCGCGAAAACGACAAGGGCCAGCGACACGAAATTAACAAGCAA
Organism: Alosa pseudoharengus; assembly: GCF_046254945.1. Classification (NCBI taxonomy): domain Eukaryota; kingdom Metazoa; phylum Chordata; class Actinopteri; order Clupeiformes; family Clupeidae; genus Alosa; species Alosa pseudoharengus. Next base: position 20,211,520 of record NW_027468620.1, on the reverse strand, counting down.
GTTACACCGGTTCGGGCCTGAATTTTTGGAGTTCGAACTGCGTCGATAGCTCAAACGGTCTAGGAGCAGTAGTTCGGCCAAAAAGTGGGTGAACAGGAATAATAAATAAACTAGAATTGCGGTTCCGAGGAACTGCAAGAGTGGGTTTGATCTGGGGCACGGAACTCGGCCTCATCCAAGGATTCCAACGGTACCTCATTTATGAAAATCGGGCACACGGATCAAAAGTTATCTGCATCAACGCAACATCCAATAAGCTAAAACGCATAAATAACGTGGTTGCTATGCTGGTTGCTAGGGCAATCATGCTGGTTGCTCAGGTGGTCGCTAGGTTAGAGGGCAGTGCCTCCTGAGAGGCCTGAAGGGTCAGTTCTGAGGTTGTTGACTGCTGAAACCGAAAAATGGACTGCATTTTCTTAAAAGACAATGTGACTGAAGTGCGGGCAAAGTTTGCACAGAAATGTACGATTTTTCCCACCCTCATCGACCTTGTCATAAAACTTGTTTAAATGTCCACACGACGCCTCCTTGCTGCTTTGTCGTCTACATCAGCCTTTCTCAAACTTCTTTGACCTGAGGCCCAGTCAAGGCATACTTTGGGGTCAAAGGGCCCACCTACATGAACCCACCCCCTCCTCCCACCCCCCATCAAATTGTAATATCATCACAATTATTATTTTTTTTATACTATATTGCTATACATGCACTTCAAAACAGTCAATGTTTAAAGTGCTAAGATTGTTCACAAAAGTTTGTGAAAGCATGCACATCAGAGTACTGCTTTACTAATGTAAAATATAATTAGGCCTACACTAGTTTCATTGTTTTTGCATTGTTGCATGATTGATATGCTATTTAATTACATTTCATTTGAATGCCTGAATGTAAGAATTCAGGAAACACAATACCAGCTTTTAACATTTCAGTTGTTTACTAGTTTATGTAAATCACATAACACATGAACTGTTTACATACTACTGATAGCCCATTACTGTACACAATAATACTGTGCCCATTCATTAACATTAAACATCAGGCGTCTTGTTTACACATTTAAACCATATTTGCACTTCGAAATTCGCTTCCAAATTGTAGTAACTACATCTACGAAGTCTAAGGAAGATATCTATGAACATACTACATGGTTAAGATACATTTTGACAGAACTACAGACTTCGTGAAAGTAGCCTAGTAGCCCTACATAAAAGGCTCAATTAACTTCATTGCAAAATCGCGGTTGGTCTGTTTACACACTAAAACCATATTTACACTTCGAAATTCGCTTCCAAATTGTAGTAACTACATCTACGAAGTCTAAGGAAGATAATCATGTAGCCTGTTCATAGATAAGATACATTTTGACAGAACTACAGACTTCGTGAAAGTAGCCTAGTAGCCCTACATAAAAGGCTCCATTAACTTCATTGCAAAATCGCGGTTGGTCTGTTTACACACTAAAACCATATTTACACTTCGAAATTCGCTTCCAAATTGTAGTAACTACATCTACGAAGTCTAAGGAAGATAAAACTGTAGTCTGTTCAACGATAAGATACATTTTGACAGAACTACAGACCTCGTAAAAGTAGTACCTAAAATTAGTGTGATAAATGGCCATCACGTAGCCTAAAGCATATAGCACTAGCATGACAACAGCAAATAGCTAACGTTTACGTTAGCCTGACTTACTTATCGTTGACGTTGACCCGTTGACGTTCTTTTTAATAAACTGCCTGTAGAGTTCTGAATGCTTCGCTAAACATGTAGATACCCTCATTATGCTACGGTGTAAGTGTGTTGCTATTTGGAGCCTTGGTAGCTATTTATATTTACTACGTTTAGTTCAAGTGCTCTGGTTCAAGCATCGTTGTGTTTGGTGGGTCAGGTGACGAGCCGTCGGATCACAGCACAGCACCCAGAATGCATTGCAACACACCGTCTTAAAGGGACTCATCGTTAGGTCGGCTTTAAATGGCATACAGAACCTATAGCAATATAACGTTGTCTGTAAGCTCCACAGATCGTGGCAAGACAATTGAATTGATTGTGGACTTCTTGCCGGGCAATGATGAGTAACTTAACATGAATGTGTCAGGTGTGTAATGTGTGGATGTGCATAATATCTGTATGAAAGTGTGTTTCTCAATGTAATAATCTATACAACTGTACACATACATGACTAAGTTTGAATAGAGCATGCTGGGCATAGGACTGGTCTGAATGGATTGGTAAAATACTTTATTTTTTTTATTTTTTTTTTTAATGACCTATATGAACATGGTTTGGCTTTAAAAAAAAGATGAGACAGCGCTTCGCGCTGTCTCATCTTTTTTTACATGACCTTTACAACTGGTGCTGGCAAGGCATTGAACTGGGCTGAATGGATTTGGAAAATATATATATATATTTTTTTTAATGACCTGTATCAACATGGTTTGGCTTTAAAAAAAAGATGAGACAGCGCTTCGCGCTGTCTCATCTTTTTTTACATTACCTTTACACTTAGTGCTGGCAAGGCATTAAACTGGGCTTCATTCAAGGATTCCAACGGTACCTCATTCATGAAAATCGGACATACTGGTCAAAAGTTACATGCACACACCTTCATATACACAGACAGCCCAGCCCAGCCCATTAGAGCTCTGCCAGGTGGCTTAGAACTCTTCCAGGTGCAAGCTTAAGCAATTAGAGCTGTGATGTCACAATCGAAATTTGAATTCTGAACATTCCGCCATTCATTTCAATGGGCCCAAAAAACGCAGAAAAACGGGAATACCGCGAAAACGACAAGGGCCAGCGACACGAAATCAACAAGCAAGTTACACCGGTTCGGGCCTGAATTTTTGGAGTTCGAACCGCGTCGATAGCTCAAACGGTCTAGGAGCAGTAGTTCGGCCAAAAAGTGGGTGAACAGGAATAATAAATAACTAGAATTGCGGTTCCGAGGAACTGCAAGAGTGGGTTTGATCTGGGGCACGGAACTCGGCCTCATCCAAGGATTCCAACGGTACCTCATTTATGAAAATCGGGCACACGGATCAAAAGTTATCTGCATCAACGCAACATCCAATAAGCTAAAACGCATAAATAACGTGGTTGCTATGCTGGTTGCTAGGGCAATCATGCTGGTTGCTCAGGTGGTCGCTAGGTTAGAGGGCAGTGCCTCCTGAGAGGCCTGAAGGGTCAGTTCTGAGGTTGTTGACTGCTGAAACCGAAAAATGGACTGCATTTTCTTAAAAGACAATGTGACTGAAGTGCGGGCAAAGTTTGCACAGAAATGTACGATTTTTCCCACCCTCATCGACCTTGTCATAAAACTTGTTTAAATGTCCACACGACGCCTCCTTGCTGCTTTGTCGTCTACATCAGCCTTTCTCAAACTTCTTTGACCTGAGGCCCAGTCAAGGCATACTTTGGGGTCAAAGGGCCCACCTACATGAACCCACCCCCTCCTCCCACCCCCCATCAAATTGTAATATCATCACAATTATTATTTTTTTTATACTATATTGCTATACATGCACTTCAAAACAGTCAATGTTTAAAGTGCTAAGATTGTTCACAAAAGTTTGTGAAAGCATGCACATCAGAGTACTGCTTTACTAATGTAAAATATAATTAGGCCTACACTAGTTTCATTGTTTTTGCATTGTTGCATGATTGATATGCTATTTAATTACATTTCATTTGAATGCCTGAATGTAAGAATTCAGGAAACACAATACCAGCTTTTAACATTTCAGTTGTTTACTAGTTTATGTAAATCACATAACACATGAACTGTTTACATACTACTGATAGCCCATTACTGTACACAATAATACTGTGCCCATTCATTAACATTAAACATCAGGCGTCTTGTTTACACATTTAAACCATATTTGCACTTCGAAATTCGCTTCCAAATTGTAGTAACTACATCTACGAAGTCTAAGGAAGATATCTATGAACATACTACATGGTTAAGATACATTTTGACAGAACTACAGACTTCGTGAAAGTAGCCTAGTAGCCCTACATAAAAGGCTCAATTAACTTCATTGCAAAATCGCGGTTGGTCTGTTTACACACTAAAACCATATTTACACTTCGAAATTCGCTTCCAAATTGTAGTAACTACATCTACGAAGTCTAAGGAAGATAATCATGTAGCCTGTTCATAGATAAGATACATTTTGACAGAACTACAGACTTCGTGAAAGTAGCCTAGTAGCCCTACATAAAAGGCTCCATTAACTTCATTGCAAAATCGCGGTTGGTCTGTTTACACACTAAAACCATATTTACACTTCGAAATTCGCTTCCAAATTGTAGTAACTACATCTACGAAGTCTAAGGAAGATAAAACTGTAGTCTGTTCAACGATAAGATACATTTTGACAGAACTACAGACCTCGTAAAAGTAGTACCTAAAATTAGTGTGATAAATGGCCATCACGTAGCCTAAAGCATATAGCACTAGCATGACAACAGCAAATAGCTAACGTTTACGTTAGCCTGACTTACTTATCGTTGACGTTGACCCGTTGACGTTCTTTTTAATAAACTGCCTGTAGAGTTCTGAATGCTTCGCTAAACATGTAGATACCCTCATTATGCTACGGTGTAAGTGTGTTGCTATTTGGAGCCTTGGTAGCTATTTATATTTACTACGTTTAGTTCAAGTGCTCTGGTTCAAGCATCGTTGTGTTTGGTGGGTCAGGTGACGAGCCGTCGGATCACAGCACAGCACCCAGAATGCATTGCAACACACCGTCTTAAAGGGACTCATCGTTAGGTCGGCTTTAAATGGCATACAGAACCTATAGCAATATAACGTTGTCTGTAAGCTCCACAGATCGTGGCAAGACAATTGAATTGATTGTGGACTTCTTGCCGGGCAATGATGAGTAACTTAACATGAATGTGTCAGGTGTGTAATGTGTGGATGTGCATAATATCTGTATGAAAGTGTGTTTCTCAATGTAATAATCTATACAACTGTACACATACATGACTAAGTTTGAATAGAGCATGCTGGGCATAGGACTGGTCTGAATGGATTGGTAAAATACTTTATTTTTTTTATTTTTTTTTTTAATGACCTATATGAACATGGTTTGGCTTTAAAAAAAAGATGAGACAGCGCTTCGCGCTGTCTCATCTTTTTTTACATGACCTTTACAACTGGTGCTGGCAAGGCATTGAACTGGGCTGAATGGATTTGGAAAATATATATATATATTTTTTTTAATGACCTGTATCAACATGGTTTGGCTTTAAAAAAAAGATGAGACAGCGCTTCGCGCTGTCTCATCTTTTTTTACATTACCTTTACACTTAGTGCTGGCAAGGCATTAAACTGGGCTTCATTCAAGGATTCCAACGGTACCTCATTCATGAAAATCGGACATACTGGTCAAAAGTTACATGCACACACCTTCATATACACAGACAGCCCAGCCCAGCCCATTAGAGCTCTGCCAGGTGGCTTAGAACTCTTCCAGGTGCAAGCTTAAGCAATTAGAGCTGTGATGTCACAATCGAAATTTGAATTCTGAACATTCCGCCATTCATTTCAATGGGCCCAAAAAACGCAGAAAAACGGGAATACCGCGAAAACGACAAGGGCCAGCGACACGAAATCAACAAGCAAGTTACACCGGTTCGGGCCTGAATTTTTGGAGTTCGAACCGCGTCGATAGCTCAAACGGTCTAGGAGCAGTAGTTCGGCCAAAAAGTGGGTGAACAGGAATAATAAATAATAATAATAATAAGAAAACTTAAGAAGAACAATAGTGGGCTTGCTCCGCAAGCCCACAGCATGGCTTCGCCATGCTGTGGTCTTGCTGGATCAAACCCACTAATAATAATAATAAGAAAACTTAAGAAGAACAATAGTGGGCTTGCTCCGCAAGCCCACAGCATGGCTTCGCCATGCTGTGGTCTTGCTGGATCAAACCCACTAATAAAGTAAACTTAAGAAGAACAATAGTGGGCTTGCTCCGCAAGCCCACAGCATGGCTTTGCCATGCTGTGGTCTTGCTGGATCAAACCCACTAATAAAGTAAACTTAAGAAGAACAATAGTGGGCTTGCTCCGCAAGCCCACAGCATGGCTTTGCCATGCTGTGGTCTTGCTGGATCAAACCCACTAATAAGAAAACTTAAGAAGAACAATAGTGGGCTTGCTCCGCAAGGCCACAGCATGGCTTTCAGCCATGCTGTGGTCTTGCTGGATCAAACCCACTAACAATAGTGGGGGGCTTGCTGGATCAAACCCACTAATAAGAAAACTTAAGAAGAACAATAGTGGGCTTGCTGGATCAAACCCACTAATAAGAAAACTTAAGAAGAACAATAGTGGGCTTGCTGGATCAAACCCACTAATAAGAAAACTTAAGAAGAACAATAGTGGGCTTGCTGGATCAAACCCACTAATAAGAAAACTTAAGAAGAACAATAGTGGGCTTGCTGGATCAAACCCACTAATAAGAAAACTAACAAACACAATGGTTGCCTCGCAGCTTCGCTGCTTGGCCCCCAATAAGTGTGTTGGTGGTAGCTTCACTATTTCCTGAATAAAGTAACTTTTCAATAGCTTAACTTCTTTATATGAAGTAGCTTGGCCAAACAAGCTACACTTTTGTCATGTGAAATTAGCACAATTTAAAGTAGCTTCCTATGTAGTGAACTAGCCTACTGCTGTGTTTGTGTTACTAAGCTTGCTACATTTGACTGGGGTGGTAGTTTTGTGTAGTGAAGTTTTATTCATGGCAGAGTAACTAGATAGATTGAGATATATAGATAAATACTTTATTGATCCTCAAGGGGAAATTCAAGATACTGATAGTTTTCTTCACTACAATTCCCAAGTAGCTTGCCCAACACTGTATTATTCACATGTAATTCACTCTAACAAAAATAAGATGCATCTCAAATCCCTTTTTATTCATTTATTTATTTTATATCTCCCCAGAACAACTGCCTTGCTCAAGGACTACCACGAATGAGCTGAACGGCCTCCTCACACCCCTGGAACTGAGGAAGGTGTAGCTCTACATTGCATTACTGCAGGGCATCTGCTAGACTGTGACTGAATATTTGATTTATGAGCTCCACCTTCATCCCCTTTTTGGTATGGCAACTGCTCTGCCCATGACCGGAAAGCACTGCAGAGGGTGTGAAAACTGCCCAACGCATCACCGGTTCCTCACTCCCCTCCATCGAGGCCATCCAGGGCAAGCGATGCTTGCGTAAGGCGCGCAGCATCATCAAAGACTGTTCTCACCCCGACCACAGACTGTTCACCCCACTCTCCTCAGGGAGGCTTTACAGGTCTCTCCGCACCTGAACCAGCAGGTTCAGAGGAAGCTTCTTTCCTGCGACTGTCACCCTACTAAACTCTAGCTCTGCATCCCGGTGACATCCAACGAACTTAAGCCCCCATCACCCCCCGCCTGATGCCTCCTTGTCTGTGCTTGTTGAGGTGTCCACGACCATGGTGACTCAAGGCTGCCATGGTCGTAGAGTATATACTGACCTAGCGTTCATGGGCTTCGGAAAAACCTTTCTCCGAGTGAAAACATCATCATTCCACGTCATTCACGTCACTTAATGTGTGAGTCAGAGGTCGGAAACTGGGGCTAGATTTTGCTAACAGAGTTGCCCAGTTAGAGGTTCGTCATCACTTTTGTCGTCACATTTTAGTTCTTTTGTAGTCCATGTGGCCTTTCATGTCCAACAGTTTTAATGTGAACTTGGGAATTTGCCCTTTTTATCACTTGAAAAGCTGCATATCTTTCTTTCACGAGCATCTTACACTATATTTTAAGCAAATACAGTTGTTTGTTTAGGATTAGTGAGTGTATGTTTTACCCTTTGTTGTGGCATCCGTGTTTGTCACACATTCGATGGCAAAGCACTTGAACACTTGCTGTCGGAAAAACAAAGTAGCCATGGGGGCGGTCCTTGTCATTCCGAGGTGCTCTGAATGCACCCTTATACTATATACTATACGACCATGGCAGCCTTGACAGGGACAACAAGGAGACGGACATCCCCCACCCCACCCCCTCACAACTGGATTACCCTATCCCATCCATAGTGTCTTACAAACTTATCCATAGCCATATTCTACTGCTCTTCATCCTGAACATACACTTATTCTTAATACTATTATAATGTTACTGTTTCTGCACTACAATGGTACTGTTACCACACTGCACATAGCTGTACATACTGTACATATCTATTTATATGGTTTATACTAAATATCCATATTTATTCAGTTTGTCTGTAATATATTCACTGCATAATACACTGCATATATCTAATATTTTTCTTACTACTACTATAATGGTACTGCCACTACATTGCACATATCTGTACATGTTGTTTATATTACATGGCCATATTTATTCTGCTCTTCTAAGGTTACTGCTAATACACTGCACATACTTATATTTAATTTATACTACTCTAAACCACCTTCTGAAAACAACTGTACACTGTCTACACTGCACTATATCTTTTGTCTGTCTATGCACCAACTACTTTGTATATCACATTGCACTTTTCTGCTTTTTTGCACTTCTGGTTAGACACAAACTGCATTTTGTTGTCTCTGTACTTGGACTCTGCACAATGACAATAAAGTTGAATCTAATCTAATCTAATCTAATCACCTGCATTCGCCACTCTGTCTCCCATTTTCCCACTGTCTGGATGACTCCGTCCTCTTTTATGGAGTTTACCCAGTTTCATTATGTACTGCCACCTGCTGTCTGTAGCACTTTTGTTCTCAGTCTAAGTTTATCTAAGCAATTTTAGCAAGGTGGACTGGGAACATACAAAATTACATGCACCAGTTGTGCATGTACTGTCACCAGCATGACAGTAACCTCTGTCTCACTGAGCCTGTGAAGCATTGATTGCATTGAACAGGGCTGATCTCAGCCGTTTTTAAAATGTTTCTTAATTCCTTTATTTGATCTCTTCATTGGGGCTGGAACCTGTGAACTGTGAATAACACATGCTGGCCTTTTTGTCTTGTATTAATGAACTGTTACACTTACTTATGCCAAAAACCAATGTCTGTTTTTTTAACGATCAGAAACAAACCTACAAACTTGCACTTTTCAATGTTTATGGAACTTTTCTAACAGATATTGAACCCAGTTACACCATTTCCTTTACTTATTCCAAATCAATGTCTGTTTATCAAACTTTATTTTTGATGGCACTGAACTTAAATATGAAAACACTTGAAAATGTTTATGGAATTACAACTACATTTAACCCTTTAGCTGCCAGGGTTTAAAAAGAATAAATTGGATTTGTACATCAAAATTTCAAAAGGTCATGGCTTGCAAGTGGTCAGAGATAAAGTCCTACTGTAAATGTGAAAATCATTTAGTATGAACAGAAGTTTATGAAGGGGGTAAATTTACTCATCTAATTTGCATATTATGACGTCACTGGATGGTAACCACCGTGAATTATGCACATTTCAGTAAATACTAGATGTTGAACATATTTGAGCAGTTTTACTTTCTTTTTTTGTCATTTCACCGACATAACAAATGAACAGGAATACAGTCACATGTAAACCAACAATAGTAAACTATTACTATAATCACAAACCCTATGCTACTATACAATAAAGTAGCCTGGTCAAATCAGTTCCATATCGCGGGTGACTTTGTAGTTCTTCAGAGCCCTATTTTTACAACCCCGGCTGTCTATACCACGTCCATTACGGACACTATCATCACTATTGCCACTGGCACCTCCAGCTATGTTGGGCAGAGGGTCGAAATAAGCTTGGTATGCTTAGTGGACACTAAAATCGCAAGGACGCAAAGACGTACCTCCATTCACAGACGTACCGTGACTATCAGTCAATAGACGATCGATCATATTCTCCAAAAGGCAGATATTCTCCTTCAGAATAAGAATAGGTGAATAACACATCCAAGACTTCATCACACGTGATTTTTTTTTTTCAACATTTGGTGTATTTCTGCTTGAATTTGTGCAAAACTATGGCCCGCATCGCTTCCGCGTTATGGAGGAAATGCACGTCTTCTTCGTGTGTTTCTCGCGTGTTTTCGCGAGCTTCCTGAAAACTTGAGCTTGAATCGAAAGGTTGAGCTTGAATCGAAGCTCTGGGTGTCTGCCAACTAGTGGTCAAGAGTACAAATGAGATTTTACACTGTACTCGCGTCTATCGTCTGTTTTATTCAGTAATGACGCTTGTCGCAATATTGCGACATGGGCAGTTAGAGGGTTAACTCATTACAACCTTATATCTTTATATGATATACAGTATCAGAATATTCTATTACTGTTAAGCCACTATGAATATTAAAATACACACAACCATGTTTCCTGTATCAGCTCTTCTACTCTGAGTCAATTTACTCAGGTTTGTCACTCGACCACGTAGCCTACTTGGAATAGCCTACCCCTCAGGTGTCTGAATGGCTGATCTCACACTCGATCAGTAGGAAAAATGTGGGCAGGGGAAGTGGTTGAGCACTGCTCTTCCATGCCCACATCCACGGCTGAAGTGCCCTTGAGCAAGGCACCTAACCCCCTTACTGCTCCCCGAGCGCTGCTGTAGCAGGTAGCTCACTGCTCGGGGTTAGTGTGTGCTTCACCTCACTGTGTGTTCACTGTGTGCTGTGTGTGTTTCACTAATTCACAGATTTGGATAAATGCAGAGACCAAATTTCCCTCACGGGATCAAAAGAGTGAATATATACTTATACAGAAAGGTTCCATAAACATTTAAATGAGATCAGCCATTCAGGCACCTGAGGGGTAGGCTATTCCAAGTAGGCTACGTGGTTACGGGTGCAGAGAGACCTGTAACGCCTCCCTGAGGAGAGTGGGGTGAACAGTCTGTGGTCGGGGTGAGAACAGTCTTTGATGATGCTGCGCGCCTTACGCAAGCATCGCTTGCCCTGAATGGCCTCGATGGAGGGGAGTGAGGAACCGGTGATGCGTTGGGCAGTTTTCACACCCTCTGCAGTGCTTTCCGGGTCATGGGCAGAGCAGTTGCCATACCAAAAAGGTGATGAAGGTGGAGCTCATAAATCAAATATTCAGTCACAGTCTAGCAGATGCCCTGCAGTAATGCAATGTAGAGCTACACCTTCTTCAGTTCCAGGGGTGTGAGGAGACCGTTCAGCTCATTCGTGGTAGTCCTTGAGCAAGGCAGTTGTTCTGGGGAGCTATAAAATAAATAAATGAATAAAAAGGGATTTGAGATGCATCTTATTTTTGTTAGAGTGAATTACATGTGAATAATACAGTGTTGGGCAAGCTACTTGGGAATTGTAGTGAGCAAAACTATCAGTATCTTGAATTTCCCCTTGAGGATCAATAAAGTATCTATCTATCTATCTCTATCTATCTAGTTACTCTGCCATGAATAAAACTTCACTACACAAAACTACCACCCCAGTCAAATGTAGCAAGCTTAGTAACACAAACACAGCATAGGCTAGTTCACTACATAGGAAGCTACTTTAAATTGTGCTAATTTCACATGACAAAAGTGTAGCTTGTTTGGCCAAGCTACTTCATATAAAGAAGTTAAGCTATTGAAAAGTTACTTTATTCAGGAAATAGTGAAGCTACCACCAACACACTTATTACTAGCTAAGCTACAAGTAGCAACTGCCCGATAATAGGCTACAGTCTGTGCCACTTGTGTAAAATTCGCCGGCCAATGTTATATTAGTAATATTTGATTCATTTCTACAATAGCATTCTTGTGTCAGTTGTAATGTAAGTCAGTGTTATGGAATATGACTCATCAAGTCTCAGTTCATAGCCGGGTGAACACCTGAACACCTAGCAAGTAGCCTAGCTAGCTGGCTACGATTTACATACAATAACAAAGATCCTTGCTCCTTTTCAACTCTCTGGTAATATTGCATTCACAAAATACAACCAATAGTACGATAATGTTAAATCTTACTTGTGAAAAGTAATCCCCCGAGCCCTGTTTGCGATGGTCTGCCGATTTGAGCAGGAATATGCTGCACATTGCTCTGGCATCTTGTTTCTTCTGCTGCAACTATAGCGGCTGCATTTCCTGTTTCCAGCAGCCAATGCTGTGTCTCTGGCACAAATGGTGCATTCAGAGCACCTCGGAATGACAAGGACCGCCTCCATGGCTACTTTGTTTTTCCGACAGCAAGTGTTCAAGTGCTTTGCCATCGAATGTGTGACAAACACGGATGCCACAACAAAGGTTAAAACATATACTCACTAATCATAAACAAACAACTGTATTTGCTTAAAATATAGTGTAAGATGCTCGTGAAAGAAAGATATGCAGCTTTTCAAGTGATAAAAAAGGCAAATTCCCAAGTTCACATTAAAACTGTTGGACATGAAAGGCCACATGGACTACAAACGAACTACAACGTGACGACAAAAGTGATGACGAGCCCCTAACCGGGCAACTCTGTTAGCAAAATCTAGCCCCAGTTTCCGACCTCTGACTCACACATTAAGTGACGTGAATGACGCGGAATGATGATGTTTTCACTCGGAGAAAGGTTTTTACGAAGCCCATGAACGCTAGGAAAGGCTCTGGCATTGCAGCAAATCACCGAGACGTCATTTTTTTACTTCTGACGTCAGACGCAAAGTTTTTGCGCGTGGTACACGTAAAAAATTGACGTCTGACGCTCAGACGTCTATTTTTTACTCCTGAAGAAGTAAAAAATCTACACGTGGAGGCGTTATTTTGACAGACGTTTTGTCTTGAACGGCTTGCCATACTCAGGTTGCCTGGCTTTGAGTTACGTGAGACACCACGACATGGAGTCAACTTCGACCGATTAAAGCCACAATCCACAGATACATTCTTTAACATTATATTTAACGGTCACTTTACCATCTATGGTGTAGAACCCAAAGTATTTCAAGACACCACATTTTAGATGAGTTGGGGACGTAATTATCTGTCTGCTGGCCGTTCTGTGCGTCACCTTTGATTGTCGAAACAGGGTGGCTGCATGGGCTCATTGTGGCTACTGGCTATTATATTGGCTTGATTTGGTCATGAGCCCTGGATCATATAGCACTGAATGAGATGGCAAACAATAAAATAAAACTAATCATAGACTGTAGAAATGCGCTACACAGCATTAAAAACCGAATGGTTTATTTATAGTTTGACTACGGATAGCCTATTTCACGTCATGTTCGAATAAAAAGTGACAGCCCTACTCCCTGTGTTACATGGCAACTGGCTCCCATGTTAACTGGCTGCGTTGATGACGTTTCATGATTGATGACGAGTCTTTGACAGATGTGGCCGCTTGCAGATTTGTCACTTTCTGATACACTAGAGACGCACACAAATATGCATGACATGTTTAAAAGTAAAAATTGTATGTAGTACTACATGCACTGGACCATGAATATGCCACCCAAAAAACAAACACCTAAATAGCATAAATTAACTCCACGTGGGTATCGAACCACTAATAAATTGATTGACCTGCTTTGGTAATCCAACGTCTATCCACTTGCGCCACGAACCAGCTGACAGCTCTCTCAGAAATTGACTTTAGTTGTATGATTAAAAGAAGTCAGCTAACGTTATTATAATTGTAACAAGTTAACATAGCTGTTCATGTTATCTGGCTACCATGTTATCATGCTACCGTCAGCAAATAAATAAATCAAATAAAAATGTGTTGCCTAATTGTGTATCCTTTTGTCCAGCCTATTCTTTTAAGAATTCAGTTCATGAAACACAGGCATTGAAACGCACACTGCAATGGGCAGGAGAAGTCTATAACGTGTCCATATTTTACACAAAATTTGCGCACAGGGAGAGTCAAAACTCTTAGGCTTATAGGCTATTAACGTTAATGTTGCTGACATGTAAACATGGGTTTGATGTTTTTTTGATATTGTATTTCCTTGAAAGCAAGTTAGTGCTTCTCCTGTGGCGCAACGGGTTAATGCTTCCACATTGCTTTTTCACGCAGTCGATATGGGTTCAATCCTCCCGCTCACACGTTTTTTTTAATTATTTATTTATTTTTTGACCAGCAACGCTTCCTCAATTTAGGCTACACATACTAGGTGGCCACAGAGAGCCTGACCAGCAGTCAGTGAAATGTTTGAAAACTTAACCATGATACTTTGAAGACCTACTGGCTTGGGCAACTGCTGTAGCAAGACACCATCAGCCGTGTTAACTTGCTACAATCATCAGCTGACTTCTTCTAATTGTATAGACTAAGTCAAGTAAATTTTAATGTTACTTATCAGCTGGTTCGTGGTACAAGTATGTAGATGAATGGTTATCATGTAAGCAGTTTCATTTAGGAAGCAGGTTCTATACCCACGTGGAGTCATTAGGCTGTTTAGGTATGTATTTTTTTAGTGGCATATTCATGGTCCAGTGCATGTAGCGTACTACAGCCAATTTTGACATTTAAATATGTCATGCATATTTGTATTTGATCGTCTCCAGTTTCCATCAGAAAGTGACATCTGCAAGCGGCCACATCTGTCAAAGAAACGTCATCACTTGTGAAACGTCACCAACGCAGCCAGTTAACATGGGTGCCAGTTGCCATGTAACACCTGCATAGAGAGCTGACATGACTTCGGAATAAATGCATCTTTTAAAAATGAGCGTAGCCTACACCTATTACTGAACAATGCTGAAATCAAATCGCGAAACCCAGAGCCTAAGGTATCTATCTACGCACAGGCGAAACTTTAACTGATCGAGATGCATTCTCGCCTGTTCCCTATATAATGCGTTATCAATAGTGATTATAACAATAAAGGGAATGTAGCCTACCTCTCCCAGGTGCAATCATCATCACCTAGCCTACTCCTGAACAATGCTGAACTCAAATCTCGAAACTCGCCTGTCAACACCGGATAATGCATTATCATAATAATAATTGAAGGAATAACCTAGGCTACCTCTCGCTCTAAATACACCCATTATCACAGTGAGACATTATACATTATGAACACAAATAGTTACTTCAAAACTTTTATTGACACGTCATATTTACAGGTTTTTGGTTCATACTTTTTGGTATGAGGCAGGTGTGAAGACTCAATACAAATTTAATTGAGGGCATCTGTACGCACAACTCGTTCTTACCATGCTGTGTTTAGAAAAATGTCTTTACTTTGTATCGCACCAATATTGCTGCCCTCACAGCACCGAAGTAGCCTAATAAGCAAATAGGCTAAGCTAGTCTCTCAGCTATACCAACAGGTGTGCTGTGTGTGTTCTGGTGGATGATAAATGGATGATAAATTAGAGCCAGGCATAGTGAGCTGGCTCTCGGAAGAAAAAGTTTGGGGACCACTGCGTTAAGGAATAAAGTTGAAAGATGAACCGCTTTCGTAGTAGTCTACTAATTGTAATTGTAATTACCTGAGATTGTTCGGGTTATTTCTAGCCAGTTTACATAGATAAAGCTATGTGTGTAACTTGTTTCGGAGGAAAGGCGGGGACCCCCCCTCATCACAACAAATATGTAGGCCTAAGACAATTTATGATAGCTGGTTGTAAAAACCGTTTTTATGCACAATTTCAAGCCACACATGAAACTTTTTATTTAAAGTAGCCTAAGTGCCTTGCTTCCTCAAGTTTGCTACTTGTAGCTCCACCACTCTTCTGTCATGGCCACTCTCAGATTTGAAGTGACGTCACACGAGAAGTTTACATTTTATCCCAGCAGCACAACGCGTGGAAAACTCGGCTGCATTTCTGTTCTGCCGCGGGACGTTGCGAGCTAACTGCACTCTGATCGGAAAATATCTTAAACTTCACTACATCAAAGACGATGTAACTTTAATTCACTTGTTACAAGTTGGAGCCAGCGTTTTTGGCGATCATTAACTTGGAGGCAAGAAAAGATCCAACTTTACTTTACCGCTTATTTTTTCTTTGCCTAAAGAAAATGGATTTTAAAGTAGCTACTTGGATTGTGTGTTTACTTCTTGCATCGTTTGCCTCTGGTAAGTTGTTACTTGTTACTGTTTCATCTTAGGCTATTTTGAAATGAAGAAGCATGACTATTAAGACTAGTACTGCCACAGAAAGGATTGCTCTCTCAATAAAATCACTCTATATGTAGCGGCAGCAGCGGCAGCAGCAACTCCGTTGTTGTGCCTGGCTTTGCTTTGGTGGTATTTTGATTGCCATGCACTTTCCCTGTTGTAGGGTTTGGCATCAAGCCTTCGGATGCGTGCTGTATAGGCCTCCAAGAAATCATCTTTGTTGTTATGGTTAAGACTTGAAATCAGCTGTTATCAATTATGCTATTAATACAACCTGGTGCGCGGAATTCTTTCGGAATTGTTTTCTTTCCCTACTGCATTTCAGCATATTGTGTTGTCTTGATGATTGAAGTTCTTGTGTAAAAACTAGATATCAAACACTGAACATCTGGGTTCCAGAATGAAATGGGTTTGGAACAGCTCTCTCCCACCTTTTATGGTAGGCTGTGCCATTTTAGTGATGTTTGGGTTGTGGTCTCTGAGGCCTAGTCTAAATGAATTAGTAGTAGAGGTGAGCTCATTCTAAACCTATTGGATGGGGATGAAGCCGTTCCTAAGATGTTTAAAATGGGATTTGTAGGCTATTTCTTCAGTGCAGAGATCAGTGAAGCTTGAAAATGGAACATGGAAGCTAAAACAAACAAAAAAACACCTGTCAAAGTGATGCTAGGTCACTCCTTTGACATATACAGTCACTGTTCAAATCCTAGTCCCTTTAGAGGCAATATATTCCCCGTTCATTATTTGGCTTATTGTTAGCCTACTGAAACTGCAAAAAAAACAATAGATGTAGTCCTAAATCAGAGCAAACTGTATTCAAAGATCACTGAAAAGTGTTGTGCAATAGCCTATAAGTTGTTAAGATTGACGAGTTGATTTAAAAATATAAATATTAATCTCAGCCTCCAGCTCAGTCAGACAATTATGGAAGGATAACATCACTTTTGGTTTGAAGATATGCTTAGGTAAGAGGCGGCAATATTTCCAGGGTTATCAACATGCTTCCTTAGATAACAGAATTCCAGCCTAAGAATGGCAGGAATTTCCTCCCTGTTCCCGTTGGGTGAGCTCTCTGAAGCCTTTTTAGAAAGGATCCCAGAGGAATATTACATCACTGCTTACTCATACTCTTTCACCTGCGCCAGAAAGTGAAAGTGTTCTAAAAGCATACCTAGACAGAAGGGAAATTCCTTGAGGCTTTGCATCTCTCATAAAAAGCTAAGGTATGTTTGGTTTTCAGGGGCGCTTTGGCTGGCTTAGATTGGACATCAGAATGAGTTTGTCTAGAGGATGATCTCTTCAGAGACCTAGAGGATGAGACGCTTATCCTGGCTCTCCAGTGCCGAAACTCATGATATTGCTTTTCCCAGTTTCATATTCTGTGCATTCTCTGCACAAGTTGTTGACTTTTTATAAGTGTATGGAAGGCCATGAAATATTTCCAACTTTTGAGTATATGAGCAGAACTCACTCCTGGTCATTCCCAAACAGCACTCATTGACGACAGCCTATCCTCCTCGCATTCTGGACACCCCGTCCATCTGGCTCGACAGCCACGCTCCCCCAGGCCTACGACAGGCCCGGAGCCCCTCATTGCCCCGGGCCGAGCTGCTAGCGTCCACCTGAGCCCAGACAAGATCAAGCTGCTCCGTTTCAGGCCAACCGTGGGCACCATAAACCTCTCCGAGGGAATGGACGTGACACTCAACTGCTCCATCGACGTCACCGGCTTGGGCAAGCCGGACCTGACCATCCTATGGATCAAGAATGGGGTGGAGGTACCGTACGGCTTGCAAACTGATCTTCACATTGATGGCCAGTTTAGTCTGCTTTCCAAAATGAGGTAAGAGTTTCAGAGCAGTTCACTCCCAATAATCCACTACTGCTTTTACCCCAGAGCTCCCGTGCTGATGTGGCCTGGGATATTGGTCTGAGAACTCTTAGTTCACTTTCGATTTACAAGGAGTGTAACCAGCGGTGAAATTAAATTAAAGTATTACATTAAATTCTTACCGAATCCTTTCAGCAGCATAGCAAATAAATCTTTCTTGTAAACGCAGGTGTTTATGCTATGTGAAGGAAGATACACATGCGTGTTGTTTATTGCTTGTGCCATAAGCACAGACATTGGTTGTGCTGTGGCAGTGGCAACCATCCTCTGACTGTTATCATATAAAGCCCGCTCCATGTTGGACAAGCAGTTGTGATAATTTCCTGAGTTTTCGGTGATTGGGAAATGGGTATGAATGGGAGATTGTCCCAATGGATCTGCGCAAATTCAAATACACTCTAAGCTTCATATGGTCCCCAGGCTAGTGCTGATACTGAAAGTCCCAGAAATGTCTAGATAACAATCTGTTGGTCAACCAAACTGGATTAGTCTTCTTGCCATGGAGGATGACTATGACATTTATACATACTTTTATAGTTGAGTAGTAGACTTTAATGCATGACACCATGGTTTGTGTAATTATTATTTGCTTAGGTTAGTGTGACTAAAAAAGCCCAGTTTACCATGAGAGGTTATTTATTTGTTATACTTTTTTTTCTTTCCCTCAGAATCTCAAAAGTACAGCGTGCTGATGCGGGAGAGTATTGCTGCAGGATTGGTGTCAGTAACACCTTGATTGAATCAGACCCCATTAAAGTAGAGGTCGAAGGTGAGCTCATTCTGTTCACGTCTAATCTCATTTCCCCTTGTCCTTATGTCTAATCACAATACTGTATCATCTAATCTTGTAGGAGGCAAATCTTTTTTTTTTTTTACATTTCTTTGAAACTAGGAATGATAACATAAATGATTTCGGACACAGTGCTTTGTCATTGCTGTATGTGAGGAATTGCCACTCTCACCAAGCTCTCTTTTCTAATCCTTCAGGTTTGCCAACATTCACAAAACAGCCCAGTGACGTGAACGTGACCCAGAATACCCCTTTTGACCTGACATGTGAGGCTGTGGGTCCTCCTCACCCGGTCACAATTTGGTGGTACCACAACGGAGTGCGGAACATCTCTGAGCCCTCTCCCAGTACCATCCGCATCACAGGTAAGACTGACAGTGTCTGTTCATTTCCTCCCTAATCCAGTTAGGTCGCTCTGAATCCCCAACTGTACCGACTGTCTTAATCTGCTGCTCCTGCATGAGGTTTCATTCCTCAATTTCATTTCCACTTTGGCAGGCAAACAAGCAAACAATCAAACAAACAAAAAGAACAGTACAAATAAGTGAAATTCCCCTGTTGTGATTACTGTTTAATGGTTCCCTAATTGGGTGAAATATCACGTGCCACTGGTGTGATGAGCAGTCCTGAGTGAGCGAGCTGCTCCATCGCTGGCTGCGGTAGTCTTGCTGATGACAGCAGGAGCGGCTGGAGGCTGGAATTTGGGTGTTGTGCTCTTTGCTTTAGTTGGATGCGTTTGGCTGATTTACATTTGCTGTTAGTTTTGGCCAACACTGAGCAGAGATCGCTTGCTTGCATTTGTAAGTGAAGGTGATTGAAGAGAGATGTTGTGAATAATGGAATAAGGGGTGGATGACCTTTTGACTGAAAGCTGAGAATCCAGCGAGATAGAACCAACTACACAGACGACTCATTGTCTCTGATGAATCTGAATCTGAGTCAGGCAACTCTGTTCTCATTATCTGTCAGTGTATCTGTCTATATCTCTCAGGTTAATATTAGGAAGAGAGGGAATACTTCTTGATAGGCAGCCTTTGGTTGTGGGGGAAGGGTTTTCAGAAAGACAGCCTGGTTTCTGATGTTTTCTAATATGTGACTCAGTGGTACAGTGAGTTCTGCTGAGTGTGAATGTTATTTCCGTAGCAGCAGCAGCTCAGAGAAAGTGACAAGACATGAGTTTCATCAGTCTTTAGAGATCTGCTCCATGTGTTCTCTGCCATTGCATCCCCTAGCTTAGGGGGGAAAAAATAAACATTGATCACCATCAAAGTTGTGGCCGTTGCTTCAGTTGCTTTATGATATGCTGGGATGTATGGATGGAATAATTGGTCTGTCATGCGGTGTGACACACTTCTTGCATCTTGGATAAATTCCTGTCAGTAATAAAAAAAAAAAATCTGTGCCACCGGTTGCATTCTGCGTCCGAGAAATTCAGCCCCTTGCTCGTAAGCTGACCCCCAGTCACACTGGTTGAGCAACGTAGCCGGCTGCAGTGAAAGGTAGCTTTGCTTTGGCAGTGCATGTGGAGTGGTTGGTGTCAGGGGTGGACGCGGTATTGTGTGGACAAAGGCCGCATTCATGGGTCGACCCACTGCATCATGGGGAGAGGCAGAGGTAGGGGGTTAGTACTCAGTTACATTGTAGGGCCAGCCAGCCTCTCTCTCTCTCTCTCTCTCTCTCTCTCTCTCTCTTCTCTCTCTCTCTCTCTCTCTCTCTCTCTCTTCTCTCTCTCTCTCTCTCTCTCTCTCTCTCTCTGTAGGGGACTAAGGATCAACAGATTAGATGGCTGCTTTACCCATTATGTGTTGCACCATGCCCAGAGTGAGAGGTTTATCCTAACACTCTTTGATATCACTTGGCTGCACCACTTTCAGTTGACTTTTGAGTGAGGTTATCACTATGAAGCTAAGACAAGTATGTTTGTAGATATATTCCCATAACCTTGTCTCCAAAATTAGTTCCAGTCTGTATTCCTGTAATTTGGGTTTTGCACAAGTACTGATTATAGATTAAGCACTAAATGATTTATCACTGTATGCAGAAGAAAATGGTATGCAATGTGGAGTGCACACAGCACATACTTTTAACAGGTAGCGTCCTGCCCAGGTCTGCGTTCTGCTTATGTTCTTTGTTGACTAGACTAGGGTGGACATTCATATTCATTTTGATATTCATCAAAATGCTGTAAAAATAAATGTGGACTAGAATGGCCATTGTGTTGTGTAAAGTTAGATCCTCAGGCCTCAGAGTATTCCAGTAATGTAGTCGTTTGGTTGGCAGATCTGCTAGATCTGCACTGTGCTAACATAGATGAAAAGGGGAATTTGGAAATGTGTTCCTTTCCCTTTCTAGAATCTGTGATCACACAATAGAACCACCCTTGAATAGCGCACTGATAGCAATCTGCAGTGGGCCGGGAGTGTATCAGAGCTACGCACTGTTTCTGTTTTGAGCATCTGCCCCAGAGAGATGGATTAGAGGAAAAGAGAAATGGGAGGAATGTTCACTGTCATTCAATTTCCAGAAAGCTCAGCTCAGATACTGTTGAATTGTATATCAGCTCTTTTGGAGGGAAGCCTGGACTAAAGTAATTCAAGATGAGCGGGAATAGGTCTTCAGTAGAGCCAATATGGCCAGAGTCTGAATTGAGGTGATTGTTCAGTACTGAGAAAGGGATTCACAAATACAGTACCCTCCAGAAGTATTGCCACCTTTGGTAAAGTTGACTAAAAACAGCTATAAAAAAATTATGTTGTATTTTAATTTATTGTGATCTCACAATGAAAACAATGACGAAAAGTATAACCTTGAAGGGAAGCAAATTTATTATGAGAAAAGAAAAAAGAAAAGAAATAAATATTTTTAACAAAAACATGTTGGCCACGCGACGCCTTGCTTTGTATTTTCCAACTTCATGGAGTGTCATAGGAGAATATAACAAACTGTTTTATTGGCAAAGGGAGGCTTAAGAAGGTATTACAAGCAGGGCGTCAATAATTCTGAGCGACATGTTTTTGTTAAAAACATTTATTTCTTTGAGATTTTCCTTTTTCTCAAAATGCATTTGTTTCCCTTCAAGGTTGGATTTTTCCACATTGTTTTCATTGTGAGATTACAAAAAATAACCATCAGATTATTGTTTATACATTGTTTAGTCAACTTTAGCAGAGATGCCAATAATTCTGGAGGGTACTGTATGTTTGTTTATCTTGTTTATCCAGTAGCTATTTGTGTCCTCCTAGATTTTCCTTTTTTTCATTTCCAGAGTGTGTGTGTTTGTGTGTGTGTGTGAGAGAGATCGCGTGTCTGCGGTCAACCTCTCGTTAGGTGCTGTATGGTCAGTAGGAATTGGCCTCAGTGACCATCCTCCCCAGCGCCTCTGCTCCTCTGGGACGTTTGTTGAACTTCAGTCCTCTGTCCTTAGCCCTCCATACAGGAAAGGCCTCTTTTGCAATCATATTAAGATTAGCCCGCTAGCTTCTGTGTGTGGACAGGCAGGGCATACGGCCATACGCACGCAGAAAACCCAACCCCGAACCTCTCAGTCTATTTTCTATTACAAGAGCAAATATGAAGGACTAGGTTATTGTATCTCTTTGTATGTGGTTTGCTTTGGCCTCTAAAGTGAGATTGTGGTGTTAACTACTCATCCTGTTTATGTGAGTTTACTAATTGAATTTACCCTCTCTGTCTGTCCTCCTCTCATGAGGATTCAGTAGACTGACTCACAATGAGTCACCTACGTCTGACCTTTCAACAATTTAACCACCCAAATAGAATCAGTTTGAATCCTGGTTTTCAGGGAAGTCTGATTAAAAACACTTTAACTTTCGGAAAATAAGCCATCTATACAGTTGTAGATTTTTATCACACTATGATATTTGCAGGTATGTTGCTTGCTAGTGGGTATGGCATGTCAGACTCGATGTTTGAGCTCAGCTACACAGAGGAGCGATCAGACTCTGCTCAACATAATGTGGAGCAGTGTGAAGTGCCAGAGCTCTTTAGTGCCCGTCGGGGAAAACAAATCTCTGTACTACAGGACTACCCATCCGCCAGGGCACTCAAGGTTTTGGCACAGATGCAAATGCAAATGCAGATCTTTTGTGAATTTTGTCTTTCACTTTCCTCAAATTATTATTTATTTAAACCTTCTCTTCTTTGTGTGGTACTAATTGAAAGTATAGTGTCTCCTTAAGTTTTGTTTTGATGAAAAGGGTCTTACCACCAAAGTTCTGAATGAAGTGAAAGTTGAGGAGGAAGGAAAGTGAGTGCCGTTTTTGCTGCGCTTTGTTTGCTTTGTTCAGGGTGACTCGTAGACACTCTTAATGAGTTGAGAGCAGAGTGGAGACACTGACAATCAGCCCTTCTCTTGTTTTTTGCTTGTGGGAGGCCAAAGGAGGCGTGTGTGTGTGTGTGTGCTTGTGTGTGTGTGCGTGTGAGCGTGTGAGCGTGTGTGTTTAGCAAGGGACACAGCTGAAATGGCTCGCTAAGAGTAAAATACTAGGAGCGTGGTTATTCTCCAAAGTTGGTTGTCCTCGCTCTTTGAGAGCTTTTGTTTTTCTGATGGCCTCATTCTGATTGGTCTGGCACTCCTTCTGCAGTAGGGTCAGCACGTGCTGTCCTTCAGCTGTAACTGGAGGCTTGTTTACGATGTGGCAGAGCCGCATTTCAGCCTGCTGGACGCATCTTGTGTAGTTAAAAACGCATTCAAGCGGCTAAGACTGTAGAGAGAGTCGCTGGTTTTTGAAAGCCTGAGCTTTCGGCGCATGATGTATGTGGCTATTTCCAGTAAAGGCCCTGTGTGATCAAGCAGTTGGTCAAACTACCGCAATTGCTTATTTCAAGATCCAGGCAGCTTTGAAAAAAGAGGAAAAGCAGGAGCTGTGCCACTGAAGGCTTTTGGAAATGGCTTTGCCTCCAAGCTGTGCTACACACTCTGATCTCTCCTCAGTTGCCTTGGGCTGAACAGGCAGCACTGTGCCACCACCACCACCACCACCACCTCCACACACACTGGTCCTAAACAGCAGGACGCACAAGTGGCACAACAACAACAACAACAACAACAACAAATAGCTTCCTGTCAGGTTTCCTCATCCAAGATAGAGAGAGAGAGAGAGAGAGAGAACGAGGGAGAGCCTGGACGGGAGTGGAAATAAAGAAATAAAGGCACACAAAAGGGATATTATGGGGCTCCACAAGCAGCCGGAGTATGGCTGGTGTGTTGGAGCTGGCTGTGTTGACGTGATGGGGATGGGGCGGGTGAAGGGGCGACCTTCTGCAGGGAGCAGGGGAGTACTCGAGAGCAGCTGAATGACTGGTACTGTGTGCCGACAGTGGCTGTATGAACCTCATATCAGGGGGACATTCAAAGAAAGGTTGGATAATTGAATTAACCAAGAGTATGTTGTAAAGCCTTCAAAAAGAGCTCTATGTTTTTTTTGTTGTTGTTCAACCTCAAATTGAGTGTGAGTTTCTGGGGTTTGCATTCATTAAAGTGTGACATTACAGGGAGAGATGGCACTCCACATTACCCTTGACATCTATTGTGCTCAGGGAGTCTTAATTCAGCTATTGATGTGCACAGCTATACCATTTAGGTGTTGAAATGACATAATTTCCCAGCCATTTCACCCGAAAAGACAAAATGTGTTTGGGATGAGTCACCAGGAGAAACTGGCATGAAAATGTTGTGCCACTCTGTTTCACCTCTGTGGTGCATTGTTATATCGTTGTTTATTCAGCATTGAGGTGGATATGTCTGTTCCATGCCTGTTATATTAAATGGAGTCTGACTTGTAGGGTAATGGTTTGTCTTTTACCTGTTGCTGCTGCTGGAATGAATGTTGGAATGAATGAGTAGTATTTATGTGAAAGGACAAACAAAATGGCAATAATTACTGTATTTTTTGTATTTTCTATTTCTTTAGGTGTTGACAAGCCCACCCAGTACAGCTGTGAAGCCATTAACTCAAGGGGTCTTACCTTGTCCAGAGAGGCACACATTAACATCAAAGGTAAAAGGAACAGAGACGGACAAAGTATACAATTACTTTACTTTCACTAGTTCGCCCTTCGATATGATTGCTCAGCTAGACTAGAATGTATGGGAGTAGTGCGTGTTTGGCAAGGTAGCTGTCCGTGGTCCTGGAGTGCCTGGAGCGGACATCGCGATAGAGCGATGACCGCTTGCACCCCCTGTGTAAGGAGGATGAGTAACGGGGCGATTTGTGAAATGGAGGAGTAGTGGGAGGAGGGGGGATGATTTCTCGAACGTCTGAGCGTGTGACGTATGGAAAAGGAGGTCGGCTTAAATAGGCCTACCCTGCAGCGGCAGTGGGTGAGTTAATTGCTGTCAATCAACCCGAAGGCTCCTCCCGAACTTTGTTTAGAAAACATCATTTCACTAGTTCGCCCTTCGATATGATTGCTCAGCTAGACTAGAATGTATGGGAGTAGTGCGTGTTTGGCAAGGTAGCTGTCCGTGGTCCTGGAGTGCCTGGAGCGGACATCGCGATAGAGCGATGACCGCTTGCACCCCAAAGATCACAGAGAAGCCGCTACCAACTACATGAGTGCTTGCTGAGCGAGTCGTAAATCCGCTAGATTGGAGCGGATGTAAGACTGGTAGGCATCCGAGGACCAACGGCCCAGTATTTTAATTTGTTGCTCCGATAAGCCGTTGAGCGCAGCTGTTGTGGCAGCTCCTATCCTGAAGGAGTGTGCGGAGTAGCGATCCGCGGGAAAACCAGATTTGACGAGAATGTTTTTTAAGAGTGTCTGGAATCTGTGGCGAGTGATGGGTAGCCCTTCGTCTGACACGAAGAGCGGGCTAGTAGACGGAGCTTGAGCTGACCGATATGAGATGTAGTGAGATAGGTATTGGAAAGGCTGAAGATCTGAGGCGGAGTTAAATATGAATATGGAGTGTCCTTTTCGGAACTGATCGGTTTTACTCTGTTTGATGGTAAACCGAATGGTGTCTTGGTCTAGCTGCTCTAGGTCTGCGATGCACGGGTGGACATCGGAAATGAAGAGAGACGAGGGGCATGTGAACTCGCTACATCTCAGCAGCCCAAAGAAGGCCAGTATAAACATAACTGAGATGGTGAAATCTGAATGTGTTGATATGAACCCTTTGCGAAGGGTAGCGAGGCAGGTGGCGAGAATGCTTTGGGTAATGGGAAGGCGGGGGTCTTGGGCGACTGGCTGTTGCCTACGGATACCTTTGATTAACAAGCCTATCCTGGTGTCGGAGAAGGAAGGGCATTCGGAGCCGTGGAGGAGTTTGTAGACGAAATGAATGCCAGCTAGGTAGACTCTAATGGAAGAGGCTTTGATCCCGAGTGCAGTGTGGGCGTAGGTGATAAATGAAGATATGGTGACTGCGTCGAAACTGGGAAATGGTAGTGAGTGCTTTGCATGGAACTGTTTGAAGCACGACCAGGCAGTCCAATAGGACTGCAAGGTCCTGGGTGCGAGGGCTTGGAGGGCTAGGTCGGCCGTGATGGGCTGAAGATAGCTGAGGGGGTGGTTTATAGGAAGATGGTCTCCGAAAAGCTGGGGAGTGGAGTAGGGTGTGGGTCCGCCTCTGGAGCCAAGCTTCTGAATCTCTGGAAATTAAGACGAGAGAGAGAGTCAGCAATTTCGTTGTGGCAACCGGGGACGTGTGCGGCTCTTATAATGAACTGGTAGCTGGCTGCTATCCAGATTAGACGCCTAATGAGAGGGGAAAGCGCAGCGATTTTGAGCGCGAGTTATTTATAACGTGCACTACGGCTTCGTTGTCGCTGTGGATTAGCACGCTCTTGGAGGTCCACTCCTTCCCCCAGAGTAGGGCTGCAATGACTACGGGGTAGAGTTCGAACACGGCTGACGATTCGTTTTCCGTTATTAGCTCTCTGAACTCTAGTGGCCAAGGGGATGCAAACCAGCGCCCTTTAAAAAAGCCTCCGAAGCCTATTGAGGGGGCTGCGTCTGTGTACAGCTGGAGGTCTTCTGGAGATGATTGGCAGTCGTCGTAGAACATGCACAGACCATTCCATTCCTCTAAAAACATCCTCCAGAGTTTGAGATCGGCCAGGCACTGGGCATCTAGGGATACTACGTCTTCGAGAGAAGGGGTTGCTGAAGCGCTGTTTAGGAGATGCGAGATGAAAGGGCGGCCCTGGGGAATGATTCGCATGGCGAAATTGAGGTGGCCTAGAAGCGAGAGAACTTCTTGTTTGGTGTGGGATGGTGAGGTTATAAACTCGTTCAGCAGTAAAGAGATTCTGTCTTTTTTCTCTTTAGGGAGAGATGAAGAGAATTCCTCGGTATCTAAAATGATGCCGAGGAATTCGAGTCTGGATAAGGGACCGCACGTCTTCTCTTCTGAGAGTGGGACTCCCAGTTTGTTGAATACGTCGACTAGCGTAGAAATGCCTAGGGCCGGTGGGTAGGAATGGGGGATAACTACGAAAAAGTCGTCCAGAAGGTGAACGATGAATGGGAGATTGTAGTTATTTAGGAGGATCCAGCACAGGGCTTCTGATAGCGTATCGAAAATTTTGGGACTGCTGCGGCAGCCGAAGGTGAGGCGAACTGCAAAATAGTATCTCCTATGCCATTTGACTCCGAAGAGGTGCCAGAATTCTAGATCAATGGGCATGACTTTGAAGGCTGAGGTGATGTCCGCTTTAGCTAGCCAGCAACGTCTGCCTGCCTTTTTGATCAGCGCGATAGCGTTGTCGACGGAGTGGTAGTGCAGCGAGAACTCTTCTAGTGGAATCAGACTGTTAATGCTGGGAGTGGTACTATTGTGCGGAGCTGAGAGATCGATGATAAGTCTCTTTTTTCCTGAGTATTTGCGCGTAGCTACGCCTATGGGGTTGATCCTGTAGACTGGGAATGGAGGCTTGGTGAACGGACCGATCATAAAGCCAGATTCAACCTCTTTGCTTAGGAGTGAGGTGACTACCTCCGGATCTTTAACGGCAGATTGTAGGTTTTTACAGACGAAAGACTCTGTAGGTCTTGCTAAAACACCTGGATGGAACCCGTGCGTCAACCCCGAAGTCAAATAGTCGCAAAATCCCCTATTAGGATTGGCCTGAAGTTCTGAATGGAGAGCCGGAACAATGATTGGAGTAGAGAGGTACTTTTTAAACTTTTTATTTATGTTCTTTAGTGCGGAACAGACTGTCTTGGCATGGGCGCCTGCGCAGTAGCTGCAGACATGGAGGTAACGGCAGGAGGATTGGCGACACTGGGCGAAGTTAAATTTTCGGCAGATTTCGCGACCTTTCCAGAAACGCTCGTCCTCTTCCCTGGCTTCTCTTGCCGTAGCATCGGGGATGCGGGGAACATAGGATGAGGATTTGGGGGCTGTGGAGCTGGTGCTGGGGAGTTGATGGTCGGGGTTGACGAGTGGACACTCGGCCGCGCCGTGGCTGGGGCTATTGCATAGGGGACAAGCTGGCTTGAGTCCTAGAAAGACGCGGTTATGTAGCTCCATATCGAGCGCGCCCCAGTAGGGGTTTTGATTCCAGAGGCCGACTCTGGCAGCGCATTTAGCTGAAAACAGTCGGTGATAGGTGTAGAAATGGGCTCCCCCGTAGGATACGGCTAGGCCGGCGATGATGGCCAGGTAGTCGTTCAGCTCTTTGCGTCGGCTGGGAAAAGCGAAACAGATGACTTCCGTGTAATTAGTGAAGGCTACGGTGAACTCGGGAAATGACAGGGTTTTTGATGCTGGGCCAGAATGTTTTAAAGAAAACACCAGTTCGCCGCAAACTAGATCCCGGTTATGAGAGGGAATGGGAATGGAGGGAAGAATTGTAGAAAGGTCTACGTCTGCACCTGACAAGATGAGGTTCCTGGTGGACGCTGTGACGGGTGGTGGTTCGAATGCTGCAGCGTGAGGAGGCGGTGGCAGGGCCTGTGCTGTGGCTAAGGAATAATTTTGCAGCCGGAACGGGACGTCGTGGTCCGAAGCGCTCGCTGAATGCTGATGATGATGACCCGCTGCTGCGGGCTGGTCTAGCGCGGAGCCGGGGAAGAAATGGGAAGGGAGAAAAGGGGGGAGGGAGGGAGCAGTCGCTGACGCGACCGGAAGGGGAGCAACCTGGGACAGGGTCGCGGGAGGTGGGACGGGGAAGGAGAGAGGGTTAGGGGGGAATAGCGACGCTGTCGCTATCGGTGCCGGCTGAGACCAGGTGCTCGCTAACTCGTTAGAGATGAGGGGAGCTAGCGAGGGGAATCGTCTAGCTGACGCCTGGTGATTTGAAGCGTGCAGTGCAGACGTGGCTCCCGGAATGGAAAGGGGAGGGGGAAAAAGGGGGAGGGAGGGAGCAGCCGTCGGAGCGACTGGAGGTGGGGCAGCCCTGGACCGAGTCCTGGCTGGGGGAGGTGGATGGGGGAGGGAAAGAAGGGGTGGGGGGAGTAGCGACGCTGTCGCTACCGGGGCCGTCTGGAGAAGTGGGGTTGGACCCGGAAATGCGGTGGAGATGTGGCGGGAAGAAAGTCGGCGGGAATGGGCCTGAGCCGCTGACGTGGCTGTGGCTGAAGCAGCGGAATGATCCGCTCTGAAGCGTGTGGTGCCGGAAGGTTCTGTCGGCGTGCCCGGTTCGCGAGGTGGCTGTTGGTGTGTGCTTTGTCCGGCTGAATGGCCGGCGGAAGGAACCGCGCCGGGATGCCAGAAAGAGCAGCCTGCTTCCGGGTCCGGGGAGGAAAACAAGGTAAGGGAGCGGGAGGGCGAAAAGACCGGGCTATCCGACTGTGTTAGAAGGCGGAGGAGATGGAACTTCCTGTCCGACCTACGGAACGCGATGCCGCGGGAATGGAGAGTGCTGCGGATGCGAGCCACTGTCCAGTGGGTAGGGTCGTCGCCTTGCTGGCGCTGGGACCTGGTGCTGCCGCGAGTTGAGGCTGCTGAGCGGGAAGTACTGCCCCGCACGGGGGCAGGAGAAGAGCACCTTCTGCGACCCTGTGTCCTGGGTTCCCTACGCTGGCGGCGAGGGGAACGAGAGGGATTATTTTCGCCCGGCGGAGGGCCCTGGGTGTCGGGTGTTGGTGGGACGAAGTTGTCCTCCAGATCGCTGGAAGAGGCGTGGATTTCCAGTTCCATTTCTTGTCCTTAGCAACGATACGCACACTGGTTGATTTCTCGAACGTCTGAGCGTGTGACGTATGGAAAAGGAGGTCGGCTTAAATAGGCCTACCCTGCAGCGGCAGTGGGTGAGTTAATTGCTGTCAATCAACCCGAAGGCTCCTCCCGAACTTTGTTTAGAAAACATCATTAAGTGAAAGTACTGATCCACATTGTCAAATATTATTCCAATACAAGTGAAAGTTGAAGTTGAAGTACAGAAGTACTTGCTTTTAAAAATACCTAAGTATTCAAAAGTAGCCTACAACTATGTTTTTTTATGCCCAATAATAGGGTGTAAATCCTTTCGTTGGTCACCAGCACTGTATTTATTCACATAAGTCCATTCACACTGATAATTCTGATGACAAAGTGCAATTTTGCTTAATTACTAATGGTCAAAAAACTGGCTGACGATGTGGACTACTGATCAGCTAACTACCTGGCAAATAAGCCAAGCTAAGCAGCAGTTGGAATGGTTCTTCAAAAACTGAGTGAAGAGATTCAAGTTGTGTTAAATGTTAATGTGGGTGGGAGAAAGAAGACACAATTTGCTTGTTTTATTGGTGAGATTAAAGGGTTGTCTCGTGCGGACTCATTGACTTTTTTTGTATTTCAAGACTAGGAAAGCCCACTCATCACAAAGCTTTAAGATAAAGCCGGATAGGAGCAAGGAAGGACATAAGGACATATCCAGTTAAAATGTGTCTTAGTGCTCACAGCATTACACAACACATTTTCCCATATCTCTGAGACCAGTTTGGGCAGTTTCATGTCTCATGTTTTCATGTCATTGCTGAGATAGTTTTGGGCGTTAAGACGTCAGAATAACCAAGTTCTTGTAGGGGCTGTTTTTATTGAGTATTTTGTGTGCATAAAGTTTAAGTGTGTGAACAGACTAGCATTATTTTTGACATACCTCAAATGCATTAAAACAAAAGCAATGAGCCATTTTTTAAAATGTAAGGTGTAGAAAATACAGCTATTCATGTGAAGATATAGGGGATAAAATAAAATAAAAAGTTGTTAGAAAATAAATACTGAAGTAAAGTACCTGTAATACCTGAAACCTGAAAATCGTACCTGAAAATGCTACTTAAGTACAGTACTTATTTGTACTGTGTTACTTCCCATCTCTGAAAACGAATGCTGCTGATGATGTGTCTGGGTGCATCATCAGACGGTGTCTGTGAAGAGAGAAAGAGTAAACACTTGCATTAGAACAACACATTTGATTTTTGAAAATGTAACCTTTGTGTAACCTCCCAGGTCTGCCAGCTCGTATCACTGGCCTGACTGTGACGGAGCAGGGCTCCAATAGGTTGACCCTGGCCTGGACGCCGGGGCACAATGGCTTCTCTCCCCTCTCCAACTGCTCCATCTCGGTAAGGTCCACAGTAATGTTCCTTCCTCTTCAGCATATCCTCTGGGAAATGGTCAAACCATTAGTGATCAATGGTCAAGCCCATGAATGCCAAAACAAAATAAAGATGATGATGATGATCATATCTTAGCATGTCTAAACTGTTAACAATATTACTTCCCTTCATGCATGTCTTGTGTTTTAGGATAGGTTGTCATTACGTTTGTGCTCCATCTAAATACTCAGTTGACTAGTTTAGGACTACACTAGTTTTGAAAGCCTGAAGTACCCTGAAGGTCTCATAGTGATGTCTCTTCTTGGCTTTTGACCATGGCAGGTGCGTGAGCTCAACAGAAAGGACAATCCTACAAGAGTGGTCAACGCCCACGTGCCACCGTTCCAGCACGATGTGACCGGGCTGAAGGCCATGACCAAGTACAACATGAGTGTATACTGTACCAATGAAGTGGGCAAGTCACAGCCCAGCACATGGGTCAAGACAGAGACGCCTGAGGGAGGTGAGCAACCCACTCCACAGCATTTAGGCTGCTTCCTAAGCAATTACCAATATACAGTACATCCAAATTACACTGTGTAAATGAGAACTGAGCTCTGTAGGCAAGTTAGAGCAAACAATCTAGAGAAAAATGATGCCCTGTGGAATATCCGTTGATGAAAAGAACCAAATGACTATCAGACTTCTTTTGATTTGTATAGATATCAGAACCTTCTGAAAAAGCCTCTGAAATCATGTTAGTGAGAGGAAATGGTGCAAGCTACAAGGGGTTCCTGTGTGGAAATAATTGGTCACATCCCCTCTGTTCCCCGTCAGTGTTCCTCTGTTGAATGGCAGCAGGGGTGTACTCCTGGTGGCTGTGTGTTGTTCTTGTTGGGTGTGGCTGCTTAGGATTTCCTCCATATTCCTAGAGGCCGGGAAGATATTTTTGGGGGTTGATATAGCATTGTCAAGGCACATTTCCATGCTGTACACAGTGCAAGGCAGTGTATTATTGCTGCACTTAATCTGAGGTTGAAATATCAAAGAATGAACACATATGTTGAGAAACTGCTGATAATAAATAAAACAAATAAATAATTATGTTAATCCAGTCATGTAATTGGCATTACTGATTCAGCATAGATTTTTATAGATTTAGAAGGCTTCAATGGTGTTTACAGTCCCTGAAAGATTCATGCCACATGTTCCAGAACAATTTTTCACCACAGTAACATAACACCCGAGTTTAGCTGATTATGTTGAACTAAATCTGCAGACTTGAGCATGACCGGATGCATTGCTGGGATTACATTACATTACATTACATTACATTTGGCTGACGCATTTTTAGCCATTACGGTTACGAGTACAACTAGTGTGATGTAGCAATCAGTGACTAGACAAAATTAATTTTAACTTTACTGAGGCAGAATCTAAAGTGTGTAATTGGATGTGTTGGTTTAAGTTGACGTTTTGTCCTGATTTGACTTGTGCAGTGCCCTCAGAGCCACCCCGTAACGTGTCCGTGCAGCTGAACGAGTCGGTGATGGTCATCCGCTGGTTGCCGCCACCCCCAGACAAGATCAATGGGATCCTGAAGGGCTATGACGTTATCATCAAGCATGGTGTGAATGGCACCCACTTGAACAAGGTGAGTGTCATGCAGCACCTTTTGGGGAATAACATGTGAATGCCAAGATGAGAGTATATCTTCCTCAGAGTGCTGAATTGTATGTCCTTGTTGTTTGTTGGATTTGTAATAGCCTTAGGTATTTGCCTGTGTGTGTGTGTGCCTGTATGTGTGTCTGTGTGTGTGTGGGGTGGGTGGAGGGGGGGGGGGGGTGGGGGTGTGGGTGTAAATCTCACCTGGCTTTAACCTTGAGGAAGCCTGCGGAGAAGGTGAAGTTAAAAGGGGGTTTTGGCAAGCTTCACTCTACCTCTGAACTCGAAAAATATTGGTTCATGTTCTCCTTTTATGGTGGGAAATTGAAATGTTGGGAGTGGTTTTAGAATAACAGACTTTGTGGGAGTTGTCAGCTTTTGTGATGTTCTTGAGTTATGTTACATGTTCTCAGCTGTTTATCAAATAGCCTTAAATGGTTTCAGATCATCTTAACTGTTTCACAGTAAATGGGGGATTTTTTTGTAATGTGCAAAACAAGAATTGTTCCAACAGCATTTTCAAGTCATTGGGAAGTGAAATATGCATGAAATGATGTACAATCACGGTCTGTTCATGGTTTTAATGTAAATGATGATTTCTATATCCATGAACAAATTAGTAACCTTACCCCTGCTCAGACTCTCTCCTTGCCTTTAACTTCTCTTCTCATTCTCATAATGTACAATGTAATGTAATTTCATTTGTGTACACTTGGACCCAGTGCCTTGAGGACCTTTGGGCTATTCTGTTTCAAGCAGAAGTGGTCAGAAACAGCTGGAGTCATTTTTTCTAGTGTGGGCATGTGAAGAAAAAACTAGATCTCAGTTTCGATGGTTTCAGCCAAATCTTGAATCTTTTCCACAATGATATAGTAATATAGTCGATTGCTTACTAAAACAAGGAAGTTAAAGTGCAAGAGTTCAGACAAAACAAATAATATACAAAGCACCAGTATAGTGTCTGAATAGCTATGCTATAATACGTAACTGATGAGAAATAAAAAGGAAAACCTCTAAGAGGAAAAGATGTTAGAAAGTCATAATAAGTCAGACTAGTTTTTTGTATGAACTTTTTAATGCGTCATGAAGGCTGATGCCGGAGTCATGTGTGTTTCCTTTGTGAGGCACCGTGTCTGTGTACTCTATCCAGTACAATGGCCAACTTCCTACAATTCCTGCTGACGTAGGCCTTACAGGAAACTCACAGAGAGAAAAAACGGAATTGTCCTCTCTCTCTCTCCGTCTGTCTAGCTTCTATTCATTAGTCACCACTGAAAGAATGGAGCGATATCACAAAAGACTTCACGCACACGTGTGCCCCCATATGCTTCACTGCCCGTCATCTACAACAGTGATTCACACACACACACACACACACACACACACACACACACACACATACAAGACCCCCTGAAACAACAACAGTGACGGGAAGCGTGCGTAATAACTGTGCCCCTAGTTCTCCCTGTGATCACCTGTTTCTCTCCTTCATGTGGACTGACGGTGGATGGGAGAGGCTGTGTTCTAGCAGCTGGACTGCTAATCACCAGACACTCGCTCATTTAACGGGGTGTTACAGTTTAAAGCCTTTGTAATGTTGTTTTGGTGAAGACTGTAAGGTAGTCTCTCAATGTCTTCATTAAATGAAAACCATAAGTGACCAAAAACAGAATTCGAATCTTGCAGAGCAGGTGTTTTTGGTTAATAATGTAATTGTTGACCATGAATGTTCTGCTTTGTAACCTGCATGCGTCATGCCTCTCACCATAAGACTAGTGTGTCTGTGGCCAAGAGGAACACAGATGTTCTTTGCATTATGCAATAGCACCCTTTAGCTATCACATGTCCCAGAAGGGCCCTGCTTAACTCCCCTCAGTCAGCAGTGTGGCGAAAAAACAAGACTCTTCCCCTTTATTTTCCCGACACATTGCTGCAGGCTCTGGTAGGAGTGACCTCTCCCACACTGACTTGGTCAAGAGCCTTGCTCTGGACTCTTCCTTAGTGTTCTGCTTTTTTTTTCATTTGACAGAATATCAACAACACTGTTGGTTAAACTCATGACCATGTTGTGGTCAAAAGAATGTGCCTTCGCAACTATACCCAAGATGACAGTGCAGTTTAAGTTGGCCTCCCTCAAGTGCATTGTTGCAGACAAAATTGGCTTGATAGCGCAGTGGTCAGTATGCGCCAGGACTGTGAAAGGCCACATTTAAATGCTGAATTCTCTATCTTGGTCAATTTCACAGTAGGTGAATGCAAATGTTCAAGAGAGCTACAAGGCACAGTGAATGTGGTGTAGAAGTAGAACACTCAGGCTCAGTGAAAAAGTCTTCAGCAAGTTCAGCTCTTTTTAATCTCTCTTTTGGGTATGTTACTATTAAATGCACTGCATTGCAAGGCTGTATAAAAGGTGCTATATAAATCAAGTTTGATTTAATTGGTGATGAACCATCTTGATATTTTATTGGTACAATCATCAACAGACTCATAGGATGTACATAATGACAGGAAATCTTTCTAGAGGTGATAGTCCGAGTTAGTCCAAGTGAGACAGTGACCGATATCTCCACTCCTGGAATGCATCTTTCTTTTCTTATTAAAAATCAATATAGTTTGATCGGACCTTTTATACTCTGAATGGGTTTTTTTTTCTCTAGATAAAACTATGTGCTTATCTGTAGAATTGTACATTTAATCCATATTCTCCTTTTGGGCTTGCTTTAGATTTCTAGCCCCACAACCGAGGCCACATGGGTTCTGTCTGCATTTAACACAACCTACAGCATCCAGATAGCAGCTCGCACACAAGCAGGCAGTGGAGCTCTCAGCTCACGCTTCTGGATACGAGTCAACCAGTCAGGTAAACCCGCCACCCCACCCCACCCCACCTTAAAGATGATGACCGTCTCTGATCTGTCTGTGAATTAATCAGGAAGCTTGAACTTGAAACAATTTAGTCAAGTTTGAATGTTAAATGTAAATCATCTGGGCAATACTGTTAGATATGAACAACCAGGCAGAAAGCTGAACCTAAGCACACACACATCTTACTGAATAGTATTTTAGTGACATACTACAGACATTTAGAGCACTATATACAATGAAGTGCATAATCAGTACCACACAGTTTACAGTATTTGCATGTTTTCAGCGGAGAGTAGTTTTCTAACCTATACAAGGTTTCTAAACAAATATCCGTTTTTTGGTTTACAGGGACTAAATTCATTTCCTTTTGCATTTCACACCAATTTTACAGTGAAAGAGGAATTTCTCCATGGGCTGTTATTGACATGTTTGTCGTCTAAACACACTGTTCACAGAGTAAATAGAAGAATCAGTGAAGATAGTTAACCAGACTAAGACTGTGTTTTCTGAGCTAGACTACAGTGCAATGGAATGATGATAATAAATTGACCATTTAGTGACCATCACGATGAAGTTGTCATTGCCACACAAGACCTTTTAAAATGAAAGAATGTCATGTCATGTCACTTCTGGTCTCCCGTGAGTCACCCTTTTTGTGCTTGGCCTTTTCAGCTTCAGGCACGGCTGTGATTCCTCCCTTCGGCCCGGACAAGCACGGCTCTGACTCGGTGTATGTGGTGCTGGGGGTGGTGTGCGGCATCTGCCTGCTTATCGTGGTTCTCTGGGTCGCCGCATGCACCCGCAGCAGACTCATGGAGACGCGGCTGGGGTGAGCTGAGCACACATGCAGACATTTGGAATAACATCAACTCTGCTCTTCACCAGGGACTTTGTATGCGCATGTCCAGAGTAGTGTTTTGTTCCTCTCCAGAACTGTCCTGGTAGACATGCTATTAAAATCAGCAGGGAGAAACATCTGCCTTTCCCTGAGGGAGGGGGCTTGAGTACTTTGTTGGGGTGGGTGGTGGTGGGGAGGAGGGGGGTGGGGGGGGGGGTGTCGGATTAAAAGGAGTCTGTATCCGGTTGCTTTGTCAATAAAAGCAGTATGGTTTCCTCTTAATCATGTGGAGGTAGTAGCAGGCAGAGCAGGTCTGCTGCCAGGGCTCGTAAATATATCATTATCTCAGCAAAGCACACAACGCGCAGTACGACCACAACACCCCCCTTTTCTGGCAGCTGCCTCCTAAAGTTCTTCCATGGAATTCACTCTTGTAGTTAGTGACTCAGTCTCTCCAACCAGGATACTGATAAAAAAGTGTGTCGCGGTCTGCTGCTCGCCGTCACAAACAAAGTCAGTCCCAGTGGGGTGGAATCATCTACTCTTCCTGCCATTTCATAGTAGCAGAGGCTCCCATTCTGAGGAATCACATTTGTACACAATTGTTGGCATCTCATCTACTCCCTGCTGTCGCTGTACCACTGTGTTTGTAATGGATGTTTCTAATTGTGTGTGTGTGTGTGTGTGTGTGTGTGTGTGTGTGTGTGTGTGTGTGTGTGTGTGTGTGTGTGTCTGTGTCTTTGGCTCCCCCTACAGGCAGCTCTTCACAAACGAGGGGAAGTTTCAGCCCACAGTTCAGTACAGACCACAGAGGTCTTACAACCGCTCGGCCATCGAGATCACATGTAGGTCAAAGCCTCTTATTTATGTAGTGGTGTGAAGTGGAAGTATTTGGATTGGTTTGATTTTTTCTGTGCATGTTTGTATAATTGTTGAACGTAACCCTTTTGTAAATAATTGTAGAATTATTTAAGGCAAAGTCCTTATCTATTTTCCTCTTATTCATGCAAACTGACATTTGAGCTCTTTCTCTTGAAGACTTCACTTGAGGTATTGCTGATGTGCTGGTGATCTGCATCTCATCTGTGTGTATGTGGGTGGCTGTAATGACACTTGGTGTATCCCCCCTCCTTCACAGTGGCCAACCTGGGTGTGAGCGCGGAGCTACAGGCTAAACTGCAGGACGTGATGATTGTGAGGGCCCTGCTGTCCATAGGGAAGATCTTAGGAGAGGGTGGGTGTGCTGTGCTGTATTGTGCTGTTTTTCTCAGGGGGGGGCAATTACGGTCACATTCCTAACATGCCAAATTAGCCACAGTGTTTAACTGCAACCCCCTCCCTCTTCTCCACACAGGAGAGTTTGGGTCGGTGGTCGAAGGTCATTTGAGGAAGCCAGATGGAACTTCTGAGAAAGTGGCAGTGAAGACGATGAAATGTAAGCTTGTTTGAAACCCTATGTTTTGTTCACCAAAATAAAGCGATATATTAACAATGCAAGATCAACTATACAAAATGGTATAGTTGTACAGTATATCCATAAACCACTTCACCTCATTAGGTCAGCGAGTTGCCTCTAATAGAGATCCTTTGTCATTGTAGTGGATAACTTCTCTCAGAGGGAGATTGAAGAGTTCCTAAATGAGGCAGCCTGCATGAAGGACTTCCACCACCCAAATGTCATTGGGCTCATGGGTAAACATCTGATATGTATAGTGTTAAAATAAATTCTGTATAACCCATTGCCAATAAGTAATTAAACAATCCTCCTCCTGACAAAAACAAAACGCTATATCCACCATTTTAATGAATTTTCATAAATATTTTTTTTACATTTTGTTTTTGAAGTAATTTCAGTAGAAATGTAATTATTGTTATTTGATTCATCTTTACACAATCAAAACAACATAAACTGCAATTTGATATTACCTAAAATACACATACATTAATTAAATATCATGACTTTGGAACCATTTTTTATATTTACATGTTCTACAAAGTTTTGAAATGTCCATGCTGCTATGCTTTTCATCAGTTATCGGAAGTGTTGGAATATAAGAAATGGTGCGTTTATCCCATGTTCTTTCAGGTGTATGTTTGGAGGTCGGCTCTAATCATTTTCCGAAACCCATGGTCATTCTACCCTTCATGAAGTACGGTGACCTCCACAGCTATCTGCTCCGCTCTCGACTTGGAGAAAGTTCTGTGGTAATCACATAACTTATATTGGGTTTGACTTGTGTGCAATCACTCACACAAATGCAGTTACAATAAAATTGCAAATCAGATCCTGTTGGCAGAATTCATAAGCATTTCCATGAGTTTGCAGTGAGAGCAGCCATAGTGTAAATTTGGCACAATATGATGAGCTGACAGATGATGATGAAAGCATTCCATTTCTTTCAGTACTTGCCCACACAGATGCTTCTCAAATTTATGATTGACATCGCCTTGGGTATGGAGTACCTCAGTAGCCGGAACTTTCTGCATAGAGATCTTGCTGCGCGAAATTGCATGTAAGTAATTTCCTAAATTCCCCAAGAGAACTTTAAATAATATGACATATGTTTTTGTGAAGAAGATGAGGCGATTAATGATCATGTTTTTTTGCTGCATAATCTTAGCCTGGCGAGCCAGACCCACATTATAATGTAGGGTCTGGGCACTCACCGTTCGCAGTGCTCAGTCCGAGGGTCGGGATAATCAGTTGTCTTTCAAATTCCCTCTGCACGCAATAGGACGCTATAGGATATTTGTTTTCAAGTAGCAGGGAATTCAAGCCAAACCGTTGCAACTCTACCATCAATCATTATGTTAAGCCCAACAAACGACTCTTTACACGATTTCAATGCCAGATTTAGTTTCGATTTCTAGAGCTCACAAGTCAACGGAGAGTTGCTAGACTAGCCCTGGCAGCAAATGTAATTTGCTGCCGCTAGGGGCGCGTCTAGATTTCTAGGCTAGCATAATCTTATTGTCATGTGATATTATCTGGGATTATATAGTATTAAACACAGTGTAAAGGAGATACATAGGCACACATCCCCAAGAGTTCTTGGTCTAAAGAAGACCTTGAAGAAAGTTTTTGTGATGGACTGCTGGTGTTCATTTTCATTTTCACTTATTGTTAGGAAAGATGGGTAGCTTCCAGGAATTGCTTAGCCAAATAAGTGTGAAAATGAAGTGTGAAAACATTCCTTTCGTTTCCTAGGCTACGTGATGACATGACAGTGTGTGTGGCAGACTTTGGCTTGTCAAAGAAGATATACAGTGGTGACTATTACCGGCAAGGAAGAATAGCCAAGATGCCTGTGAAGTGGATAGCCGTGGAGAGCCTGGCAGACCGAGTCTTCACTGTGAAGAGTGACGTGGTGAGAATCAAAACGCAGTCTGTGAGCAAAGTTCTTGTGCATGAACTAACTGCATCATGTGGCGTGAAACAGCTTTTAGCTGACCCACCGCTGTTTGTGCTTAGGATCTTTCTCTGGTATTAAATTTGCAAATACATTTTGCATAGTTATTAAGCAACCTGTAGTCAGTCACTAAATACTGCCAAGTATTTAAATTAGGGCCCAGAATCTTGTACATGTGATTTAAAAGTTCATGTCACCGCACCGACCCTTGTGCTAATAGCTCAGCTTAGTTCAGCTGTGAACTAAACTATATATATATTTATTTTTTATTTTTTTCTAAATAATGTCTGCATATATTTTGATGTACTGAATTTAGGATACTCTCTATTGCAGCGGTTCCCAAAAATTGTTTTCCGCGTTACCACCACCTACATCCTGACTCGGCTTGCGTACCCCCACCATCCGACAAATAAAAACGTAACACATTCTATTGATGCATTCCAGGCATCATGTTTAATTAGCTGCCCTACATGATAACAAATAACAAAATCAAAATGTGCAACTGGTCTATGAGCTCTCACTAAAAAAAACAGTGTGGAGAACACATTATGAAACAAAGAACAAAGAGAACATTTTTTAAAACAAATAATTTTTAGCACCTTAGTGGAAGCTTGCGTACCACAGTTTAGGAATCCCTGTTTTTTTCTGTAAACTTTAATACTTCCTTCCCTGTAGTGGGCCTTTGGTGTGACAATGTGGGAAATTGCAACACGTGGCATGACACCATATCCTGGGGTCCAAAACCATGAGATATATGACTACCTGCTGGACGGTCACAGATTGAAGCAGCCAAATGACTGTCTAGATGAACTGTAAGAATCATGCTTTTATGACCTTACCTAAAGTCTCTCTCTCTCTCTCTCTCTCTCTCTCTCTCTCTCTCTCTCTCTGAGTAGAGTTAGAATCAGAGACAATGTAATATGCCTTTCAGATTTTCGTATGATCAAAGCTAGCACAATCTCTGGTTTATATAAAGACGTGTACACTACACACTAACTAGCACACCCTCAGCATGTTGTCAAACCTCATCTTTATTTCCAGCTATGAGATCATGTATAGCTGCTGGCGGGCGGACCCTCTGGACCGGCCTGACTTTACCCAGGCGAGAGAGCTTCTGGAGAAACTGGCCGAAAAGCTTCCGGAAGTTTCCAGCCGCGAGAACCTCATCTACATCAACACCAGCTTCCCTGAAGAGGACCCGACAACATCAGCAGGAGCAGCAGCAGCAGCAGAGCCTGCTGAGTTCCAACTAGACGTGGGTCCGGTGGCTTGTTCATCACCAGCCTGCAGCCGGCAGAGCATGGACACCTCCATCGTCACCGCAGACATTCATGAGAGCGGCAAAGAGGACGAAGAGGGGGATGAGGATGACCGCTATGTCATCGTCATCTCCTCAGAGGACCCCTCTGTGACGGGTGGTCCGGCTGCTGTGAACACGCCACTCTTGTCCAGGGAGGGCCAGGACCAGGCCCTTAGTGACTCAGATGCATCTGAGCGAAGGACAGAACAGGACCCAAGCGATATCACACGCTTACTGTGATAAGTGAAACAATTCCAGTGTTCACCTCCCATAATAGCCAAAAAATCTGGAGACTCTATTAAAGATGATCAATTTGCCTAGTCTGTTGGTTGTGTGATGTGATGCCTAATGCCAGTATTTTGTTAGGTCATCATTGTTTTCAATGGTTTGATTTAAAATTCAATAGGAAATATTTGTGCCCATATTGCGAAGACATGCAGCTGCCTCCTGTCAAGGATGCTTTTCCTTGATATGAATTAATTGTGGGTATTTTGTGTGTGTGTGAGAGAGAGAGAGAGAGAATGAGAGTGAGTGAGTGAGTTCTACATGTGATCTGTGTGTATATATTGTATTTGTATATGATTTGTAAATAAGTCTTTTTTCTAATGAGTCATTTTCTATTTACCATGCTCTACTTTTGTAAAGATTACTTAAATTGTGTTATGTGCTTAAAATATGTGAAAAGAATGATATTATATAAAAATATAATAAACTGACCAAATGTTAAGGAGGAATAGCCTATGTTCATACCACTGCTTCATTGAATTTCTTCCCACCTTAAAATTGTATTCCCTTTTGTGATGGCGAATAGGCCTAGTTAAATCAAACCTCATTATGTAGGCTAGCCTAGTCTTGATGAGCAACCTCAGCAATCAAAACTTCTGGTTAATAAAACTTGAGCTGTAAATCAGATAAAATACAATTCTGTAATTCTGTTGCTGTGGTTAGGCCCCTTACACACCACGTCCTCAGGATTCAGGTAACACTGACGTCGCTCCTTCAGGTGAGTTGGCAGTGACCACTGACCTACGTTGAATGTGTTAGCTAGCTAACGTTACTAGCCATATGACAGAAAATATGGCTGCCTCTGTGCAGCACTGTGTGATGGGCTGCTGTAGAAATATTTTACAGAAGCCTTGGATGCTGCTTCTCTCAGGGATCCTAATAAGTTGTGTGACAGATATTGATGCAGCCCCGGAGACTGGGAAATGGACATTTACCATTGTCAATGTAAGTATTGTTATCAATTCGTTGACACAAACCTGTCTTATTAACGTTAGCAAATATTAGCTATCGCTAACAGCCACCGTTGTGCGGCAAGCTCGGTGTGATACTTCACCCAGCCTAATCCGTTAGGGAGTATGTGCCAGCTTTTTAGCAACGTCTATCTTGAAAGTGATGCTTTTCGTTTTGTGTTGTGACTCTTTGCGAGCCAAAATGTGATTGGGATCTAAGGTGGTCTCTTTGATGGAGCCTGCCAGCTGCGCTATGCTAGCTGGCTAGATAGGTAGCTGCTAGCTATTTTAGTAACGTAGTATGAATACTTTTATCAACACAAGCTAGTCACTGAACTTGGATACCAATCATCATGTTAACTGATTCCACCAACTATCTAGCAAGTACAGGGTTATGACGAACACTTTCAGTTGTTGCAGACAACAATGTGTTGGGATTTGTTATTATTGTAGCTAACCGGCTAGCTTGTTAGCCAGACTATAGGCAACTCCTAGAATCTAAATGTCTTGGCAAGCGTCTACAGACAGTGGGAATCATGGATGTTATGGGAAAAGTTCTTTTGAAATAAGTAACGCTTTTGTTGTTTAATATTTCTCTATTTAAGTAGTCCTACAGTAGATTACCATTTCATGACACACACTGAATTATTTAACCCAAGTTTGCTTAACTTCCCATTGAAATTACCTCTCCAGTGTCAGTGGAAAGCTTTGTAAAGCGATAGGCTTACACCAAGTAATGCCATTAAACCAGAACGACACGTTTGACTGATAATAACGAGACATTTGCAATGCCAGGGAGTTGAGCCTTTTTCATTTTTGCTGTAAATATATATATGCATCGGCTTTTATTCCGTTTTAGACATCCAAACCGTTTTTCATAAGAAAATCCATGTACAGTGGAACAGATATAACATTGACAGGTATGTGAACTTTTAACTAATCCTTCAACGTGTGTGACTTTTAAGCGGAGCATAACAATATCACAAAATAATGTTTCTTTTTCCACCTATTCCCTCATTTTTCAACCAACAGCACACACAAGCTCTTTAAAAAAATATTTGTTTAATATGGAACTTATTCTTGCTGTCTTATTTCCATATCTCAGTACCATATTTCAGCTGTCCAGAAGAGGTGAAATTCACCATTCATTGGTTTTTAAAGTTCTACCCTTGTCACAATGAGTTCAACAACCTTGAAGTAAGTCATACTGCTCAGTGAGTGTAAAATGTCTGCTCATGATTTAATAGCATAGTACTGTACTGTCACTGCTAATACACTGCACATATATTATTTATAAAACTGTAAACC
Source organism: Alosa pseudoharengus (assembly GCF_046254945.1). NCBI lineage: Eukaryota > Metazoa > Chordata > Actinopteri > Clupeiformes > Clupeidae > Alosa > Alosa pseudoharengus. The sequence continues at coordinate 20,167,677 of NW_027468620.1, read as the reverse complement.
ACCTTCTGTAAACCAACTGTATACTACTGTCTACAGTACAATCGTGCCCTGTCTATGCACCACCTATACTTTGTATTGTTTGCACTTTGTATTGTTTGCTTTTTTGCACTTCTGTACTCTGCACAATGACAATAAAGTTAAATCTAATCTAAACTTAATCTAGTTTAATCTAATCTTACTGTAATTGAACAGCATTGTGATTGCGATAATAATTATTATTGTTGTGGGGGCTTCTGTCTTCAGGAAATGTATGAACGGACTCCTCTAGCCAGGGGTGATGGTCTAGACCCCAGTCCATTAGGTCGTGGGGAATACCTTGAGCATGAGTATAAACCCATAACTTGCTATAAGGGGATGTCCATGTTTGCCAGTCTAAATGTAAGTTCAGTCCGCACTCAAAGTGTGGCAGTTGCATGTGTAGATGCCTTATGTTTTTTCGTTCCATTACTGAAACTGCACCCCTTATCTGATTCATTTTCATGTCATTTCTTTCTCTCCTCAGAAAACAAAAGCGGAACCCCGCATTGTAGAACCACCACTACAAGACAACGCAGTACATGTGAGAGGTCCCTTAAGTCCCAGTTCACAATATTTGCTTAAATGGAATTTCAGTATTCCTGAATGTATGAGAACAAATTTCGCATGTTTGTTTGTTTCCCCATTTGTGTCAAATTAGAAAGAAAACGACACCAAGTGGTTGACTGAAGAAGCGGACAAACAGGGAGTTCCGGTAAATCCCTATTTCTGGAGATTATGCAAATATTTTTGTCACCATGAAATGTTTACATTGCGCTATTTGCAAAATAGTACAATACATTCAGTACAACTGATTCCAGATCATTTGGTGTCATATTAAATAAATATTAAGATGTAAGTTAGTAGTTTGCAGTCCATGAATTCCCCATAATTTGATAACGGCTATCTTCCTAAAGGCTGATGTTATTGCTACAACATGGAGAGACGGTCCTTACTTGCTGGTAGTCAAGATAACGTCAACCAAGCCAGAATCTGACTGGAATTTGACAGGTGAGCAGGACTGCTGTAGATCTCTTGTGCTGAGCTGCAGATATAGACCCTTTCAAGAGAGTTCCATTATCAGCATCGTAGTTGGCCCCACAAGGCTTCCGTTTTAACATTCCATATGTTATCTTAATGCAGAGGAAGTATATTGGGAACAAAATAGAATGTTCAAGCATTGTTTTTGTTTTTATTGTTGAAAGGGTCTATATCCAAAATGGCAGGTGCCAGGAACATGTGACAGACAGAAGTAAAATTCTCTTGTGTGTTTGTTTCTGTGTCTCCAGCCGTTCTGGTGATGAAGGGCACACATGGCTTCATCTCTGTCACCGAGTGGCCCCTGATGATTGTGAGTTACATCATTCTGAATACACTTTTTTTTCGCCTCTGAGATAGAATAGTTCAGCACCATGGAGTTTTGGTGGTGGTCTCTGTGATAGTTAATGTGATGCTGAGTCATTACCATGGCAACCAGCTAAGGAACTCACTGCAGGATCATTTATCTGCTACTCTCATATTTCATGAAATGTCTCATTCTGCATGGCTCAACTAATTAGATGAGGTTGTTCAGCAATGCAATCAGTGATGATATTTGCATAAACAAACATAGGGTGACAATGTATGAAAATGGCTGTCTGTGCTTCAATCACATCTTGATAGCATTGTTTCAGATCCAATGTGGTGGTGTGCACAGGGAAAATTACCATTACAATTGTGCAAATACTTATGGACCTGTGTGACACAACAGATTTTACATTCATCAATTACATGAGTATGCCACACATGTTAATTCCCACTCTCTGTGTGCCCTGTCCCCATCGGCCAGTTCTACATGGTGATGTGCATAGTGTACATTCTCTACGCTCTCCTCTGGTTCGTCTGGTCCTCCTGCTACTGGAAGGACCTGTTGAGGATCCAGTTCTGGATCGCCGGCGTCATCTTCCTGGGCATGGTGGAGATGGCCGTCTTCTGTGCCGAATACGAGAACACCAACGCTGTGGGGGAAGCCAGTGAGTGGACGTTATAGTCTCCTGGTGCATTAACAGAGTGTTGCATAGGCCGTAGTCCCACGGATAATAACTTGTTGGTTTACTAATGACTGTCTTGCATACTTTGAGTTGGTCAGAGAAAAAAAATGCTAATTTTGTAAGTTGCGCGTCAAGCTATGCAGTGGTGCTGCTGGCCTTAATTTTTAGCCTTCAGCTATTTAGGACATTGCTGGCATTCAAACAAGCCTGGTGTGATCATTTTGCAGCCCAAGGCCTGCTGATCTTCGCAGAGCTCATCTCGGCACTGAAGAGGACTCTGGCTCGCCTGCTTGTCATCATTGTCAGTCTGGGATATGGCATAGTCAAGTGAGTCTCCTTGCCACCAATGTTCAGAAGCTACACGTCTTCTGGCAGTGTATCTGACTCTGTTTCTGTTCTTGTGTTTTTGCCAGTGGGCATCAATCTGCATTTGTGTGAGTGTGTGCGTTTGTTTGTATATGTTTTCTTTGTACACAAGGATTCATCTCTGTCTGTGTGTGTGTGTGTGTGTGTGTGTGTGTGTGTGTGTGTGTGTGTGTGTGTGTTCTAGGCCTCGCCTGGGTACAGTGATGCACAGAGTGGTGGGCCTCGGGGTGCTATACTTTGCCTTTGCTGCCATTGAAGGTGTCCTGAGGATCACAGGGGTAAAGAGCAGCTCCAGCTTTATTACACACACACACACACACACGCTCTCTCTGACACACACACGCATACACGCACACGCACACACACACACATGCTCTCTCTGACACACACACGCATATACACACACCCCCACACGCATATACACACACCCCCACACACACACACACAAATTCAAATGAGACTGCTCATGACGGTGATAAATGATGACTCTCTGTCCTGTCCCTGCTGGGATGCCTGAGGGAGGTGCTGCTAACAGTCACAGCATTTAGGCAAGTGCACAGCGTGCAGCAGGACTGTGCCAGCTGGAGAAGCGGATGAATTGCCAATTTGGAATATTCGGCCACCCTTTCCAAAGCGTGTCCATTCATGGGGCCACAGATGCCTTGCCGTGTAAAAGCGGCTCTCTGTTAGTTTTGGTCACTTTACAGAGTGTGTCCAGACAGAGGAATGTGTCTTTGAGACAGTGGTGAGGTTATGTTAGTGCAGATTGGTGAACGGACTCTATGAACGGTCCATTGGTGGTCACACATTGCACGTAGTAACAGGTTGAAGACGGTAACATTAATATTTACAAAGGGTTATGGGTACCTATGCTTAGATTGTATTTTTCTGTATCTGAAAGGGTCGGGACAATGCGCCTAATCTCATAGCGATCATCGGTCTAGCCATGCTTGACTCCTCTGCCACCTGGTACATATCCTTTGGATGGATAGTTCAAGGAAGTAGCACACCCTAGACACATTACCCAGAGGGCAATGCTAGTGAGCAAAACAGCTTGGTACTAATAAGGAATCTAAACAGTGTTTAATATGTATAACTGAACATGATCTAGTTTTGATGGGTATGTTGATGGAGTGCATTGAGGGTAGATTGCAAGTGATAATTGGTGGCTTCTGCGCTGGTATGAGGTAATTCTGTCTCGCCTCTCTTTCCCATCCATTCTGTCCGGCTCTGCTCCTGGGGTTCTGCTCTCTTTGGGTTCCGCACCTGTTCCCTGTCTCTCTCTCCGTCCCTCCCTGTGGACTCCTCGATGGTCACCGTCAGGCCAAAGACTCTGACCTGGCCCTGCTGGCCAACATTCCCCTGGCTCTGCTTGACTCCTCTCTCTGCTGGTGGATATCCTTTAAAGCTGCTCCTCTATCGGGCTCCTCGCTTCAGCTGTGTGTGTGTGTGTGTGTGTGTGTGTGTGTGTGTGTGTGTGTGTGTGTGTGTGTGTGTGTGTGTGTGTGTGTGTGTGTGTGTGTGTGTGTGTGTGTGTGTGTGTGTGTGTGTGTGTGTGTGTGTGTGTGTGTGTGTGTGTGTGTGTGTGTGTGTGTGTGTGTGTGTGTGTGTGTGTGTGTGTGTGTGTGTGTGTGTGTGTGTGTGTGTGTGTGTGTGTGTGTGTGTGTGTGTGTGTGTGTGTGTGTGTGTGTGTGTGTAAGAGCGGAAGAGAGATTGGTGGGTAAGCATAGGGGTTAGCCTATCAGGCTGAAGTGTAAGAGATTGTTATTGTGTTGGGTGGTTACTGTATTTTGGATGTGCATGTGGGGTATGCACGGGTCTGTCCTGATGGTGTTTGTTTTGAGATGAACCTCTTCTTGAGCTGTGATGCGTCATCCATCCTTGACCACCTCATACATATTTGTAAGCTTGGCCCAAACCATTAAGACGCTTAAGCTGAGGAGGAACCCTGTCAAGCTGTCCCTGTATCGACACTTCACCAACACGCTCATCTTCGCGGTCATTGGTAAGTACGGCACGAGTGAAATGCAGTGAATTGAAAGGTCAAATTTTCCCACAATTTTAAATAGTTTCTCGAGGTCTTGCTAAAACATCCCTGTCATACTTTGGTCAAAATACCAGAAGGAAGAAGCACCACATGATCATCATTTTCAGCCCTGTCTGAAGAGTTAAGTTTTCTCCTGACTCCTCATCTCTATCCTTTGTTTCAGCCTCCATCATTTTCATGGTGTGGACCACGAAAAAGTTCCGCTTTGCAGATTGCCAGTCGGTGAGTTGATCTTGCTTTTGCAATAAACTACACGATGTAACTCTTTATAGAACATATGCCTGAGGTGTGTGATGGTCACACAGATTATACCTTAACTGTCAGGGTTTCACATTCAACATGTTTTTCTCTCTCTCTCTCTCTCTCTCTCTCTCTCTCTCTCTCTCTCTCTCTCTCTCTCTCTCTCTGTTTCTCTCTCTCTTTCTCTGTTTCTCTCTGTTTCTCTTTCTTTATCTCTCTGTCTCTCTCTCTCTGTCTCTTTCTTTCTCTTTCTTTCTTTCTCTCTCTCTCTGTTTTTCTCTCTCTCTCTCTAGGACTGGATGGAGCTGTGGGTGGATGATGCTTTCTGGAGGTTCCTGTTCTCCATCATCCTGCTGGTCATCATGTTCCTCTGGAGGCCCTCTGCAAACAATCAAAGGTCAGCTTTGCATCAATGTGACCAGTCATACACCATGATGTCACTGCTTTAACTTGCTGTCATTTCTTTCTCTTTGCTGCTAGAGTTTCCCTTATAGTCTCTGCTCTGCCCCCCTTTACATGTAGCCTAAGTCAGCATTGAGGTATGGTCTTTCGATGGTGAATGAAATCAAGGCTTTCTCTGTGTTATGACGTGCTTAGGTATGCATTCACACCTTTGATGGACGACTCGGACGACGAAGAGATTGAGGAGTTTCTCGTGTCTGCTAATATGGGTATGGTGATGAGAGGGTTTAGGAGATGATGAGATCTTTCTGAGGGTGGCGTGGCTGTGAGTTGCTAACAGGTGTCCCTTCTGTCTGTCTGTCCTTTCTGTCCAGCTGATGGCATAAAGCTGAGAACGTCCAAGAATGAGACTAATGGAACAGCAGCCAAACCTGCGGCCAACCCAGTGAGTATGAACCAGACCACATAGACACAGAGACTTCCATTATATCTTAACATGGGCAGACTCACATCAGTCCATTGGTAGCAGTTTTTGGGTGTTTTACAAGGACCAGAACTTGAGTTTTTTGCATTTTCTGTTAGCTGATATTTGAGTAGTAATATTTGAGACAATGTGATTTATTTTCCACCCTTTTTCACTTTTTCAGAATATTGTTGGTATTTTAGACACACCAAGACTCATGCACACATGCATCGTTACACACACACACATTCATACACACCTGTCTCATGCAGTTTCTGCTTTATTTCAGGATGATGACTTGAAGTGGGTGGAGGAGAATATTCCTACCTCGCTGTCGGATGTGTAAGTGGCCTGCCCTGTCCTCTCATTCCCACCAATAAGAACTGCCTTGGCCCAGTGGGACAGGTCTTCTGTTAGCCACTAGCTGTGAATGATGAGAACCACCAAACAATGGAATGGAAGCATTCTTTGTCTTTAAAATGTAGAGTTGAATTTAAATTGTACATAAAGGGTAAATTGTGTTACTGTGTCTTTTTTTAGGGCACTTCCTGTTCTTCTGGACTCTGATGAGGTTTGTGTTTCCTCCATTTGGACCTACTTCCACTTAATTATGCCCCTGTAGCACTACCTGTGCACTGTTCATTCATTTGTTTTTGTCCTTTTCGTGCATAGGGAGGTATTTTGTACGTCTATTCATTCTTGTAAGACTGCGGGATCGACATGCTTTTCTCTCTCTCGTTTTTTAGGAAATCATGACGACAAAATACGAAATGTCCAAGATGGAGTAGTTCTCTTGGAGGAAACAGTGCTACACTGCCCTCCTCATAGTGGCTCCCCCATCGGACAGACCACCAGTGGCCGCTCAAGAGGGACGTATTAACACTAAGCAAAGCCAGGCTGCTGTGGCTGAAGCACAGACAGGGGCAGGAGAGGAGATCTGCCCAGCTAACAACTGATGGCGGGTGCAGTCCTCGAGCGTGTTTCTTTTCTCTCTTTTTTTTTTTCATTCTGATGGTGGTGTTACCTCAAAGTTCCTTCATGAAAGTGTACAAGTCACCATCTTGCACCTGGTGATCTGACCATTGTTTAAAAATATGTTTAACCAACGTTTTCAACAAACAAAGCTACCCTCATTTTGTCCACTATACGAGGGAGCTAAGAAAAATCTTAGCTTATCATGACTGTGTCTGGTTTGTTTATTTGTTTTTCACTTCTGTGTGTCCCGTTGGAAAGTTTGCGTGACAGGAACGAGTAACTTACGATGGAATTGATGAGTGACAGTTCTGGTTGACCAAAGTCGAGATTATATTTCTTTCTTCTTGTTTGCATACACTAAGTGTTATTTATGTGTCGGTATGAAGCAGGTTTGCTTCGGTTTGAAAATGTAATGTGAAATACTGTAAATGTGTCTGAGATCTTTGTGTGTGTGTGTGTGTGTGTGTGTGTGTGTGTATCTGCGTGTGTGTGTGTCTCTCTGCGTGTGTGTGTATCTCTGCGTGTGTCTGTCTGCTTGTCATGCTGTCACAGGCTGGGCCTCAGAGTTTATATACGTGTTGTGTGTAAGCTGTGACTTGAAATATGCATAACTGCTGTGGGGCGTGATTGTAGCTGCAGTGTTAATGCAGCACTAGGTGTGTTAGCTTAAAGGCCCTGCCCATCTTTGGACACTACAGCAATATAAATGCTTTGATTTTTAGAGCTAGGATAGTCCTCCTTCACCCCTTCGGCTTTTCTTTTTTCCTTCTGCTCATCAGTCCTTGTATGTTGTTTATGTAGAAGTGTACTTAACGATCACAGAAACGCCTTGGTTAATTTATTTCTGCTTTTGTTATGACATGAATACTCCTGACCCTTATTCTGTACCCTGCCTGTTTTATGACTGTACTGTACAACCTTCAATATTAATATTTCTTCTTTTTTTGGGGGGGTCATGTAAATATGTGATTGGATGACTGTTATCCCTTTCCAAGTGATGTCCACAGAGTGTGGGAAGAGTGTTCTCTACCGAAGTCAGAGGTCGTACAGAGAGCTGTGTACTCTGTAGTTTTTTTTTTTTTTTCTAGGTTCAGGGTATATTCTGTATATCCTGTGATGCACAAACTGGCTGAGGTGGCAGAAGACTTGGCTGGAGATGAGTTTCACAGCATCTTGCTGCATTTTCATTTTCAGGACTGATCTCGAGTCTGGTTGATCATGATTAGCAGTGCGGTTTGTGGATTTCATTCAGCAGTGTTGAAGCATTTCACTAATAGTTGAACAAAGTAGTCTTTTCCATTCCATCCTCTAAGAAACCTCAAGTTGGTGGCTGAGATATTACAAATACATTCATTCTAGACAAACTCCTATTTTTACCAAAAATATGCTTCTGTGTGATGTATGAACATACAAAGCATGTTTTTCCATCTTTATAAAAAAATGAATTGGTTTGGTTAAGTAATGAATAAACGAATAAATATTTATATCGTGTTGTTTGGTGAAAAGCATAAACATACTCCTTGGTTTACATAGCTCCATTTCTCGGAGGTGATAATTTCCACTATTCAGATACTGCAAATATAGCACAAAATAAGTTAACCCCTGTTAACTTCTCCATTTTCTATTGCAGTTTTGTTCAAAAACCTATAGGAACTTTGACATATATGTTTACAGATTGCATTCGACATCTGTTTCATACATGAATTTGTGAGAAATCAACCTTTGTTCTGATGGGCATCATCTCGGTTTTCAGATGTTGGATTTTGGCCTCTGTATTTGTGCGATTGCTTACCTTTAGACCAGCTTGATTCCACAAGGGGGCATCCAAGCTTCAATATCAATGGTCATTTATCTGAATTTCACTCAAGGTGGGAAAGTAGTACAAAAAACTGAATGATAAGTGTTCTCAGTTGTAACAGTTTTAAAAGCATTTGATTCAAGAGATTCATGACACGTTTATATTGTGTAAACATAATCAGTAGCCTACCATAATATGGATCCGATTTACAGAGGAGACATTCAGAGTAAACAAGTTTTTTTTTTTTCTGGAATACACAGTATATTTTTGTTTTCATGTTTTTTTTTTTTTTTACAAAATGTCTAGATGTAGTGTCAAAGCAAAATATCAATCAAATGACCAAATCACCCATTTGTGCAAACAAGCAGTCATAAGCCATTAATAAGCTCTTTGTACTTGCTCAGATAATCTCTGTTGAACGATGTCATGTGATAGCTTGTGGCAAACAAACTGCTTCCTACCGCGAGATGGAGAAATGATTCACAAACATTACTTGCTCTTTCTAGGCATTCTAGAGAGGTTGCTGATCAAGCATCTAAATGGAGTTGCCATCTAAGCTGAGCTGTCCACTCAGAAAGACGCTATTGACTCCCACGATGACCACATTTAATGTCGGGTCGATGAAAGCCAAGAGAACGGGTCTTTAAACGCTGGCCAGCAGAGGTGAGTGAGCTCTCCACCAGAACAGCTCTGAGACCTCTTCATAAAAAAAAAACACTGACTCGATTCATCTCAGATCAACCCACTCATGTCTTAGCACAAGCTCACCTGGGGTCTAGCTCTTGAGTGAGGAGAGCATCAGTGACATCAGCCTGAGACACAGACACAGGCACCTCTGACTCGGACTCTGACTGGACACCACTCCTCTCTCTGGCCCTAAAGGCCTCTTTCTCCTGATAAACTCTCCAGGGTGCTCCAGGGGCCGTAACCTTTGCTCAGCCAGATTGATGCAGGAGCCTCTTTGGGTGGGTTGTGTAAATCTTCGGTTGAAGTAGATTGGGGTTAGAGAGGGTGTGTTTTGGTGTGTGTGTGTGTGTGCGCGTGCGCGCGCGCGCGTGTGTGTTGGGGTGGGCTCCAAGGCCACAGGGAGTGGATTACTATGCTCCTACAGACCCTGTTTACCTTAGTTGACTGGGTTCATTGTATGTGCACTTGTAAAGTACAAATATGTAAGTGCACATATGACATTGAGGTACATGGGCGTGTTAGACAGCGGCAAATAGTCCTCGATTTATTTTGCTTTACAGTAATTTCCAGAAAACACAGTCAATGGCTAATATGAAAAGTGGAATTACTGATCATTCTCAAATGTCTGAGGTAATGATGACCAATAACTAATAATTATTTTTGAGAGCGCTGTCCATCATCTTCTAGTGACCTCTTCCACACTACACACCTCCCTATGGACAATTGCTTCCAATGAATTTCATTTAGGAGATAAAGTACAGCTGGTAGTTGAGGGACTGATCACATTTATCATTCTCTTATTAGCTCTTCACATTGTTGATGTGTTTATTTCTTACTGGAAAAAGGCGAGCTCTTGTGAAACCAGAACCAAGCCAAGCAAGTTGGTCAATGGGGGTTCTGGGAGGGCTGTAAATGTTTCCATAAACATGATTTGGACCATGAAAACTGTTCTTGGAGGCAAGGGTTTGATTTGCAACATTCCGTGCAAATGGTGGAATTTGTTTATTGTTTCCTCGTGACAGGTCTTGGTGAATACAGAGCACAGAATAGGGATACCTTGAGGAAAAAGGCAATGCAAAGTCAAATGAATACACAAGTACAACTGTGTATTCATTGAACATAATTCATTATTTAAATTAATATTTTGTATTTGTTAACCATTCTCCAAGTCTTGTGTAACAAGACGTATCTTATAGTAATTACATTGTATAGAGGGGATTGAAGAAACAATAATTTGGTGGGTTTGTGATCAGTCTCTACCCCTGTGACCTGAAGGTGTCGTGTGGCCGTTTGCAGATGGCTGAGATAGGCACACAGGGACAAACGGACACTATGCTCACTCTCTGCTCTCACTCGCCTTTTGGATTCCCTCCCAATGTACATTTCTGCATGAAAAGTGATCCTCTTCTGTGACCTCTCTTTCCTTTCCTGTGCAGTGTATTCCGAACAAAACAAAAAAAATTCTCTTACGGACTCCCCTTTTCATTCTGAAATAACTGACTGACTAACAAACTGTGCGGCCCCTCTGTTTTTATAGAGGGACTCAGTGGGGGGAAGAGAACGACTCTAGTGTTTCAGGACTCAGTGGATTTCCCAAGAATTTCATACGACATTCCCAGAATATCCAGGAGCAGGGAGATTTGAAGGAGGATAGATGGCGTATCTCTCAGCAGTACATATGTGACCTTTAATTTGGAGAGGGCTGAACAAATACAGGCAACCTGAATGTATGTAGCAGATATCACCAATATCACAGATGGTTGTTTCAACCGAGTTCTTCAAAAACCTCCATCTCTACCTTATCTCCTACCAACCTGAACACTAATATTGTTCTAAACTGTCATGGTCCACTGGCTTGCCACATAATATTATGAGAGGATTTTGAAAGTGTTTTGTCAAAAATTGCTTGTTGCAAACTGTTGTGGTATTGTGTTGAGTTGTTTCTTGAGTTGTATGTGCATTGTCATGAGATGGTAAACATGTTGTGGATGTTGTGAGGGCAAAAATACTGCATGTGTTCCGAGAAGGCTGTGGAATTGTTGTGTAGAGATTGGAAGCGCTGTAAGAGTGATGTGACTACCATGACAACACTGTTGAGATTGTTGAGATTAAAAGACTGATTTAAGACTGTTATAAGAGTGACGTGAGAGCATTGTGTCATTAGACTGACATCGGAGCACTGTAAAAACTGTTGTGAGAGTGACGTTCTAGAGCATTGTAAACTACTGTGGGGGAGTTGTGAGCATTGGAGGACTGACGTCGGAGCATTGTCAGGCTGTTATGAGAGTGACACAAGAGCATTAGGAGAGCGTGCTGTGTGCTAACACAGTCCTGTGGCCTCTGAGCCCTGGTATGGTTTTGCCTCACTGTTGTGACTCTGTGGAATCCGCTGTGTTTATTGCCCTTGGCGAGTGGTGCTTAGTAACACACTGTCCCAGCGATGTCTCACTGCTGGGAACTTCAAGAAACATGTGTGCATCCGACCGTCTGTGGATGCCTGGGCTTCAAAGAGAGACAGTGATCAGCGGGCTGGGCATGTTACTAATAATTGCGCACGGCCGTTAGAGTGCACCGTCGTTCTGTGACCTGGCTATACCGTCCAGGGCATGTGCTTCTGGGGTTTGTGGTTCTTTTGATCTCCTTATTGCAATTTAAAGCCACAGACATAAAGTGGAGGAAGAGTTACAGTAAGAAAGGGACGATTTGTGAGAAACAGAGAGAAAGGGGGGGGGGGGGGTGGAGTGAACAAGAACATGTGTTCAGCATTACCACTTTTTTCTCATCTTGACATGTATAATTTAAAAACACATTGAGGTATCCTTTCTTAATTTCCTGATAGTTACTGTGCTTGTCAAAGGGACAAGGCCAAAACTAAGTTCTGCCATCTTTCTTTTGTGATTGCAACAGTTTACTCATAAGACCAGTATTAGTAGCATCACAGCAGAAGTGATGCTCCATAATGCTCAATGCTTCACTCCATATTCACTGCCAAAACATGATTACATAATATCTAAAACCAGAGACTAGTGGTGGATACATGTCTGTGTGTGTGTGTGTGTGTGTGTGTGTTTTCTAGGCCTCATCTGGGTACAGTGATGCATAGAGTGGTGGGCCTCGGGGTGCTATACTTTGCCTTTGCTGCCATTGAAGGTGTCCTGAGGATTTATCAACTGAATATAAAAATGTGTGCAATACAGACAAAATAAAAAATGACAAGAGGCACAGAGTGATTAGTATATACCTGATACAGAACTGGCTGCCATCATGCCCAAGTCACACATACATAGCAAACTGCAATATAAACAGTACCCATTGAATGTAGTCCTGGTTTTATCAATAAAACAGACAATACATGTGGTAACATCCTCAAATGAACTAATTAAAACCATATATAAAACACGTATTGCAATGGTCTGAAATTTGCATCTTCAAATGTATAGCATCCAGTAAGAATACCCAGGAAGTGTTTGTTGTCTCTTAGATATAGTAACGGCAGTGCAAAATCAAGAGCAGAGGTGCACGCTGCTTTGGCAACCCAATCGCTCTCTGGAGTCAGGGTGGTTGCTTGGAGAAACTAACTCTTTCAACTACATGCAACTGTTTGGTATGTTTTTAAAAAAAGAAAAAAAAGTTAAGTATGCACACACTGAGCTACTATTATATTCATTTACATAAAATGAGTACCACACACACATACTTTCCAGATGCACACACACACACACACACAGACACACACACACACACAGATTTCCACTCACAATTAACTTTGTTTTTTTGCTGTATATAGCATCTGATCACCCATTCTGCTGATATTTGTAGGATAAAATCCAAACATCAGTGTCAGTACTTCCTCAGAGATTTGTCACTGTCAATAATAAAAAAAAAATCAAAGACATTTCAAAACATATATACCTTTCAGACTAAGTACAAAAGATATTCAGTCAGTCACTCACGCATGTGAATGGGAACAGACATAATATTTGGATATCATGTTGTTCAACCATTCCACTTGATGCCCATAAACACATACAAACTCTATATACAGTATATATAGTATATATCTCACAACTTTTTGATTTGTTCATTGGCTGTAAGGCGAGCAGTTCAGAAGTTGTAGGGCGACACGAGTATGTGCACTTTGGCCACGTGTTTGGCCTGGAAGGTGCGCTCGGCGTACTCAGACATGTCCATGTCCACGCTCACCTCCTGCGGCCCGCGCAGCGGCTGTACCAGGATCAGCTCGCCTGTCTGCCGGTCTGAGCGCTGCATTACAAACAGGCTCCGGGCGTTGCCGCCGACAATGCTGAAGCGCAGGCTGTCTGGCCCTGGGCGGCCTGGGGCCGAGGCGGTGGCCATGCGGAAGAGTGTAGCAGGGGTCTGCAGCCTGGAGGGCAGCGACAGGTAGTGGAAGGACACCGTCTTGGCTGCCAGGTGGCAGGAGCGGCTGTCCATCGGACATGGGTTTCTCTCGCACTGGCTGTATGGTGGACAGAGAAAGCAACCCAGCAGTCAGCAACCATAAAAGAAATATTTCTAAAAGAACCTGGTTTCTCTCACTCACAGCTTTCAATGATTCATGTTGATGCATTAGATGTCTGCATTGGAGACGGTAAGGTGAATCATCTTGAGAGATGAACTGGTCTCTTTATTGCCGTATATCACATGTAGCACATATAAGAGGAAGCAACAGGAAGCTTGCGTAACAAGGCACAGAAGGACTGCTATATGTCAGGATAATGAGGGAAATAAATCTTTATTAAGTCATAAGCTGTGTTTGAGACGCAGCCACTGCCTAGTGATGTAGTCCAGTCATCTATATACAGGATTGACCAAAAAAACTGAGGTATCATGTGCCAAATTATTCTCTCACTTTCTCTCTTTACATATGGTTCCAGTCCACTGTGTTTCTTCAAGGGAAAATGTATTATTAAATATGGATATTCCCCTTTCTGATTGCTGCAGTCCAGTCCGACATTACCGGACCGTTATTGCTTTCAAATTACCTAATTTGTAAAGGGCTGGCAATGAGTGCCATTTCAGAACCAAAACCACTTTAAAGCAGCAGCAATATTGTGTAACAACGTTGTGCTGAGGGCCAACCACTGAATCCAATATCTGCGCTAGAACCCAATAACAGCAGCAGTGCTGGCCATAATCACAGTAAAACAGTGCCCACTCACAAGGGTGAGGTCTTCACGTAGCTGACGTTGCCGTGTGAGCGCGGGCACTCCGGGCTGACGCACTGGAAGGAGCCGCCCGTGTTGATGCAGGTCTTCCCCTGGGAGCAGTTGTGCTGTTGCGTAAGACACTCGTCCACATCTGGGCTCGGAGAAAGAGGGGATGGGAGAGATGGAAGGAGGGAGGGAGGGATGGTAAAAAAACTAAGAATGTGTGAGAGAAAAAAAGAAGCAGGAAAGAAAGGACTGTGAAGTGAGTGTGATACACCGGCCTTCTCCCTGATGTTGCTCTTGAGTGACTTCAAACAAGATGGAGGGAGGGACGGTAGGCGGGGCTTTGGCTCTTTCCTCTCATTTGCCCCAAGCCCCATTGCACGCGGCGACATTCCTGCTGCTGGCCAGCTATGAGGTCATTTGTTCCAGAGGCTGGCACGGCACATGCTTGGTGCGGGATTTAAACCCTGAGCCTGTGCCCGTGCAGGGCTACGCAGAGGAAGTACCCCAACTCTGACCCCACCTCTCCCACCACCACCTCTCCACCCTCTCAGTTGTTTTTGTTAGCCATCAGGCTTCAGCAGACCAAACCCTCTCCACTAATGTCTGTCTTCACGTTCTCCATTCCATCACCCTCCTGTCTTTGATTAACCACCCTCTTTTGGGGTGAGCTCACAGCTTTCCCTGAGTAAACTTTGGCTAAAAAGTTTACTTTTTCTCTCGCTCCCTCTGTCTCTCTGTCTCTCTCTCTTTCTCTCTCTCTCCACCTCTCTCTCTCTTTCTCTTTCTCTTTCTCTCTGTGTGTGTATTTGTGTTTGTAAATATGCCCATTTGTGTGTGTGTGTGTGTGTGTGTGTGTGTGTGTGTGTGTGTGTGTGTGGAGGTCCAGAGACCAGCTGCATGAAAAGGAGCTAGCGTGTGCATCCGCCAGCACCCCCCCGCGCGCCCGTCTTGCCCGGTCACTCACCCTCACAGCTCCGGCCGTCCGGCAGCAACCTGTAGCCCTCAGGGCAGGAGCAGCGGTAGGAGCCCGGTACATTCACGCACGCGTGGACACACAGCTGCCCGCCACGCTCCGACTTGTACACCTCGCACTCATTCACATCTGGGGAGGACAAAAAGAGGAGTGGGGGAGAGAGAGCGAAGAGAGAAAGAGAAAGGGAAAAAGGCAGAGAGAGAGAGAGAGAGAGAGTGAGACCATACTGTACAGTGAACACGTGCGTGTTACATATGACGGCAGCTGTCAGACATGTGGCTTTCATAAAGCCACTGGAAAGAGTGGGGTGGGGAAGACAGACAGGAGGAGGAAGTGGATGAGGGTCCGTTTACAGGTTGAAAGGTAGAACTCAGCCTGAGCCAACACAACACGTGGGTAGGAAAAGAAGCAAAAAGAGAACAGGCAAAAATGTCTGGATGGGAGAACACAGCAGTATGTATTTGTGTGTGTGTGTGTGTTTGTATGTGTGTGTGTGTGTGTGTGTGTGTGTGTGTGTGTGTGTGTGTGTGTGGAGGCCTACTCTCAGCCCCCACCCCACCCCATTCAGATGACATGTTTAATGGCTTATTGAGTATCAGGCACCTTGACCATCAGAAAACCCCATAAAAAATGGGGCCATTAGATACTGTTAATCTTACTCCATAAATCAGCATGTGTCCTGGAAACTGTCTCTCTCTCTCTCGCTCCCTTCTCTCTCTCTCTCTCTCTCTCTCTCTCTCTCTTTTCTCTCGTCACTCTCTCCCCTCCACTGCACTTCTGATCTACTGCACCACAGGAGCAACACATCACACCACCGCTGGAATGTTTGACAGCCTGACCTCCCGCGTGATTGGCTGATGACCTGGGACACGGGCGCCGTGATTGACTGAGGGAGGCCTACCCTGGCAGATGCTGTTGTCGCTGGTGCCGCTCATGTGGAAGCCGGCGTCGCAGCTGCAGTGCTGGGCCTGGTCCACCTTGGCGCAGCGTGGCCGGCGGCTGAAGGCCGGGTCGTTGGTCACACTCCACTCAGGGGGCGCTGGACGCAAGGAGAGAGGACGCGAGAGAGAAAACTTAACCTTCGGCCTATGGCCCGACTTGGGCCTATGCAACACTGGGCCATATCCAAATGGTAAGACAGAGAGGTAGAAAAACACATATTCACACAGACACACACACACAGACAAGACAGGCACAAGTGCATGCTTTGAGTCAGTAACATAGAGACATAGACAAATACACAGGACATGCACCTCATGTGGACACAAACACAAGGAGTATGTTTGAACTCTCTGTACAGTGTTCATTCAGGATCATTCAAATTGTTTGGTTCATTTGGCCATTTTAAGGTCAAAAAAACATCATTCATCTTATAATGTTCTCTCTAAAAATCACCTGAATGAAAGTGTACAACTACAACATGGATAGACATATTTGTAGAACATATTTATCATGCTGCTATCATTCTATTCATATCTAATTCTTTTGTTAGTGCTGTACAAAACTAGTGACTAAACAATACCAGTCATCCCTCTGGAAACAATGGTGTTTGTGTCTTTTATTAAGAAATGCTTGTATTTAATATATGTTTTGTGTTTCTGTTGTATGTTGTTGTGAATAGACTATGAATCTGACAAGAAAGAGGAACTGATCTGAACACACACTCTAACATGCACATTATCACATAAACACAGAAACAGTCAGTGAACAGGAGAGAACAACACAGTCGGTGCTGAGATGTGGACAACAAACTATATCAGACATGGTGTAGAATCTATATTTCCTGCTGACCGTGTTTTGTGCACTCACCTGTCTGTGTCTGGTGCTGGCAGTGAGTCCCGCTCCAGTTCTGTGGGCAGGTACACTTGTACTGGTTGGTGCTCTCCACGCATGTACCTCCGTTCTGGCAAGGGTTACTGGCACACTTATTCACATCTGTGTGGGATGAGGAGGAGGACACACACCTCCATCAAACCAGTGCATACAGTACATGACTGGTGGCTGTTGGCGCTATAATGCTGTGTGATGAGGGGGCTTAATGACACTGAGGGGCTTAATAACACTAAGGGGCTATCTCTCTGGATCTTATCTCTTAGCAGCAGCGCTTAATGAAAAATGTCCCGAGTGGAATAGGGCACAGTATCAAGTATCAAGAATGAACAGGCTATGGTGAATGACCTTTTTGCTATGGTGAAGTTCTCCTGCCTGCTAAGACAGAAACATAATCGTTACTAAAAAATGAGCAAATGTACAGTAATGATCAATTATATAATAGGCTGATGCGTTGCAATGGCTGATTTTTAAAAAAAAACCCTGAAGCTTGGTGAAGCTTGCCAGCTGTGCAGTCACTCCTCCAGAGTATCCCAATTTCAAGCACCAGCAGCTCATTAGTGTCAGAATGTGATTCATCTGCTCAATTATAAACTACTTTGAATTATTCTGCCAGGGCTGTTCTCAACCAACACCCTTAAGACTTCAGTCAAAATCACAGGAGTGCCCTGGCAACACTTCGAATAATGTTAATCAGGACTTGGAATTGGACTTGGACTTACATGCTAAGGAATGCAAAGTGAATTGGCTATAGCAACAGCTTTGTTCAAATGGCTTAGCTGACGACAACTTGTACTTGTTGCTGCTTTGAAAATAAGTGATGTTTGTTTAAAAAACTGCATAATTTAAGTCACTAGATACACACAAAGTACAACTGGACTGTTGTACAGGTGAAAGGGGAAAGAACAGTGGAAAGACTGTTGCGACATGAAGCACAGAATGGCAGCTTTTTCTGTTTGTTGGGCTGGCACTGGTGAGGTCTGGTCCTTTGAAGAGAAGATGGTGGGCAGTCACCACCAAATCTCAGATCTTGAGGCATGGAATTCCGGACGATTCCACTTCTAATCCTTCCTTGTTTATTTACCTTCCCTGGAGGCCAGGGTCAGAATGTTTGCAGCTGTTCGTTGTTTTTTCCTTCACAAAAAGGTCCGTTTTACTCTCTGGGATATCTTAAAATGTTTTTCAGCATACCTTGGTATTTTTATCCCCGTCTCAAAGGTGCTTTTTCACGCGAGGCTTCTAATTTTAGGCTCAAGTTCGACCCCCTCCTGGTAGAAATGCACAGAGATGATATTGTGCATGTTGACTTTTAAACTATTTTTCCCCTTTTCTGGCTGTCTCTCTCTCTCTCTCTCTCTCTCTCTCTCTCTCTCTCTCTCTCTCACACATACACAAACACACACACACAGACACACACACACACACACACACACACACACACACACACACACACACACACACACACACACACACACACACACACACACACACACACACACACACACACACACACACACACACACACACACACACACACACACACACACACCAATGGTCTAACTGTACTAAATGGAATGTCTCGACCAGGCCCAGCAAAGGAAGCCATCAATAGCATACTTAGCATAGTTACACACTATTAGACCATGGAGCAGATTTAATGAAAAATGCATGGACTTAACCCTTCTGCATACAGGGAGCACTGACTAAATAGGGGGAAGCGGGGGTCTCAATGTCCAGGGACAAGCTCTGGAAGAAACATGACCGCTGGGTGATTCCTTTACAGTAGGCACAGGGTGTGTGTGTCATGTATGTGTGTGTGTGTGTGTGTGTTTGTGTGTGTGATGGGGAGGGGGTGGTGAGAAGCATGGAGGCCATTGAGAGAGTACAGAGGGCGCCCCCGCCAGGAATGCACTACAGGTGTTTTTCTGTGTTTTCCAGACATTTAATGCCACTTTAACGAGAGCTTCATTCAGTGCGTCTCAGAGCGCGCCTCCAAGCCTCAAAGAATGGCCTCTTTCTTTCCCATCCCCTTATCTCTCTCTCTCTCTCTGAATTTTTTTTGTTCCTCTGTTCCCCTCTCCTCTCTCCACAGAGCCACTTCCCCATTTAGAAAGGCATTCACAGGACTCCTTCACCGAGGTCACTCTGAACGGGGAAGCACAGGGATTTCTCTCAGTGTTACGGAATACCCTGGCCCATCCCAGACGCCCCTGGCCGAGGCATTCCTGTGATTCAGGGAGAGGGTGGCGGAGCAACGGGTCCGGGGATGGAGCGGCCTGCCACTGTCCAGACTTCTTTATCCGCCAACACAAACACGCCGACACTCAAGACAGAGGCCTTTATTCTCCCCCTGCAGCGGACACCAATCAGGTCTCCATGGGGCTCCATGAAGAGTAGTTTGTTTCCAAAAGCAGGGTTCTCCAGGGACCAGAGGCATTCAAAAGTTGAAGAATCCTCTATCTGATTTGCCAGTCGCTGTTAGGAGTAATTTCAGTGTAAACAATCCAAAAAGCTATTTGATCAATGTGCTCTCAGTCAAGTCCAATGGCAATAGCTGTGTAAGGTCATGAGAACTATCTCAGACTGAGTAGTGTTATGTAAGCTCAAGTGAAAGAAGTCGACAGTTCTCAATTAACTTATCCTAGTGAAGTGTAAGACTGCCGGAATCTACTGTGATTACAGGGAACATTTACCCATCTCAGTCACCCTGGAGACAGACATCTTCCAAACAGCAAAATATTCTCATCTCTCCCACGTGAACACTACCACAAATGTGTACCCTGTAGTAAAACATATGTGAGGTTATGAAGGAGTTACCTTTGCAGATGGCGTTCGCCCCACTCCAGGTGCCATCCTCCTGGCACAGCCGTGTGCCAGCACCCACCAGGTGATAGCCCGGGGCGCAGGTGAAGTGGACTTCGTGACCGATGAAATATTTGGAACCAAATTTCCTGCCGTGTGCTGGGGCCTCCAAGGCTGGACATGTAAGAGGTGCTGTGGAAAACACGGAGTGATGAACAAGAGAGTAAGAAAGAAAGAAAGAAAGAAAGAAAGAAAGAAAGAAGGAGAGAACGAAATGAGAGAGGAAGACAGAGAGTGGGAGACTTTCATGGACAAATTATATGTTAGTTCGCCCAAATGCTGTTTCAAGCCTGGGGACGTGCATGGCACTGTTTGCTTGGTTCTTCATGGGAAAAGACCTGAAATGCCTCATTTAATCCAAAGAGATTACTGGACAGGGGGTATGGGGCTGGTTGGAAAACATAAGAGAACAATGTGCGTACAGATACTCTCCAGAGTTAACAAGCCAGTATTTTCCGCCTTGTGAAAACCTTTCTTTCATGCATACCTATAAAATACTGGTGAGAACACTGTGTGTCCTTGTGTCCTTTTTTCACGATCTCTTTGAAGATGTCAAAACATACCACGTCCAAAAAACATACAAGGTCCAAAGCATACAGTACAGGTCAGTAATATAAAACCATTTCAAATGTACATGTAATGGGTTCTTGGTCTAAATGAGCTAACTCTCTTGTCTTGGAATTAACTTGTGATTTCTTTCTCTCTCTCTCTCTCTCTCTCTCTCTCTCTCTTCACACATGGCATCCCCATCAGATCTAGAGGGTTTACTCTGGGGGTTTGAAATTGCTCCTCATTTGAGCCAGTGGTGGTTTGATTACTGTAAATGCACAGTGACAACCTTTGTTCGCTGCAGCCAAGAGCTCATGTGCAACTCTGTGAAAGGGCAGTGCTCTGTGTTGTGCTGCCGGGAAAAAAGTGGCCCTTGATGATTCCTGTGTTTGTTGCCAAACAACACACTTTCCACTTCCCCTTCCTTGGGTCGGCCGCCGAGCACATGGAGAATTGTAATGGACTACGTCCTCAAACTCATCCTCTTGGATGAATGGTGGAACCTTTGTAGAGGCAGGAAGTCATTTTATGCACCCCAGAGATTGGAAAACTTGCTCTTTTGTGTGAGTGTACACTCTCCTGCTTACAATGGAGATCGCATACCAAAACAACAGGCTGCCTCCTTCACAGCATGCTTACCAATTCAAGTCAGACACCTTAACCAGGACCTTAGATCCAATTGTTTTTCTCTATAAACAACCAGGCTGGAACTTGAAAACATATCCAAAACAAGCGAGACACAAATGAGACAAGTATGGTGGTCACAAATAAATATATGATACCTCCGCTCAGCTAGATGTTTTCCCACTTCATGACATGCATTCCTTTGGTTTGGTATAGGATAACATGCCCTTTCCACTGATTTTTTACAAACCATGTCTGCCTCTATCTGCTTCATCCCAGAATATTTCAGACCGCACTAGTCTCAGCACTTCAGCACTTTTTGACAGGGATTCAATATTCTGGTAGTGAATGGTGGCTGGCCTTCCTTCTAAATACTTCAATCCTGCTAAAACGAATGCACCCTCTGTCTTTGAAACTCAACTGCAATAGAATTGTATTGCAGGCTGTCCATGATACGCAGGCTATTCATATTTTTAACACATGCTTTTGGAATCATGAGGACATTCTGGCTGCTGTCCACCAAACCTTTATGTCCATCAGTTTTACCTGTCTCCAGTCAAGGAAAGTCATACTGTACTTACGGGCAGACTCGTCAGCCTGGGGAAACTTGGATACGGAGTTCTGCAGGTTGGCCAGTTTGGACTTCATGATGCGCAGCCCTTCTGTGAAGCGCATCTCTTGGCCCTTCAGGAACTTCTCCATCTGACGGAGGATTCCGACCACTCGGTGCTTCTCCATGCAGGGCTGCTTTTAACACACACACACACACACACACACACACACACACACACACACACACACACACACACACACACACACACACACACACACACACACACACACACACACACACACACAAAACACCATGAGAGGATCCATTAATCACTGTGGAAGCAGCATATTCACAAAACCAACGGTATGCTTTGCATACAGAAATGCATCACTACGACAGACACTAAGTGGGGATGTCGAGGACAACTTTGACATTGCATATTGGCACACTCCACCAACCTCCCCACAATAACCACACACACAAAATCTCCCTTTCAGTGTTTGTGTGTTTGATAACACAATAGACCAACTTTGGAAATGGAGAAACTTCTCTCACTGAAAGCTAAAACTAGCAAATAGCAAATGCATAGCGCTGAATGTTGTTCATAGCGCTGAATAATATTAGTGTTTTTCACTTAACTTACACCATTACTCACGAAAGCTCTTAAAAGGGCTACTGTGTTACAAGTCTTTTCTCTGACTGGTGCTCCAGGGTTGAAGGCTGTTGAACAAAAGCTGGTGGGCAGATGTCTCAGGGACCTTAATCCAAAAGTCTGGTCTCTACTGTATATTTTTCATGGCACATGAACCAGACTTGTTGGGGAGAGAGTGTGAGCTCTAAATGGACAAGCCATGAATTCTGCATTTTAGGGGCGTCTATGACTAAACCAGGCAGTGTCCAATGCACACAATATAATGTAAGATGTTCTTCAAATTCCAGTCCTTTCAAAGAGCCAGCCCAAATGAAAGACAGCAGAGCAAAGACTCTAACAGGGGCTCCTTGTCATCCACTAGCACAAATATTCCTCCATCACACTCACACACACACATTTTCAGTGGGTGACATAGCTTACATACAAAGAGCAGATGTATTCTCACAAATACATTTTGGTTCTGAATATTGGCCAGTTGGGTGCTCAGGTGTCACATTTAAGACAAGTGCTCCTCGCAGTAATGCAAGCGGGCCACTAAAATACTGATCTGGCATGGCACTTGGTGATTTAGAAGTTTTCCCTGTGTGGACAGTTCAGTTCAGTCAGATGTTATTCTCTCTCTCTCTTTCTCTCTGTCCTCTGTTTTCATATCCGTTTAGGGGAAATGCCGACAGCTGACTAGTGAGACCATGTCCAGATGGGCCAATGTGGATGTGTCTCTGACACAGAGATATCCAAAATCACCAAAAGAACCTCATTAAAAGCTACTATAAAAACACCTGTTTAAATCATACTCCAGAATGTCGATATTGGACCGAGTAGGCTATGGCGCTGACAATTGCTACCAGCTGGTAAAGGTTGGAAGAGAGATTAGATGGATTGGATTCATGCGAACTCCAAATTCAAAAGGATGACTTCAACTACAATCCTTTTTAACAAAACTGGCTGTTTTGTTGAGTGGGAACAAAGCATGGTCTTGAAACCATGTGCTTGGGGCTCTTGTAAATGATGCAAAACAGAGCATGTGAAGGTCTCAGGAGCTCAAGAGAAACACTTTCAAGGCAATGGAATGTACATGATCTACTCAAAAAGGGGGTAAATACATGCAAGCATAACACCAAAACCATATTTCAGGAAAAACTGCACTCTCAGAGCAGGTCTGAGTAAGTCTGGTGAATACACCACACCACAGGGCTTTCTGTTGGTCCTAAACACCTGATGCTCATCTTAAAAATATGAAGCCATGGCACATTGTTTCATTACCTCCAAATGACATATGAGGTGAAACATGGCAACTTGGCATTCTCATTACATTTACAGACAGACAGACACTTGTTTGAGGTATGACACAGTTGGAGACTTACCTGCGTCCCATCAAAACAATTGCACACCGTTGCAAAACACAACAGTACAAATAAGCTGTTGTTGTTTATAAGCGCCATGTTTGTAAAGTCCACTGAAATCTTTCCACTGAAATGTATCCTCGTGGAAACAGTTATAAAATCCTCATGCGTTTCGGGGGAGTCGACTGGGTCTGGATCCGTTTTGCGCAGGTTGTGTGAAAGTAAAGTTCGGCGAAGATGCTCCCCATCAACATAACACAGCAGCTACAGTAGGGTGCGCAACAGGGAGCTCAGGCGGTGAGATTGCAAACTGCTACCTTAGCTTCCAGTCTCACATATACATGGATGTTGTAATCCCTCCCACATCACCTCAATAGTCTCAAATTCTTTCTCTGGCGCTTGTTAATGTTCCTTCTCCTCCTTGTTCAAACGATGTGTCATTGCTGCCCAGACGGCAAACCATCTGGCTGTTCATGGAGCAGAACATCACCATGTGGATGAGGGTAGACTAATATCTGAGTCCCTTTGCTCAGACTCCTCATCTAATAACCTAGCCAGGAGATTCGGATATTACATTTATTAAAACTTCTCGTCATCAAACTTCTCGCCAACATTTCTATGCCAAAGCAAGGCGAATGTATTAATATAGCAAGCAATACACAACATGTAAAGTAAACTACAAATAAAAAGATGAACAAAAATATAAAAAGATTTCGAAAGGCACGGTCAATTAAAACAATTAAAAAGAACATATACAAGAAAGGCTGGAAATAAAAGGAAGAGTCCATTGCAAAACACTGAAGTTGGGTTGTCATGATCTAAAAAGAAGTTGACTCCTGAGTTGCACAGCTTTGATTAGCTCTAGGACAGCATGCTATAGGCTAACATACATTTATCACATAGGCTGCTAACACATGAGAGGTCTGGTCTAAGAGCGCTGACACATTAAGCTTTACCGAGAGGTATTTTGGTCTTGCCTCATTTTGTTTTTAGACTATCTAAAGCAGCAGGCTTAATTTTTGAAGGGCTTTTGGCAGGCCCCCATTCCAGGATCAGGACATGTCAGGTGAGAACAGAGAGCAGAGGAATGTAGTCTACGCGAGTTTGGCAACTTTGGGGGTTTGCGTAATGACATGCCAACTTTTTATTATAGGGCCCATAATAAAAACATTTAATCTAAACGCCTCCCCAAGAACGCCCACGAAGACGAACTTGAAATCAGCCCCGAAACAGCACACATACATGACCTCATTCTCACGACTCTTAGAACCCTCTCCAAAGTATAGGAAGAATTATTAAGCTTTAACCATAAACGATACCTGACGTGGGCTACAAAGACATGCGTTCGTATGTTACTTGTTTTACTGTACCCTACCGACACCTACTGCCAAGATTTGGCAGTGCATAGGCTACGCACACAACAAAATCTACCATTTGGCGACTAAATACCTAGAGAAGTGGGCTGTTTAATCGCTGGATTTAGCGAATTATTTAATTACCATATAAGCAACAATCCACATAAGCCTACTTAAAAATTTATTCAATTACGTATGTATATTTACGACAACAATTTGGGACACACTAGTAGCCACATTGCGCAATTCGTTTCCATTGGTTGTTTCAGTTACGCGTCTTTCAACCTTGGATTCTTTCTAGAAGGAGAGCAGTGACTGACTAATTCCATGTCCAATAGAATTGCAAATGTTTGTAACATGTGGGCTGGGTCTACAATTCTACCCAATTATACGTTTCTGTTATGTTCCCTCGCTGGTAGCTCGTTGGATCTGATTGGTCCACCTCTGCACCAGGAGGGCTATATCGTCTTCAACGCTTTATCGCAGCCATTTTGCGAATGTCTTTCGGGCGCCATATCTAGAGAAGAAATTGAGCACAGCGAAAATGATTAAATTTCTGTTTGTTTCACCCTCCGTCTCCAATATTTCACCAAGACAGCTGTCATCCGACGGGATATTAACAAAGATGGGGTATCAAAGCTGTGTTTACAGCGTTAAAACATCATCATTGAAATGAGAGGATAATGTCTGTTTACTGTCTCATTGTTGAGACGTGTAACCGTGAGTTTTTTCAGACTATAACAATCCTTCATCATCTCTCACGAGCCAACGTCTCCTTTGAGTGACTGAATGCAACTCAGTCTTGTTGCGGAGAAGGGCATTTCCGTTTCCAACCATCATGGCTTCTGTGAGCCTTTTCTCCAGTCCCCCTACCCCTGTTCTTGACAAAAACATGACAGACTCTGAACTGGCAGGGGATGAAAGGTCGAGTAACATTCTTATCTGAACATTCTTCTCTACAGGTTCATTTGTACGTCCTGAGTAACTGTTATTCTTTTCCTAGTCTCGAGCATCTAGCGTACAGGACAATTGCGCCGTTTTGTGGGTTTTGGTGAGAACAGGCCTTTCCCGCTCCGTTTAATAACCATCTTCTCGTGCATGCCATTTATTTTGTTAATGCTGCAGTGCTAGCGATAGCGAATTTGCAGTTTTCCCTCCGACAGAAGATAAGGGCAGTTCCTTCTCAACACCGCCCTTGACATGTGAATATTTCTGTCAACAGTACTTTGAACGTGCCATTATATCAGTAAACTTAAATAGATTGTTGAAATGTAGAAAATCCGTATCAACTCGATGTAATCTAACAGTTCATATTTTATTGGTAACGGCCTACAAAAAGGAAAAAAATAACATACAGGTATTATACTAGCTTGTTGTCTTTAAGGCATTTGCATATTATGCGACTGTGACGTAGTTAACGCCCCGCCCGTTCACATGTTCTGGCACGCCCCTCTGGTCGCTCGAGCTGTTGGGAAGACTAGGAGGGACAGAGCAGCCCACTGTTGCTCTGCTGTTAACTACCAGCTGGTCCAATGACCAGACTTTGTATTGCTGGGTGTAGCCTGCTGTGTGCAATTTCTGTTGACATGTTAAACTGGGGCAGAGGTTACTTCACCAAAAAGTAATAATTTTGCAGTATATGATATAGTTCAGTGTAGTTGACAGAGTGATGGTGCGAAATTGATACTTGATAATAATACTTCATTATAAGTGAAAGCTGGGACTTGGTACCCTCAGGAGAGGCCTTTTCTCAACAAAGCCAACAAGTTTCTTTTTTCCCCCTAATGAAAATAGGACAAAAATATCTTTTTTTCCTCTTCCTTCTCTTTATCTTCCCCATTTCACTCTTTCTTTCAAACACACTTACTTACCCCATCCCTAATCATAGAAATTAAGTATGCATGCCAGTACATTATGATCGATATGTGATTTGCTATTTGTTTTAAATAGTTGTGCTGATAGACATGTGTTGTATTTGTCTTGTGTGAATGAATAAGCTTATGTCACTGTTGATGAAACAGACGTGCCCATACACTGCAGTTGATGGAACAATCACCCATTCTAAAGAAGGACTCTGAATGCCATTGCAGTGGCCTGTAGGGAGCATAAGATTCATGTTGACTTAGCTGTTTGAAAGTTCAGTTCACATCCTCTATTCATCCATTGGACAATGTTGAGCCCCAGCCACCCCCAACTGCCTCTGTCCATTTCTCATGCTTGTGCAGTCACTTCTGTTGGTCCGACAGCCTCCCCCCTCCACACAGTATGTTTTGTTGGATGAAAAAAAAGCAAAAAGCAACAACTAAAGAAACCCACAAATTCTCAGTCTCCCCATGGCCACCCCCTCCCTCCTGTCCCACTGATCTTTGTCAGTTAGCCAGAGTTAGCAGAAGGCTGGAAATCATGCCTCAAGACTAAAAGTGAACTTGAAGTGATGGAATGTTGAATCATACTGGTTCCCCTTAAATATGTTTGGGCCACATAGTAAATTGTCACAAACCATTCTCAGAATTATGATGAGATGTTTCCCTCTAAAAGCCCTACGTTTTACTCCACAGTATCCCCACTTAAAATTCCCACTCTTGCACAGTTTGGTCACATTAATCTGGTCCTAGCCTGTCAAAAGTGGAATACCTCATTGTATTTAAATCACAACTTACAAGTAGGCTACCATGTTTATGTTATGAATAGTGATAGTATTTTTCCGGGTGATAATAACTTTAATCAGTTTAATGACTTAAGAAGTTATTCTAAACACCATCTACTATCCTGTTCACATGATGATGACTGTTATATTTGCATGTCCTGTGGTCATTAGGTCACTCTTGATCTTATGAAGAGGCCAGGTTTGTGTCAATCAGAATTGATATACCTGTAGTTTACGGGCCTTTTAGCATATAACGCTAGTATTTACACGGCAATTAACAGATGTTCATGGTCAATATATAGCCAAGTTACTCTGGTGGAGTTACTCACAGGAATCCACGTTTGACTTGTCTCATTTTATTTAAGATAAGAACTGTAGTTGCAGTGACTTAAGTTCTGGAAATGAGAAGTATGTAGTTAAGGGAATTTGGTACAGTGACATAACCCTTAATGTGATGTGTGATTTACCACAAAATAGCAACTTGTAAATATTTGTATAAGCTCACAGATTACTTTTTGATTATTGATTATTGTCTGAATTGTCTTTCAAGGGAGGATGGTGAATTGGAAGATGGTGAAATTGATGACGAAGGAATCGGCATCGAGGAGGAAGTGAAGGCAGCTAATGAGGAGCAAGGAGAAAAAGACAAGGAGAAGGAGAAGGAGCGAGAGAAGGACAAAGAGAAGGAGAGAGAGGACAAAGCTCACAGGCACGCTCGCAAAAAGCACCGCCGCTCAAGAGAGAAATCTGCGAGGAGGTCTAAGAGGAGGAGACGGGAAAGACAGAAGGTAAGTTGGTGTCATGTGATCAGACCCCACATCTAATGTTATGCCTCTTGTTTGTCTCTTACTCCTGACAGGTCATTGACTGGTTAACTTTCTGTACAGATGAGCTGACAAAAAAACAGGCTAAGGATAACATGTTAAAGTTTTAAAAAGCATATTTCCACATATGGAATATATGTTCATATGTTCATATGTAGTAATGGGGCCCCTTAAGATTTCTTCTCCTTCTTCTTTTCACCTCTTCCCTCCTCCACCTCCTCCCTCCTCCACCTTTACCACCTCCTCATCCTCCTCCTCCAGCACCACTCTCCCTCCAGCAGCTCCAGCTCTGACAGCTACGACTCGGACTACGACCGCCAGGAGAGGCCCAAGAGTAAGAAGAACCAGGGCCCATACCGGGACTACGACAACCAGTTCTCACAGGTAGGCCAGCCACCCAGCCTCTTGGATTGTAGTGTTTATATATCCAGAGATGGCCCTGTGTTTAACTGAATGCATTTCTGCTTGAATTTGGATCGCTATAGAGGAAAAACATCTGGAAAAAACAACTACACCTTAACTCTTGATTTTAACGATTTTTTATGTTTTTTTTTCTTAAACTATGTCTCTAGCATGGACGTGAGTCCGGTGGGGGGCATGGAAAAGCTCAGAGGCAAGCCCAGCACAAGAGCAGCGATGTGGACAAGTACAGCGACTACAGCGACTACGAGGAGGAGGACGACTTCTCCGAGGAGCTGTCCCAGTACCGACACGCCAAAGGCACCGGCTCCCCTGGCCCGGGGAAGGGAGGCCCCAAAGACCAGGGCAAGAGGCAGGGCATGAAGGGCCTCCAGAAACAGCAGTGTAAGGAGCTGTGGTTCTGCTTTAAACAGTGTCCCCCCCCCTCCACTGGCCAAAAAAATGACACTTTTTCACAAAACTGTTAATTTATTACATTGTAATGAACTCCCTTTTTATTTTAGTAGCCTCACATGTTTAGCTTCAACCAAAGTCCTTTTAGGCAAGTCCCTCCACTCGGCGGCCATATTGCAACGCTTTTTGTGCACTTATCGGGTAGATCTGCGCGTGCGCAATGCTTCACGAATCACGACACACCAACCTCGCTCCAGCTGCAAGATCACAATACATGATTAGCCCGACGTATTCACAACATACCACATGATTGGCACGATGTATTCACAACATACCACATGATTGGCACGATGTATTCACATGTCAACTTTTGGCGGCGGAAGGGCCGGAATATGTGTAGACAACTGCCATGTTTGCGTTACAATCTAACCCCATACATTTCTATGGGATATTCTTTGAATGCTGTGTCTCCTCATTAGAAAGTCTCTGCTTCAACCAGTTAGCATCTCAGGTGAAATTATCTGACTCGTGATGATCTGACCGGCGAGTGACTGGCCAATCAACTTACCAGACATGCTTTTTTACTTTACTCCGGGCCAACGGGCCATTGATTATGTTAAACCCTGGTTTTGAACTTTGAATAAATGACTGTTCAGTTTTAGTGCAGTGAGATTAGAATGCTGATCATGTTGCATGTGTGTCAGACATAAGTTTGGCAATAACAGTGGGTCACCAGCATTCACACAAAACTGAGTTTCCAACACTTGCTTATAAGAGTCGTCCAAAAAAAGCCTACCCCCTCAGAATAGATTAACCTGAAGCAACTCCAACATGAAATGCTTTATTAGAAGAAAATATTATTGAGCGTTTTGTAGCCACAAGGGAACTTGTGATATTTTGTAAAATGGGTGTAAATGTGTGGGTGTAAGTCACTGCCTTGTCAGTCTCTCTGCCATGATAAACATAACGGGCTGCATTCCCGGACATGGATTAAGCCTGGTCCTAAACTAAAAGAGAACTTCAATGAAGATCTCCACTGATATATAGCCTTGACTTTCGAACTTCTTGATCCATGTCTGGGAATTGGGCCCAATGAGTATAAAATAATCTTGTCACATATTTATATATAACTGCCATTATAAAAAAATGGCACAGATTATTTTTTATGGGGTAAGAGAAATGGAATTTTGACGATGCTTGATCCCACTTCTCTATCAACAGAATTATGACACCATTTTCAGTGTTCCGTTTTCTCTGCTATCGTGGATTGTATTATAGAGGTGGATAACCTTTGTTAACTAATGTCTTCTGTGCTTGTTGCAGTTGGTGGCCAGAGAGGGCGAGGCCGAGGCGGCATGGGCAGGGGCCGTGGTGTGATGCCCAAAAACAAGAAACAGAAGGGCAAGAACTGGGGCCGAGGGAAGGGCCGAGGGGCCGACCAGGCTACCGAGGGGCCCAAAACGGCCAGACACTCTTCCGCCGGCTCAGAGGTAAGCACTCGTCTCTTTAAAATCTAAATCACAACAAAATAAAGAAAATGTTTCAATTTGTTATTGTGATTTTGCAGTGTTGTGTCCTTCTACTACTCCAAAGTAGTTTTGAGTCACACAAGATCAACTGATATATGAAATATCAAGAATGTATGAGGTATTTGGACAGAAACAGAGCACATTGGTGAATTGAAGATAACCTGATAAGCTGTGTTGATACTCTAGGAAGGGAAAGGCGCACCTGGCTTCCAGAAAAAGCGTCCCATCATGACTCAAGAGTTCATCAATCAGCACACAGTGGAACACAATGGGAGATACATCTGTAAATACTTCCTGGAGGGTCGATGCATCAAAGTAAATCATCCACTAATTCTTTCAGATGAATCAATATTCTCTGGTCATTTGGCTTTGTGACGTAGTCATAGCCAGTGGCTAATGGTAATAACCCAACTTTATGACTTTGGTCTATATTTGTCTTTGTTTCTTCCTCAGGGTGACCAGTGCAAGTTTGATCATGAGCATGTCGTTCCAGACAAGAAAAAAGAGCTGTGCAAGTTTTACCTCCAGGGTTACTGCAGCAAAGGAGACAACTGCATCTATATGCACAATATCCTTTTCAGGCTCCTTTCATTTATTGATAGAATTGTCCACTATATTCTTTGCTATTGTTTTGTAATTGTACAGATGCCTTGTTGATGTATGTTGATGCAGTCCTTGACCCCAAATGCACAGGAGTACCCTTGCAAGTTTTTCCACACGGGAGCCAAGTGCTATCAGGGAGACAACTGCAAATTCTCCCATGATGCTTTGAACGAGGTGACACAGGAACTCTTGGATAAGGTAAGCCACCACCCAGACAAACATGTACAATTTCTAAACACTCGGGATGATGGCATGGCAGTGGTGAATTACAGTGTCTCTTGATTCAGAAAAACTGAAATGTGTATGCTCTGTGAACCAGTTCTTACCAGCAACGACATCTTGTTTTTGTTCTTCCTCAGATCGCCAACACAGAGGAGGACAACGCCGATGAAGACGAGCAGGAACTGGAGGATCTGCGGAAGCAGGGCATTGCGCCCCTCCCCAAACCGCCACCTGGGGTGGGTCTGCTGCCCACGCCTGGGTCCAGCAGCCCCCAGGATAGCAGCCAGGGGGGCAAGAAGATCCCCTCTCTGTTTGAGATCAAAGTGCAGCCTACCATGGACCTGGCACAGAAGATAGGCCTCGGGTACCTTTTAGTTTATCAGAATAATATTTGAATGGCTGTATGTTGTATGTATCGTATGTTGTTATGTGTGGACTTTCATTTTTAATTTTCCTACATAGTAAGTAGTAAGTATCTGCCTCTTCAAACTGATTTAGAATTACACCCGACACTCACACTGTCATCCCTTCTTTGCTTATTCCCCATAGCAACCGGCCAGGTTTCTACAACAACAACTCCCCCAATGGAGGGCCGCCCCAATTCACTGGGGGCCCCGAGGATGGCCAGGCTGGCATGATGCCCCCAGGCCCTAACGCCCCTCTGCCCCCGCAGCCGGGATCCCCAGGCTCCATGGGTGGGCCTCCACCTCTCCCGCACGGGGGCCCAGGGGCCCCACCCAACGCCCCAGGCCAGCAGCCTCCTCCTGGGTTTGGGCAGGGCCCTCCCATGCCTCCCGGTGGGCCTCCAAGCGGGCCGCCTCCACCGTTCCACGGGAACATGCCCCACATGAACCTGCCCCCGGGGCCGCAGGGGATGATGGGAGGACCACAGGGGGGACCCCCGTTCCCCCCGATGTGTGACATGCCGCAGAACATGCAGCAGAACATGGCGCAGAACATGCAGCAGAACATGCAGCAGAACATGCCGCAGAACATGGCGCAGAACATGCCTTTCCCCGGGATGGGTCAAAACCCTGCTGAGTTCTTCAACACATTCTTCAACAACCAGAACAATCAGAACACGGGTCCTGGAGGTAGGCCACAGAGATCCTTATGTCTCACGTCCTTATGTCTAATGAACTTTGATAAGAAAATCCTTTAACATGAAAGAACATTCCTAGAACGTACAATCTTGGCTGTTGACAACAGTAAAACAACAACATTGCTTCTGTCAGGTGTTGAAACATCCTCTGTTTCTCTCCCACTTCTTTTCTCTCCTGTCCTGTCACTCACAGATGACAGCCATACAGCGCAGCAGCAGCAGCAGCAGCAGGCTGGCCCTGACGCCCAGGCGTCCATGCAGAGCTTCCTGCCGGCTGTGCAGAAGGCCCTGTTTCTCCACCTCACCCAGCAGCAGCAGCAACAGCCACCACCACAACAGCAGCAGCAGCAGTTTCAGCCGTTTCAGCAGCAGCAGCAGCAGCACCAGCCACCACCGCTGCAGCAGCAGTTCCACCAGCAGCAGCAGCCGTTCCAGCAGCAGGCTGATCCCCAGAGGCCAGAGGGGCAGGGAGCTGGGCCTGCTAGCAGGGACAGAGGTATGGACATACGCCACCTACTGGACGTGCTGTGCACATGACCAATAGGGCCTGTCAGGTGGTTTTATTAAGCTCACATTCATTTCAAGAACTATTCTTCTTACTATTTTATTCCTTTTTGCATTCCTCTGAAGTACAATATACATCTGTAGGGATAGAAAAATGTTTATTGATATTGAGGTTTGTCATATGGTGTAGCTATATCAGTGTAAGAGAGGGATGTTCATAGCTCTTTATTTCCTGCTTCTTATGTGTGTTTAGATAAAGTGATTTGCCACAAAGTGGCATAGTTTATCATTATTAAAGTGCTTTGACTGTTTGACATACACTGCCGTTCAAAGGTTTGGGGTCACTTAGAAATGTCCATTCCTCTCCATTATAGACAGAATACCAGCTGAGATCAGTTGCATTGTTTTTTAATCAGGGCAGCAGTTTTCAGATTACATCATGAATTGCATTGCATCATTGTGAATTGCAAAAGGGTTCTCCAATGTTTTCTCAGTTAGCCTTTTAAAATTATATCAGATTAGTAAACGGAATGTAGCTTTGGAACATTGGATGAATGGTTGCTGATAATGGGCAATGTAGATATTGCATTAAAGATCAGCCATTTCAGTAATTTATTGATGAAAACAAGGACATTTCTAAGTGACTCCAACCTTTGGAACGGTAGTGTAGTTTTACATGTACTGCCCTCTGGTGGTACCCAGTAAATCAGTAACTCATTTTAAGACTTTTTGCTTGAATCACCCCTAAATCTAAACAGACCATTGGCCATTTCAGACATGTCTGTCACTAGCATAGTTGATACCTATGCACAACCCTTTCTACATCTACTGTTTCAGATGAGACGACAAACTGGTACTCGAGTGATGAGGAGGACGGCGGGGGCAGCGTCTCATCCATCCTGAAGTCCCTGAAGAAGCAGAACGAGATGCTTAAGAGCCAGCAGAGCCAGCAGCAGGCCCAGGGACCGGCCAAGCCCCCTCAGCTGCCGCCGAGTGACCCCAGGCTGCAGAAGGGGCCCCCAAGTGACCCCCGCGTCAAGGCTGACCCGCGGCAGCGCGCCGCCGACCCCCGCAAGTCGGACACGGAGCCCGGCGTCCACGACCCGCGGCTGTCCAGGGACCCGCGCAAGCTGAAGCCCCCGGAGCCCTCGGCGGGGCTTTCCAAGTCGGACGCTCACAGGCACCCCGGCCACAAGCCGTCGGCGGGCGGCGAGGACGACGAGGAGGGCGAGCGGGAGCTGCGGGAGCGGGCGGTGTTCATCCCGCTGGAGCCCAGCGCCTCGGCGTCCGCCTCGCTCCGCGACCCGCGCTGCCAGCTCAAGCAGTTCAGCCACATCCGCGTGGACATCCTGCTCCAGCGGCCAGCCTTCGCCCACTCGGTGGTGTGGGCGCCCGAGGACCTCATCCCGCTCCTGGTGCCCAAGCAGGAGACGTCTATCAACCTGCCGCTGCCGCCGCTCATAGCCGACGCGCAGCTCAACCGCACGTTTGGCTCGTCGCTGCCTGAGACGCACGTGTCCCCGACGTCGGCGGCATTGCCACCAGACCCACGGCTGGCGGCTGCCCGTCTGAAGGAAGGGGTTGGCAGGGTCGGCACCGGTCGGCCTGGTACGGACGGCAAACCTGGCGGCGAGAAGCCGCTGGACCCACGCACCTACAAGGACCCCCGGATCAGCCGCTCGTCCAGCTTGGACTCCTCCTCCAAGCCGCCGCCGCTGAAGGACTGCTCGCCAGGGGCAGGCGGCGTCTTGGACCCCAGGCTGCTGAGAGGCTCTGCTGGAACGTCTGGATCCTCGTCCGTCGTCGTCGCCGCCGCCGCCACCGCCACTGCCACTGCTGTGCGAGCGGAGCCCGAAAAGCTGCCCCCCTACGCCCCACGGCTAGCTGCCTCAACTGGCAAGGGTCTTGAGAGCCCCACCACCCTCCTGGGGGGCATCAGCCTGTACGACCCCCGCAACCAGACCTCACAGCCTCCAAAGGCTGCCGCCGAGGAGCCCTCCGAGCCGCCCAAAAAGACGGGCATCCTCAAGCCGGGATTGGGGAAGCGCAGCGGCAGCGGCAGCAGCAGCAGCCCGCCTCCGGCCCAGCTCTCCCCCACACGCCGCTCAGGGCCCGAGGGAAAGACTTCTGACAGCCCCTCCAATGGCTCCGCGGCTGGAAGCACCGGCACGGCGGCGGCCACCCCCAGTGTCCCCACTTTCCCCGTCGCCGCCCCTACCCCCGCCCCAGCCCCGGCCGTCCACAACCTCCCCATCCAGGCCCTTGCCGGCCTCATCCGCCCACCCTACAGCGACCCCCGGATGGCCAAGCCCTCGAGCCTGGCCCCAGCTGGACCACCGGAGGAGCCGGACAAGAAGGAGGAGAAGGAGGAGAAGATGGAGGTAGGGGAGGATGAGGAGCGGAAGCAGCAGGAAGAGGAAGAGGAGGACGATGAGGAGATGGACAGACCACTAAAGGACGTGTTTAAGACCTTTGATCCGACCGCCTCACCCTTCTGTCAGTGAGCAGCTCTGAGCCTGCCACAGCGCCCTCTGCTGGTTACGTGAACTCTGTACATATTGAACGTTCCCGGAACGTTCTCCAACCCTCATCCCCTCGCACACACTGCACTCGTAGATGTATCTCTTTTCAAATTTGATATATTTATTTATTTTGTATTGTACATATTCTTCATCATATTATGATCTTTCTTGCATCACTGGTTCCTTTGGGGAACACATTTATCAACTTTTCACTTGCTGAAATGTTTACCAGTCTTGCGCTAGTGTTGCTCGATTCCTCATAACAGAATGGCATTCAGTGTCTGTTTTTAAAATGCCACAGACTTCAAACATTTGATTGCAGTCGTGGATTTTTTTCATGTAAAACTTAATTTTGCTCAAAATGTGCCAGTTAAAAAGAATTGTACTTTTCCTAAGGTACCTGACAAGCTCAGCTACTTTAATATGTCAATGGTAGTTGTCCTGACTTAGTTAGCCATGAAGCTAACTTGAAAAACGGTGTATTGTGCAGGATCACATTTGAATATGCTTAAGCCTCTACTAGTATGTGTATGCTAATTAAAACCATTCAAAATGTGGCACTATATGTCATTCTGTTACTGCAAATCTGCCCATGAACACCTCTGCGTCATAGTTTAATTCTTGTTAAGAAGTTTTGCATAATTGATTATATATGGAATGGAGACAGGTTCAGACTTAATTTATATACAGTTCTAGTAATACAAAAAGTTAAACATTAAACGATTACTTTTGCAAAGAGACGTATGGTAAGTTAGGTATTAACGTTTTAATTGTATATGATTGTGTGAAAAAAGGTTTCACATAAAGCATAGTGACATACATTTTTTATGAAATGATGAAAACAGTTAAGCTTCATATTCCAGTGCTATGAGTATTATCATCAGAGCCAGCTAATCTTCTATACCCATGATTGTCCTCTGTGTTTGGCATTTGTTTTTCAGTTAATTTACAGTATGACTGCGAAGAATGTTAAAATTGTTTTATATAAAAAAAAACAATTGACAATTGACTTGTGTTGCTGTATGGTGCTATCTTCGTGGGGTTCTCATTTTTTGTTGATAAACATTGTTTTTTTGAAATACTGTATGTTAAACTTTTAAAAAGCTTATTTTCTATCATAAATGCAGTGCTTTCCAGAATCTTTGTCCAAGTAATCATGTCATTTTGTTATTGCTGACAGATGCAGTCAGAGGAAACACTCCAAATAAGTTTTTGTGTGACTGTTCATTGCCTTTTTATTTTTTATCCATTGTCTTTAATAAAGAAAAATCTACATGGCTTCAGAAATAGTGTGAACAAGTCGAAAATGAACATTGATATCATGTGTCTGAACACATCATCAAATGTACAGCAATGTCTAAAACAGAATACTAAAAAGTGCAACCACAGAAGTATGCAGAAGCCCAGCCCCAGACCAGAAATTAGCATTATATTACTATATTATTATATAGTATTATATACAGTATACACATACCGGTATATGATGAAGCAGCAAAACCAGAAACTAGCACTACATGATATACTGCATAAATATATATGACATAGCATGAAGAGCATCCCAGTACTGTGTCTTGTGCACCAGCATGTGGAGCTCCTGCTCCTTTACTTGTTCTGGTGACCCAGCACGTGCAGCAGGGGAGCCAGGCTTGGCTCTGCCGAG
This sequence comes from Alosa pseudoharengus, assembly GCF_046254945.1. Taxonomy (NCBI): domain Eukaryota; kingdom Metazoa; phylum Chordata; class Actinopteri; order Clupeiformes; family Clupeidae; genus Alosa; species Alosa pseudoharengus. The sequence goes on along the minus strand of NW_027468620.1, from coordinate 20,130,313 downwards.
CTGGGGGAGGTCTTGCGGAGGCCCAGGTCGTCCGTCTCCGGGTTGGAGATCTCCAGCGCCCGGTGGATCAGCAGGTTCTTTTTCCACTGGAAGCACAAGGCTGCGGCTCTGGCTGCGTTCGTGTCGGGCTCTGGCTGCCGCAGGCCCTGCCACATTTCAAGAGAGGAGTCTCCAGTTGGCACACTCAACTGGGCCAACAGACAGATTGGTCAAAACGTATGCCAAGGAAAAAGGGTTCAGACAGGATATTTGAGAGTAACTCAGAAAGTTCTAGCATGATTTTTTAATAGCCTGTGGTTCGGAGAGAGACATGGAAATTCAGAGAATGTGAAGAGAATATTTAACATTGTATTGTTAATGTAATGTTTGACATTGACATTAAACATAAAACACATGTTTTACTATAGAATACCTCATGTGGTGGTACAAGGTGGTAACACAGTATTTTTTTTCACCTTAATGCAGGCTGTTTCAGCTGCACGGACTCCCTTCAAGACGATCTGGAGCAGGTTTTGAGCGTTCTTCACCAGAGACTCGTCTGAAGACTTGCTGCCAGGGGTCAGTGCGTTCACACTGCAGACACATCATGCCTTGCTCAGTCACATGCAACGCCATTGTATACATAGATTGGGTTGTTGCTATTTGCGGTTGCTGTTTGTGTAATTGGCTGATTGATTCCCTCACTCTTCATCTCAAGCTGGGGTGTGGTGAGCATTCTCACATAAAATGGGCTGCCATGAATCTTCCATGTGGGTACTAGCCTACACACTGATGGTGGTTGAAGTAGTGTGTGTTGACAGCAGGGTTATGCTCATTGTTTGAGTTTCTCTCACCTAGAAATGATAGTGAGCTGGTTGGTAATGGTCAGTATCTGCTCCACCACTAGAGCGAGGTCTGCAGCGCAGTGCTTGTCCAAGCAGTGGTCGGCGATGACTTTCAGGAACTGTGTGATGGACTGGCAGCTTGAAACTATGGTTTTCGCTGAGGACACAAAGGCTTCTTTGCTCTAGGGTACAGGGGTGGGTTATGAGAATGAGTGGCCTACACAACTACTGGAGTCTAACTAACTACACACTGAATTATATATTCAACACTGGAGAAAGGAGCGGTAACAAGGAATTATATAGGCTACTAAATTATTACAATGTAAATATCATCAATATACGTAAGCTTTAGTCTGACTGGGGTAATAAGTAAATAATAATGGATAATAACAGTATTTTGTAAGTTCAATATTATTATATATCTATTATATATTATAATATAATATATAGAGCTCAAGCATTTTCACATAGATTCAAAACATCTATCTTATATAGACATACGTGTATCGGTCCTTTCCGCTTCAGGTATTGGGCCATGTGGTAGATTTTATCTGCGATTTCTTTGGTAGCCTGGACAATGTAGTTCCCCCGTGAGTCCCACCTCTCTGTCTCTCGTTTCAGGAAGAGGCAGGTGTAGGTGAGGCAGGGAGGCCCTGAGCTAAACAGTGGGCCTCTTTCACTCTGCTGGGAGAGCAAGTCCACACGTCATCCATCAACCGAACCCAGAGACTCACACAGTCAAGGACATACCATTTACATCCTTCAGTGGACAAAGATGTTACAAATAAAGCTATCACCTGATCGACTGTCAACTGCACCTAGAGTCTATAACCAGCAATAACATTAATTGAATCTACCCTGACCGGTTCTGCACACTATACACAATAGACTGACTATAAGAGCACAGATATTTACTTTGTGCGTCTTTTTATGGAATTTTAGTCTTTACAACCTTAGCCGTTTCTAAAACACAGGACTGTGTAGTTACGATATGGCCACCTCAGCATACTGTAGCCAAGTCCAGTGGTCCCATTTTTTTCACGTTACAACCTGTCCCACTTGAAACTCTTATTTCTGTTTCTTTCCTAAATTAGTTCTAAATAAATACTGAAACTGCTATCTTGACCTAACCAGCAAAATAATCAGATTTCACACGTGATGTCTTTTTTTTTTTTTTAAATACCAAAAAAGAACATTGTCACACATTGTTTAACAATGCAAGCCATTCATCTGCCACATGCAGCATCCATCCTGTTTTACCATTCTGGATTCCTGTTTGGGTGAAGTCAGGATGTTTACGGTTGGGTGGACTGTCTGTGTGCTTGGCTCACTCCCTTGTTTTGTGCCTGTCACTGTATTTGCAGGAGGGGCTACTTCCGGCAGCGCTAAAGGTGTGTCTGTCCATGTGACGCGGGCTTCACTTGGGGGCTTCTTGCCCTGCAGTCCGAGCTTAACCTGTTCTTTTATTCTCTCCAGGATTCCGTCCACCTTGTAAATCTCCTCCACCAGGTAGTGTGCTTTGGCTGACCAGCACTGGGTCTGTATTTCGAGACTGAGAGTCTCGCAGCATGCTTGGGTCTCCACCATCAGCCTGAACCTGCTCACAATGTCGGACATCTGGAAGGACAGATGATCGTTGATGAACCTGAGCTGGATGCGTTCCCGTGGGTCTCTGATATAGTTGAAACAGTCCTGCACGCTCTCAGTGGCAACTTTGACGTTTTCCATTAGCAGCTCTGCAGCATTTTCAAAATGTTTCTGAGCCTCCACAGCTTTACTGCTCTCCTGGTTCTTGGCAGATGCAGAATAGGCCAAAGTGATTGCATTTTCGATGGCTATCACATAATCCTTGTTTACTTTACTAAGCAGGCCCGACAGCCTCTTCATGTTGGCCTGAAGCTGTCTCTGTAAGAGCTCAGACTTAGCGAGTAGAAGAATACCCGAGTGAGAGATGGTTCCAAGGTCCTCCTCCGCTTGAAGGTAGGTGTCAGTGAGTATCTTAATGTCACCTTGGAGTTCGCTCAAGGTTTTAACTTTGTAATGATCCCTGCAGTTTAAGCAGGACAACCTTGCTGCCTCCTGTATCCTGAGTGAGTTCTCAGACATCGTCGTCAGCCATTTCTTTGGGGTCATTTGATGTTTTGTTAGCTGGCTGGTGTTAGCAGATGCTGCATTACCAATAATTTTATCCAGTGAGTTCAGAAGAACTTGCATGGACAGAGCCCACAGAAGGCATGGGCCTTCAACATCAGTCACTGCTGCTGGTTTTGAAGCCAGGTCCGTTATCTGCTTAGTGTTTGTCTGTGCTTTTGTCAGCTTGTTTTGCAAGACAGAAATGCTCTCATGACCCTCTCCTCTTGCTGTATTTTCAAGAGATGTAACGAGTTGAACCACGTCTGCACACAAACACATCACTTCAGTGAGTTCTTGTGAGATAGTCTCAGACATGCTAGGGCTAGTGCATTGAAACATGGCAGAGATGGCTCTATACCATGTGCCTGCGACCGGTAACAGAATATTCCGGGTGTTTCTGATGAGGTCGGAGAATTGTGTGGTGTGTTTGTAGATGCTCTCCATGGTCATGCCTGAGCTCATGGCAGTCTCCTGAGCTGTCTGGACCAGCAGAGGTGTTAGAGACACTAACTCTGACCGAAGACTGTCCACCTCTTTGCTGTCATCCTTTTCTATAATGGTGGCAGCCTCTTTGGCAGCTTGTGCATAACAGTTTGAAAGCTCAAGGACACCAGAGCAAGCTACATTCAGAGCTGTGACATCCCTGCCTTTGGTCATGCTGACAACATCGTTCAGGAGGGGAAGAAGATCAACCGTTTCATTTGGAACAAGCTTTAGGGGTATGGTTTGTGGTTTGGTCTCTAAAATCAAAGAACTTTTTCCCAACTCAGTGTCTTTAAGGTGCTGGAACTGTTGAAATTGTCGAACTGTTGAAAGGGATAGATTCTGGTCAATTGCTTTCATCATAAATTCTAATTTAGGTTGTGCAGTTGAAACTATACTCTCGCTGTCTTGGTCTGAAAAATGATCTTCAGTGTCACCTTCCTTTGGATCAAGAACAGATGGTAAAAGCGCTGGAACTGGCTCCATGATTGGGAGGACTGGTAATAAATTCATGGGATTACGAGCTTCCTCTCGCAGTGGGCTGAGGAGATCTGGGTGCTGTAGACCATCCAAGCCCTCACGTAACACTTCAAAGTTTTTGATGGCCAAAGCGAGCTGATCTGAAAATGTTACATAAGCGCTCTCATCGTGACCACTGCTTGAGCAGATGTCTGTGACGCATCCTGCCACCTCAGCTGCGGCAGCCTCTGCCTGTCGTACCAGCACCAGGAGTCCATTGCGGTAGATGGGGTCGTCACTCTTGTCCACGTGCCTTCTCACGGCCTGAACTACCTGGTTCATGTGGCCCATGAGAAGCCCCGCATGCTCACCAAACAACTGAAGGTCCTGGCATTTGTGTGCAGTCTCGCATCCACACAAGCTGTCCTCCATCCCCTGGACAGCCAGACTCGTGAATGCTTTTATATCCATGATGTCACTGAAGGCATTCATGAGCTGATCGGTGTCATCCACCCACCTGTGGTGCAGATCTAGAAGTTTCTGGAGTGCTCCCGAGCACTGGACCGTGTCCCCTCTGAGCTCTTGTAAAACCGGCGCCACTCCATGCCGCAGTCGCATCAGGCGCGCCCGAGAGTTTTCCACGCACTCCAAGCTCTTAGCGTCAGTGGCTAACGCTGCAACAAATCCGGTGACCTGAACCATTCGGTCAGCGTGAGACTGGAAAGCCCTCAGTAGTGGCTGGAAACTGTCTTGGTCAAACTCTCTCCCCTCTGGCTCACCCTCAAAGATGTGACTAATGGTGTTCACCAGCTGCTCCATTGGCGTGCCGGCGAAAACAAAAACATCCAGGACCTGACACAGCGTAGCCGTCACCACAGCCTCATCGAGCTTGTGAATCCGCTGGATCAGGGATGCACAGAGGCTCGCTAAGTGTTGCTTGGATTGGAGTGCACCCCCTTGGACTTTTAACTGATGTGATATCTCAGTCCACAGTTTGAGGGCGTGCCGGCAATTCTCAGCCACCTCTGGCTGAAGCTCACCTCGAGACGTGTTTGCCACCATCATGCAGTGGAACACCAGGTCTCTCAGCAGGACATCGAAATCACTAACTTTGATCGTCGAGCAATCAGAGACACCCAGCAACTGCATAAGGCTGTTTCGCCTGTCAGTGTAGTACCCGTTGGGTCCCGAAGGAGCCCAGTGGCAGTTGCTCTTCAGTGTAACAACGATGTCATTGACGGTGGAATTCACTTGCTGTAGGACATACGTCTTGGCCGTGTGAGCTTGCTCACTGGCAGGGTGCTTTATGGTGGTAGACATTGCCGTGTGCAGCATGGAGATGCATTTAGTCAGGGTGTGCATAGAGCCTCTCACTTGCTCGCGCTGCTTGGGACTCCTCAAGTCCGGTACCCTCTCCTCCACCAGGTTGTTCATGAGGAGTATGGCCCTGGAGAACACCTGGAAGGCTTTGAGCAAGCTGGGCATGTCTCCCGCTGAGCCGATTTGTGAGATGCATTCTAAGACCCAGTGAGCAGCTGCTACTATCTTCCTCACAGTTGCATCATCCTCCACCAGAAGAATCTGAGAGAAGACACATCAAAGATATGCAAAAGGAACACGTTACCATATGGTGTCACTGACACAGATGGGGTAGTACAGACAACTGACCCTTTAAAAGTACAATCCATGATTCTAATCTGATACACTTTTTGTCAGATTCATCTGATTGTTTCTCATGGTCTACTTGCTGTCTGTCTTGTGAGTGGGATTGGCTTTTGAACTAAAATATCAACACCAATTCACCATAATCACAGACTGCATCTTAGAAATCCCTGAATAACTGTTGGAAACACTGCCCAGAGGAAAGGAAAATTACAAATTATTCGACTAGCTCATTTCTCATACACATAAATGAGCTCAATTAATATCAATATACAGGTACAATTTTTTTTAGCATTTTCTTTCTTCATTTAAACTCCTAAGAAATAGCCTTCATCAGAATCCAGTAATCACCAAATAAGAGCTGACTTATTTCTGAGATAAAGTAAAGGGCGCAACATTTTCCTCTGGATGATGCTGTTGATGGCCGTTACCTTGACTACGCCCAGTAGGACGTTCTGGGTGGCCACCACCAGCTCCTCCCGGTGCTCCTCCAGCTGGGGCTGGATGCTGAGCTTCTGCGAGGCCAGCAGCACATGCTGCCCAGCCACAGTCAGGGACTCCACCAGCGGAGCCATCTCCATCCTCATCACCTCATCATCAGCATCCACCACCAGTCTTAGGACAGGAGAGAAAACTCCGCTTTGGGTCTTTTTTATGGACGTGATTGGCTAAGCCATTTGTTTGAATGTCTTTTTGCATATCACATGTAGCTTATATGATAAAGGTTAAACTGGCCTATTACATTTGGTTGTGAAAAAGATATATTAAACTGTTAAACTTAAGCACTGAAACAAAACTCCCTGACTCGTTTGTACGCCAAGCTCACCTTGATGCGACTGTGGCCATGTATTTAGCCGCTTTGGCCACCGCCTTGGCAACTGTCTCCAGCTGGGAAAAGTGTTCGGGCTCCTGGCCGCTCTCGCACAGCAGGATCAGGTGGCACAGGTGGGACGTGACCGGAGCCACCACTTGCTCGATGGAGCTGGTCTTTATCAGACCGTCCTCTAGTAGAGATGCCATCTCTGCTCAGTAAAAATAACGTGGCAGTAACTGGAACAAGATGCTTGAATGGAGATATTATGTTAGGTAGGACTTGAATATGTAGATGGAATATTCATGGTTATCTGAGGCTAAGTCATTTCCCTTTTGTTAATCATAAGACAGAATGTATATACAGTATAACCACATTTTATAGCTGATATTAGTGAGGTTTTTACAGATTTGTACCAACCAAAGCATGCATTATATTTCAATTATAATCATGTACTGCAAGGTGTGGCAAACAGACAATGACAACTTATTGTTGCTGCAAAGACACTAGCATGCTGATAGGCTACCATTAAATAAGACATAATATAATAGCCATACTGCAACTATAATCCAGCCACACATACAGAGACATCATATGATGAAATGTAGACATTAATTTCTGTCTGAAACTCACTTAGAAGTCCATATGTTGTGGCAGCAAGGGAGATGACTAGATGCACAGCCTGAGACTGACTCATAAATTATGCACATTAACTCGCTGTAGGCCAGCCAGTTGATATTCATGTGTACCATGGCAACTAACGTCAGCTGATACAAACAGTGATCTCATTAAAGGCGTAGGTCTTCTCCAAAAAAATACAGGACCCTTACAGCAGGCTATCTATTCTGTTTGGTTCAAATGCATACACACTCATGGATGAAAAGACTATAACTACTGACAAACTACTTAACCAACTTAACTATGAACAAAAATAAAATGTTAAACCAAAGGCATTTAGGTCTACATGCACTTTAGAAAGATATTGTTGGTTCATCAATATTCTTATAAGCTTCTTTCAATATTGGACTGTAGTTAAATGTCCTTAACATCAAATGGTTCACATTACAGTTATGCTCATATTAGATGTAAAGAAAGTTCACTACTAAGGAAGGTTTTTTTTAAATTGGGCCATAGGCAGTGGTGTAGCTGTAATGGATTTGATAGGTCAAATACTTTTAACATCACTTCAAAATTTAGTCAGAATTTAAACACAGACATTCTATTTTGAGTCAACAAACAATGAATTCAGTGTAACAGTATCCGCAGCCTACACAACAAATATTGTACGCACCATAGAATTACACTAAAACTGAGCACCAGGGGGCGCCAGACATCATACATGCAGCAAAAGGCATTTGAGGCAATGCATTTTGTATGGAAGGGTTTCGAGGAGAAAACATCAGAAACGTGACTTACTCCAAGTGAACTTTAATCTTAAAATGGCAGTATCAACCGATAAATACACAGCTTGAACATTAGCTTGTACAACAAACATACAACTCAATACTTTTATGTAAAAAATGAAATTCAGTGACAGTAGTTTTTTTTTTCTGTAATACATCCTAAACAGGTGATAATGCTGACAATCACAGTTATATATTACACCTAGAATGTCAAGTATCTCTCTGTTTAACACACACACTGTAGGGCAATAATTATACTTGGTGCAGAGGGGAAGGGTGAGTATGTTTTTTTCTCCATACCAGTGGTATTAATGAATCAAAATACACAAGCTATATTCTGTAGGTGAACCTACCAGACATCAATGAAGCCGTAAGAGCCGAGTGCTAAACCTTCATATACGTAGACAGTGAAATAAAGTGACTGGAGTACTGAGCATGTGACTTGTGAGGGGCTATGGAACCCCTCTCTTGGACACCCAGTGGATCAAAAACGGCAAACTTGCCAAACAGAGTTCTTTGACCGTACAAACAATACTTCTGAATTGTTTCAAAAAGCATGGGCCTTTCGACACTCACATGTCAAGAAGCTGGAGGAGCCTGTTCCTCCCCTCCAACAGTAATGAAAAAGCTGGGATCCACCTCTCTCACACACACACACACACGAAGCCTCTACTGTTGCCCAGTTAATGTGTTTGTCCTGGGCGCTCTTCCATTTATGGAAAGATTCTGATTAAATTCTACTCTAATCCAGGAAATTAAAGCTTGATTTGGGGGGTGGGTGGGGGTGGGGGGTTGGGCACTAGTTTATGGAAATTAAAATGCTCTCATGTGAGAATCTATGTTCTGCGGTGGTGGCGGTGGCAGATTTTCAGGGAGTTCTTTCTTACATTCCAGCATGTTGACTTAAAAATGAGCAGTTCCCACAAGCCCCAAAGAGCCCATTTCCACGTAGTGACAGAGCATGCTGCATTTCGTGCCAACTTCGGGTCATTACACACCACTGTTCCTGTGGGCTACAGACCTGTTGTAAACCCCATCAGATCAACTCCATCTACCTCGCACCTCTCTCCTCTGAGCCATGCAAACAATGGTACACATTATCTGACCTTGGTTCAGTTCATTTCTCTAATATCCATCATCCAAGTCCAAAATCCTGTACAAACAGAACCTAATCTCTTTACTGAATCTCCAAACAGAACCTCTTTAGATACAGTATATAAACCACTGTTCATTCCCATATTGGCTTGATAGAGATCATCATTGGGTTCTATTATTGAGACCATTCTTTTGCTGACTGATACCATCTGTTTGTTTAATTCACAATGTAAATCTGGGTTCACGCTAAAGAAAGATGGTGGGGAACATCAACATAGAGATTGGGAGATTGCAAGACGTGTGATATCTATCAAATCTCAGTATTTAAATACATGGGGTATTAAAGCACAGCAATGATAACAACATTCTAATGGGCATATCACATAAATAAATGCCAACACACTGTTTTCAAACATTTCATACAGAGACTAGCCACCTCTTGTGTTTGTGCTTGTTTTATCGGCTTATGTACACCCAATGAACCTTTTCACAGCAACCAGTCAGATTGTAGCTATTGACTTGTGCTTGACAGTACATTCAAAAGCATTGCACATGTAACATTTCTAATTCTCAGCACAAATGAAAATGTGTGGTCCCACCTTCTGCTACTGTGATACTGAAATATACAGATATTTCTTCATTCTGTTTTTTTGGATTCAGCTTTTAGTTGCCTTTTACGTCACCTTATTGTTTTGACATTGACACAGTTCATGTTCCACAGTCTCCGTCCCACACTCAGGGTCTATGCGTCTTCATTTCAGGTCTTTGGCATGTTGGATTCAGTATTTGGCTTATAAAAAAGAGCATTACACAATACCTTCCTTCAAAACATTGCATTATGGTAGCATGAAAATAAAAAAAAATTTAAGAATAGCATTAACTCTTTGGCTTACAAAAGTTATCATCAGTGCTCTTAAAAAACAAACATAAGATATGTCTCCTGGGGACTTGAAAACATCCCAAGCCCCCCCCCGAAGATCTTTTCTATACAATATGGAATATATGTATAAAAATAGATTTTGCTATGAAACAGTGCCCTGAGGGTTTCTTCTTTCTTCTTGTCTGCTGACACTGATGTGATATCCACATCTGATTGAGGAAGCCATTGTCTCTTTTCAGTCAGTCTCTGTCTGCTCAGTCCCTTTGGCAAGAAAGCAACTCCACTGTGGTGGGGAAATGGGCTTCCAATCCCATGTGTTGGACAGCAACATACACATCTCACATCTCAGTTAGCTTGCCTCCTACACAAGAAAAGTGTCAAACCTCCGAAAAATTTGGAGAATATTCATCTCTTCCACATATGGAAGACTGGCGGACCCATGGCTTTACAGGAAGGCCGAGGCCAAAGGCAGTAGCTCATTGGACCGTTTGAGTCCAATGCTCCAGCCCGTTGGCTGTCATTGTGATCCTCCCGCCCTGGCGATCATTGGCTTTTCTGCACCCAGTCCCAGCTCTCGTCACTGTCTTTCCTGCTCTTCTCGGCCTCTATGATCTCCCGGTAGCGTCGGCGGAAAAAGCCCATCTGCAAAAGCAAAGAGAGAGAGAGAGAGAGAGAGAGAAAAAAATATTGAGATTATGAGCTGCAGAGCGGCAGGCATACAGTACAAACACAGCATTGGATATGAGACTGAGTGGATAAGTGAAAAAGATTGAACTCAGCAAGACCAGTTATTAAACAAACAGGAAGACAGACATATAGACAGTCAGACACGCACAGAGATAAACAAACAGACTAACAGGCACACAGTAATAAATAAGAGCGATAATAGCTATTACTGCTGGTATCGGTAAGTGTCATTGTAAGGATAAGAGCAAGTGTAAGCACAGACACACATGATATGGCTTGCGGTCATTTATCTCTGTTTATTGATATGGTCGCAAGTGCTCCTCAGGCATTTCCTGAGGAGAGCAATGCTGGACATGTGCAGGCCTTGTAAAAGGGGTTTATTTTGGCCCATCCAAGGTCTCAAGAAAAAAGGGGTGAGTAAGTGTGTGTGTGTGTGTGTGCGGGGGTGTATCCCTGGACCAACATTCCAAGGTTTAGTTGTAGTATTCCCGCTGGAAAGCAGAGGAGTGGAAAAGAAAAGGAGTTCTGTGAAAAGTGGCCCCCAAGAAATCAGGGCTATTGCCATTTCCTCTTTGAAATTGCTCTTTTTTTTTGCGAGTGTGCGAGTGCCGTGGTGTAAATTCTCCTGTCTCGGATCCTGTGCTTTGTCCGTCTTTTACGGCCGACTCCAAGCAAGCCAAGAGCTCACGGTGAGCCCATTTCGGCCGCCGCTCCAAGAAAAGCCGCCTCTTATCCCCGAGCTGCAGGAGGAAGGGAGCCATGTGCCCCTCACCATGCCACTGAAGCATGTGACACCGGGACAAAATAAAACAGCCTCACAAATGCTCCGGGACCTGATGAGGACTGTTTATAGCCTATTAAATACACACGAGCAATGTGATACCCATAAAAGAATGATCAAGTAAGGTTAATAAGATTTCCAGTCAGACTCTGTTGGTCAGCACAGATCATTACCTTTAATGGCGTAGTGTTGATGGAAATAATTATTAAATGGGAGCACTACTGGCTGTGATATAGCTCATTCGGTTTTCAGAGCGCTTCACCGCCTATGATGTGTTATTAAAGCAGGTGTATTCATTCTGTTCCCCAGCACCAGAGCCAGTTAGTGAGATCAGAGTCTGGCTACACACCCCTGTTTCGCTGAAGTCTCTTAAGGATCAGAATACAATGGACACCCTACAAACACTGGCACCGAGGTGGTCTACTAATTATGTTATGGGCCATAACCTAAAGGTCATGACCGCAAAAGTTTGGGGCTCATAAAAACCGAAATGCTCAGTTAATAATGACTTTGAGTCGGAAATCTCAAGAGAGAATCAAAAGGGGAATTGTGGTGCACAGATTTAGGTGACTAGTGTTAGAAACAACAAACAAAATATCAGAAAATACAGAAACTGATTTAGTTAAAATAGCTAAATTACTTAAATCGTTAAAAAAAAAAATCCTTAGCTGTTTATGAGCAGAGTAAGGATTCTGTGATTTCATCTGGTCAAACAATAAAGTTTTTTTTCTTTTGGCCTTGTGACCGGAGGGGTGGATCAGTTCATATCGGTTCACTTGAGGTAAGGGAGGAGGAGCGAGAGCAGCCTGTCCAGACCATCGGGGGTCTGAATCCATACGGCCATGCCTTTACAGGAACTTAGCTCACACATGAAGTCATTTTCATATGCAACAGAATATTAATGAAATGAAAAGAAATTATTTTACCCATTGGATGACTCTTGTAATCCCAGTCATTAATGGTTTATTCTCTCATGGAAAGTCAGATAAGCCATTTGTTTCTCAGACTAAGTGACTTACAAAATAGAAAAACATTCAATATATTTTATGTGTCTGTTGAGCTGATGACATTTGGTATCTTTCCCATCTTGCATAAACTGTTGAACACTTGAAGTGCTTAGCTTTTCAGCTGTTTAAGGTGGTGTCTGTGATGTGGCGTCTCTTACCTTCCACAGCAGCACGGCGAGCAGGAGGAAGATGAGGATCCCGACCAGGAGGCTGATGGCGATGATCCAGCCCACCACGTAGCCCCTTGGCTCCTGACTGTGCAGCGCCTCAAACACCAGCTGCGACCAGACCAGAGTGGGATCAAACTCAGACAGTCAGACAACACACAGACACACACACGCACACACACACACACACGCACACACACACACACACACACACACACACACACACACACACACACACACACACACACACACACACGCACACACACACACACACACACACACACACACACACGCTCCCACACACAGACACACACACAGACACACAAACAGACACACACACACACTCAAATGTGCACACATATACACACAGGACTTTGGCCTTCCAACTGGCTAGAGTCATTATAATCTGTTTCTGTCTTCGAGACATATTGAAAGGTCTGTGTAGCCAGCGGACTGATATCAAAACAGCAGGCCTAGTAGACAGGCTTTTAAGACTGTACGAAATCATTATGTAATTTCCTGGATGATAATTGTGTCTGCTCTGCGTCCGTGTTGGATATGGCTCAGCTAAGTGAAAACAAAAGGGAGCAATTATGGTAGAAATGCTCCGATTTTCAGAACAATACCTTCTGGAAGTTGTTTCAGTTCTTTTCTACATTACTATGCCAAAATCGGCCTTTCTTTAAGATATTATATTTATATTCAATAAAATAGTAAGCACAACTTAGATAAGCATGGAATGCCTTATATTTTGTAATCTGGGCAATCTGACATAGTGATCTGTTTCTATTGCTAATATAGTTTGTTGACATTTTCATGTGAACTTAAACAAATAGAGTCTTCTAAAAACACTGGGCTCCATAATAAATGACCCCCTGATTTATTCCCCCAGCAGCACAGAGGGTGCACAGTGACCCAGTAAATGACCCACCACTAACTACTGGGAAAAAAGATGGGGTCTACAACAAGCAAATAATTTAGTACAGGTCAAAGAATTAAGCCAAAAATAGAAGGCAAACAAAAGGGGTCAAAAGGTCCAGAGAGGAATCCAGAGAAGTGAACGTAGTACAGTCCATCTCTATATGAATCCTGGGTGAGAAGTGAACGTGGTACAGTGCATCTCTACAGGAATCCTGTGTGAGATTTCTATAAAAGGGGGGGGGGGGGGGGGGGTCAGTCGGTATAAAGTTTATAACTGAGTGTCCATATAAATGTGTAATACATAAATATTGATACAGAATTCTGCACCACATTCCTGGGCTGTAGTGTTGGGAGCCCTGCTGGTTTAGGAAACGCCATCCCGTTTAGATGGACTCTCACACAAATGCCATTAGAAGACGGAGGGGATATGCATGGCGCGGAGACCTGCTGACCTTGAGAAATACGGAAGAATTTAACCTTTTGTGGACTGTAACGTAAAGTGCCGCCTCCAGCACTGTGGTAGAGCAGCAGGTTCTGAATACGTCTGAATGGCAATGTAGCATGACGAGGCAGAAGGAAAGCTCTCACTGGACCGAGTGGAGAGGGAGCAGATAAATCTACTCCCCGTCACCCCCATGAGCACTTTCCCACATTTCAAACCCTGGTGTGTGAAAGCAGCCAGACCAGGAAAAAGGCTTCATGTCACTTGCAAAACACACACACAAAAAAAAATCTGATGGAGATGTTCTGTTTTGTTCGACCTGCGCCAAGCCACCGTGGTTGACAGCCCGACAGCCTGACTGGGTTAGCCATAATGCTGTGCTATATTCGGAGATGGGAATGGGGAATGAAAATGGCCTTGATTGGCTCTGATTGACTCTGACTAAATTGGGTTCTTTAGAATTCTGAGCTCTTGGAAAGGGCCTTGGTTCCCTGGATGGTTTTCCCACGAAAATGTCTCCATCCTGGTGCTGAGTGAGTGGGGGAAACGAAGGGGACAGGGGACAAGTGTGGGGGGGGGGGGGGTCAACACATGGAGTGCTGAGGGAAGCAAACAGGAGAGGGAGTGTAGGATGGGGTGTGGTGGTGGAGCAGACACATTTATGACAGGTCTTAATTAGCCCCCACTTTGCCAGACCCACAGCCAAATCGGCCACACCACCCCCCTCGCATGACCCCTCCAACCTCGAGCTCTGAGGGTCAGACGTCCCGCAGCGGGCAGTGTCTGAGTCAGAAACCCAATCAGCTGAGAGGTCTGCTTCAAAGATGTCCCATGTAAAATTAACTGAAAGGTTTTTGGCACACGATTTCAGTCCAAAGTGAATCACAAAACATATTTGGAAAAAAAAAAAAAGATTAACATTAATACATATATATTTACTGTTTAATAATGAATAATATTATGAAACAGAAACAGAAAATTATTCTTAAAGGAATTATCCGGAGTAAAATGCACTTTAGATCAATTTACGGATGATTGGGAGTACATACGTTGAGTTGACATCCAAATCATGTCATTCGGATGTGTTTTGAGAAAGTTCGATGTTACCGTTTTTAGTCAAAACTCGTTAGCCTGGAAGTGACGCGGGCATATCATTTCGCTGCTACAAAACGCTATTTTTATACCTCTTCTACAGTTCCAAACAACATTACACTTACGTGGTAGTGAGTAGAGGGTCCCTAAAGCCAAACCGAAGTATCCCGAGTGAGTGTGGAGTAACACGCTCTGGAAATTCACAATTTCGTCGCCGTTTTTTTTTTTTTTAAAACATAGTCCAGTATTTCTTTCGAAATTGAAATGAAGTAGTATGGACTGGACTATGTTTTTTTTTTTTTTTTTTTAAAAGCGGCGACGAAATTGTGAATTTCCAGAGCGTGTTACTCCACACTCAGCAATCGACTCCTACGGACTTTCCCCTGAAGATGGCAGCAAACATGGCAACAAAGATGGCAACATTTCCGGAAAGGTACTGGCTTGATGAAATTAATTCTGGACTCTCTATCCGACCACATAAAGACCTCGGGATACTTCGGTTTGGCTTTAGGGACCCTCTACTCACTACCACGTAAGTGTAATGTTGTTTGGAACTGTAGAAGAGATATAAAAATAGCGTTTTGTAGCGGCGATATGATATGCCCGCGTCACTTCCAGGCTAACGAGTTTTGACTAAAAACAGTAACATCGAACTTTCTCAAAACACATCCGAATGACATGATTTGGATGTCAACTCAACGTATGTACTCCCAATCATCCGTAAATTGATCTAAAGTACATTTTACTCTGGATAATTCCTTTAACACAATAGATGTATAAGAATATTCCAATAATCCAATATATCAAATATTGGAATGAGTAATTGAACCCAATCCCTAGTGCTGCCACTGCAGCCATAACAGAGTGTGTGGACTCATACCGGCTCCAACGGTCACTCAGTGCTGGTGCGGTCAGAGGAGAACCTATCCTTGAGGACAGCTGAGGGCCCCAAAAAGAGGCGCCGGCGGTCCCAGTGGAGGCGAACCCCTCACCCTGCCCCGGGGTCCCAGCTGCTCGGCGATACTTTTAAAGCACTCACGGCTCCACACACAGCCAGTGGAGCGAGGACTAGGGCCCACACGGAGCGGCCTTCTCTCTCAAGCGGCCCTCGCTTAATCTCCCCTCAGCCTGCCCCAAAAAGGTGTCTGGAGACTCTAGGGTTCGTGATTCCCAAAAACAATTTCCTGAGTGTCAGCACTTTGATGGTGCCCCCTCCCAATCAGTGTTTGGTAAACAACAGAAAGGGCGGCCAAAGGGGTTGTTAGTCTAATTGAAGTGTCTTGTGAGAGTGGTAATGCAATGTGAAACTCACGGATATCTCCTCTGGCTGGCCGTGGGGCACCTCAATGGCCCTGTCGTCCACCCGAACGTTCCCTCGTGTCACAAACTGGATCACAGAAGAGCTGTCCTGTAATAAGGAAGGAGAGGAGGCAAATTAAGGTTGACCATACAGTAACTACACTACTACAACTACTAGCAATCAGTGCATTCTGGAATTGACTGAGCATTGAATTCTTAGATAGATAGAGATAGATAGATAGATACTTTATTGATCCCCAGGGGAAATTCAAGGTCTTAGTAGCATACAGACATCACACACACATTCACTAACAGCAGAAAAAAGTAATTAAAAGTATATAATATAAAATACACAACTAAGCAATAAGGACAGTAGAAGATAAAGAATATACTAAATATACTAAAATACAAATCATACTAAATAACACTTAATCTAAATCAAAATCATCTTTCACAGCAATGCCCTGAGCACATGTGTATACTGATATTTATAACCTAATTTACCTCATTTAAATGAATGTTAGGTAGGTTGAGATGAAAAGATTCAGATGGCAGATTTAGAAAGATGACCATGTTGATAATGTATTACCATAGCATGCATGCCAGCCAGCTTACCCTCTTCAGTATTTCTGTGTTCAGTAGCATTCGCACATCTATACTAACAGCTTCCTCTTTGGCTTGGGAGCCCAAGGTACACGAGATTACTAGACACGCTCTCCCTGGCCGGTCACAATCCTGCTCGAACAAGAGACACAAATAACATGGTTAGAAGGGAAAACAGTTTGAAGACAACAGATTAAACAAAAGATTAAAAGAATAAACAATATGAACAAAATGTCTTAGTGAGAATCCTTCAGACAAAGTGCTGAAGATATTTACTGAAGTAAGTAAGTAAGTATTTTATTTATATAACACATTTTTCATGCACTAGAGAAGAAAGCCTTTAGAGATGAATAAACAATATCAGATCTTTTAGTGAGAATCCTTCAGACAAAGCACTGAAGATACTAGTAAGTAAGTATTTTATTTATATAGCACATTTTTGAAGACATTTTCTGCCTGTGTAGAGATGAATACATATAAACAAACATTAAACAAATTTGCTTAAGTATTTAGAGTAAATAACAGACAATACAGAAATCCTCTACAGACTTCTGACATACCAGGACTCTCCTTCCCGATTTGGTGAAGAAGGCGAAGATGGTGTGGAAGATGTTCTCCCTGTCCTGGGGAATGGTGCAGGGCATGGGGTTCCTGTGTGGGGTGCAGTTTCCCCGACCGTCCGCCACCTGAACACAGAGCACAGACACACACACTTCCTCAGGAATGGCATGCGCTGCAGCCGCAAACTAGATGGGGACAAATCACTAGCAGGCAGAAGACTCCATAAACTTAAAGTCATTTTTTTATTTATTTATAAGGACAGCACACATTAACATTTCTGAAAATGTGCCAGTGTTAACCAGCTGGGTAATTTTCAGAGGTAGTCCTTTGGCAAGATGTTATGAGAACCATCAATTGATTTGGTCAGTTGTTCCCAGATGTCAAGTCAGCAATAAAATATAATTATCATTATTATCCACTGCAAGGCGAGCAAAACATATTTCTTCAGTTTTTTTTTTTTTTTGTGTTCGTTTGTCTTGGGATTGACTCTGAGAGGTCTCTAGACTAGACTGAAGTCGCATGTGTGAAGCAGTTAAGCACAATGATAGAGGCAAGGCGAGGAGACTTTTGAGGATTTCCGTGAAGCCTGGGAACAGCCTTGGCAACTTGGGTGGGATGGATGAATGACCAGTCCTTAGGCTCTTTCCCCCTTTGAGCGTTCTGTAGTAGCGTAGCATGAACAGGATTAGAGTGCGTGTCGTAGGACAGTTGAGGCTGATGTCCGTGTGTGACCGCCGGATTTGAAAAGGGTTAAAGGAAATGGTGTTTGAAGGGGTGGGGGGGGTCCTGTCCCCTCCACCCCGTCTCCCACCCCCCACTCTCATCTCTTCCTCGCCCCGCTACCTTGCCATGCTTCCCCATATGGAGTGATTTAGGGTTGGGGTGGTCGGCTTTGACACAGGCCCCCAGGGAGCCCTTACACTCTTCCCCCCTCATGGCCATCCTTCCTTTCAGGCTGGCCCCAGAGAGAGAGAGAGAGATAGAGAGAGAATGGCAGAGAAAGTGAGAGAGTTTGTGTGTGTGTGTGTGTGTGAGTGAGAGAGTGTGTGAGAGAGAGAGAGAGAGAGAGAGACAAAGAGTGCCCAGGGGAAAGAGGACTGCGGCCTCCCATTGTCAGTTTGCCTGCTGCCCAGTGCGTCTCCCCAAGGTCTGATCCTTCCACAGGGGCCTTTCTGGTCGCGGGGCTTTGCCAGTACATCAGGCAGAGAGTGGCTGCTCCTGCTGGGGATGATTCATTGTCCACAGCTCCAGCTTGACTTACACCTCAGGATTTCAATGATTTAAAATGGCTACAGTTCAGCTTATGCCTCTCCCACAGTAGCAGCGCTGACAGCTTTGACCCCTTTTCTGTTTGTGCAAATTGCCCGCCCGCCCAACCTCTCAACCCCTCGCCCACTCCAGCGCTCACATGTTGCCGTGTGGGAAAGTGGCGGCATGTTCGCACATGTGCGTTTGCAATTACGAGGCGTTGCTGTTTGCTTTGTCCCTCTGTGAGGAGACTCAGGGAGGAGCAGGTTGGCCTTTTGGGAGCTCTTGCCCCTCTGCCCCACAAAGACACACACACACACACGTATGCACGCACACACAGACACACACACACACACACACACGCACACGCACACGCAGACAGCACACACACACACACACACACACATACACACACACACACACACACCTACCCCCATCCCAACCTCTGAGCTGCTTCTGCCGGGCAGCTGTGTTATCAGCTTCTGTTTGGCGGCCCTGCAGGTTACCAGGAGTCCCCCCAAGGGAGGGGAGCATTCCTTGCAGGTGTCCCATTCCAGCCTTTCGTGCAAGCCGTCTGATCCCCCCCTAAAGTGATTCCATATGGAGGCCGCCGGGCCCTGGGTACACTCCGCCTAAGCCACCCACTCACTGCAAACACAATTAACAGGTTGATCTCCTGCATGATCTAGCCATATGAAAGCAGCAACGCAAGGGTTAAGATAACATTTTATCTGGAGGGAGGTGTAGCATTTCATAACTTCAATAAGGGGCCCTCGAGAAACAAACGTCGTCTGCCTACCTGTAGTGGCTTCATTAGCCCTGACTCTAGCTACTTCAGCTTTTTATCAGAGGCTGACCCACAGAAGCCCATATGAGAATGCCCATAAAGTAGGTCATAGACCAGGCACTGGGTGATATACATAAGCACAGAGTGCAGTAGGGAGAAGATGCTGTCCCGTCAAGATAAGATCTTTCCCAAAAATTATATATTAATACCATGGTATGTGCGTATATGTACCTCTGTTCAGTGCCATATACATAAATACATAGATACATACATACATACATACATACATACATACACATACATTAGGGTGTTATTGACATCTGACAATGCAATACCTGCGTGTCCATGATATGGAACATATCAGCTCCATTACCAGCCAGTCGGTTGGGGATCCTGATATCTACTGTGGATCCAGGCAGCCCACTCGGCCCGTTGTTTACAACCTACAAGAGTGCATCACAGACGTGAGGTGTGTGGAACAGAAGTTTGAGGTTTATTTTTTTGCCGTCACTAGGCGTTCCATTTTTTCTACAGGACCACAAGGATAATACTACAATACATTTTAAAAGAATTTCGCTAAAAGTCATTTTGCATTGAAATAAACCTCACCTAAGTAACTAACACAGTGTAAGGCGGTAAGTACCTGGAATGTGAAGTTAAGTGGTTGGAAGTTGCACTCCATGTCCTCCAGCTGGACAAATCGTGAAGCATCAATGGAATTTCCATACACAAAAGATGTTGGGTTCACCACACTGCAGACAGTGACAAAGCCAAAAATCAGTCCAACGGCAGACACCACCTTCTTCATCTGGAGGTATTTACTTCATCTCACAATATGTAACCTGTACACATTACTTCCTGTGTTTTAGGGACTGTATTAAGCCTTAAAAAGGAATGAGATCGCTCATTTAAATACCGGTATATGTGTTTTATATGTGTTCAGACAACTACTGTCCTGAAAACCCGACAGTCATCAAAGAATCAAAAATGTCCCCTGTGAGCGAAAAGTCGCCCCCACACAAGCTTTCATGTGAACTCCTCTGTGAACATGAAGGACACCATGGGAGATCACATTATCAGTTGCTCTGCTTCCTTCTACCAGATGCCAAGGACCCATCCGTATCTAGCCGAGGGCTCACTCTTCTCTCTGAAGTGTCTCTTTAGAGATAAAACGCCTCTCTCTCTCTGACTAGTTCCTGCACCAGAGGAAACCTTGGGCAAATGATAAAGACAGAAAACAAAACAGAGGGCTTTGCGGCGAAACGAAATATTAACAAGCCTTTTGAGTGGTTCTGATACAAAGACCCAACCTGGCTACGTCTGTTCTCGAACAATCACAACAGATACTCTAGCTGGTTTATTTTCCTAAGAAGTATCTATCCAGCTGTATTTGCCTGCAATGAGAGCCACGTATTTATCGAGGAGTCATTTATTTATCGAGGAGAACGTCATATGCTTGTGAAGGCCTTACCCGGTAATGGTGGTGTCGACCTCGTGCACCAGCGGAATGGAGATCTCTAAAGTGTTGTCATGGAGTGTGCTCTCATGTTCCGGATTTGCACTGCAACAAGCAAAACAAGTCATGATATTCAACCAGTCAGCTGCACATGTGCTCTGGCCATAATTAACTGTAGGTTTATTCTAAACGGGCCGGAAATATCCTCCCCTGTACAATACATCTCCTGTAATCATGGTTCCCTGTCATTATTTACAGGTTTCGACCATACAGAAAAATGGAAGTGCAGTATACATTGTGACACCTGACATGTTGCTTTCAGTTAGGCAGCTTACTTGTGCTGTTACCCTGAAAAGGTATTCTTTACAGTACATTCAAAGGTGAACCCGAGCCAAAAATACATTAAGGCAGTTCAGTGCCAATGGAGACATTTGACAGAATGAAAGCTAGCCAACAGCGTGTAATATACATTTATAAGTAAAGAAAACACATCTGGCCTGCATTACCGTTCAATCCAGACCTTTAAAAACAATGAGAGCTTATGACTGTGCTTCCTTGTTATGGCAAAACAGATTGTATGGGTGATTTTGAAATGTGCTACACACATAAAATGTGTTATTACTGAAACCGTGGGCCAAATTACCCATTCAGTTACTGCTGTGAAATGTCATCAGCATGGAGTCATACTACATACTACAGTCTGCACAAGGAAGGTTATATAGACTTGATCTGGTATTTCACATAACAAAGGTGGACTTAAACATACCTCCGTGCGTGAACTAAAAACTGCAAGGTCTCATTTTCTCCAGAGAGATGGCTCGTGTCAAAAAGCACAGCGAGGTGATACTGAAAGAAAAATAGAAGAGAAAAAAAAAAAAAAAACACATTTCAGACCAAAAATAATAATAAAAAGAGATATAAGAAATATCTAATGGCAAAATATAAGCTTCAGCCGATTACAGTCACAGAGGTTAGTGCTGGCAAAACACAGACAGTACAAGGCAGGATAACACAACATGGGAGGCTGATACACTCTAGTGTACTTGCTCCAGTATACAATAGGCCAGTCATCATTACAGAATTCATAAGCAGACTTTCGCCCTAAGGCACACTAGTTTTGCATTAGGCACGGTGGCACCATGTTTGCTTACCTTGGTCTGGGCCCTCATGAAAGGAAATCCCACGCTGCACTTGAGGAAGTCCAATTCAACAAGTTCACAGGAAATGCCCTTCTCTTCCTGGAGGAGAAACAGACACAGGGAGGACCGGAGACTCAGAGTGAGAGTGCGGTCAGTCAGGGGAGTGTTTGTGTGTGTGCGTGCATGTGTGTGTGTGTGTGTGTGTGCGTGTGTGTGTGTGTGTGTGTGTGTGTATGCATGTGTATTAAGGACTGTAGAGACAGGATTGCCACACAAGACAGAAAACAGAGCTCTTTTCCCTTTTTTCAGTCCCTTTTTTGCTCAAACCCTGAGGCCTGCCATGAGGTTTTCAAACCCCTCATTTCTGCCTACATGGATTTTGACATCCCATGGCACACACAAAAAACCAGCTATATGAAAACCCAAGTAAGCACTAGTCACCTTGGTATATGAAAACCCAAGTAAGCACTAGTCACCTTGGTATATGAAAACCCAAGTAAGCACTAGTCACCTTGGTATATGAAAACCCAGCACGAACGTAACCTTGCCCTTATCTCCCCACCTTCAGTGCACTAAGGCCACAAAATGAGGTGAACATAGCAGTCCAGAGTGCACTGCAAATACTGCCACCCTGTCAACCTGAGACACTCCTGCTGAGGACTTAAAAAGAAAGTACACAATCTAAAAGCATCTCAGGAGAAACTACGGTTGCCTTTTTATGGTGTACATATTTTACAGCACTTTATGCCAAGTGTACACGTCTTCCCCACTCCTTCTGTCTGAGGCCCAGTTGTAGATCACCTCCCTGTCTTTTATCACCAGGACAAATGGCCAAGGAGTGTGTTTCACAGACACGCTTTGAGGTGGAGCATGAATCAGGAGGGAACACGTGTAAGGACACATGCACACACACACACACACACACACACACACACACAGAGACAGACACAGACACACAGGTACAATATACTCATGCAAGTGCACTCATGCACACACACACACGCACGCACACATACACACGCACACGCACGCACGCACACACACACACACACACACACACACACACGCACACACACGCACACACACGCACACGCACACACGCAATCTCAAGGGCACCCACATGCGCACGTGCACCCTACACACTGTACACTCAGAGAGACAATAATTTGTGTGCACAGGATGCACACAAAGACACACATGCACACAAGCACACACCATGGACATACACACACACACACACAAACACTTATTCTACTGGACAGCGTGAGGTTAGCCTCCAGACAGTGTGTTTGGAAGCTTATCCAAACACTGTGTAGCTTCACCGGCTGTGCTGTGTAAACATTAGGGCCTTGACCCCAAGAGGAGTAAGCATTCTTAAAGTGAGACTTAGTAAGCCTGTTCTTAACCAAACCTCCACACACAGGGAACAGCAAAAGCTGAGATGCATCAAGATCTGACAGGCCAGCTGATAAAATGGCCTAGCAGAGTGCTTCTGGAATGCTCTATAAAGGCCGGGAGTGAGCTTTAGCAAAAACGAGAGCCATTCAACTGACATAGCTCATGTCTGAAGCAATTTTCCACAACACTTCTCTGCGCAGTTTATAATATGGCTATTTTTAATAGTGATTTATATTTAGTTTTTGTAGGCAGTTATAACATCTCCATCTTACAGATACAAATGCATGCACGCACACCAACATAAACACATGCAGGCAGACACACACACACACACACACACAGACACACGCGCGCATGCACACACTGCCGATGAGGGAAAACTGCACCGTGCTGAGAGTAATGGCTAAAGTGGCTCCACTTTCTATTGAAAATAATCTGGCAGCAGAGCACAGCGGCCCTGTGTGTTTTCTTTCTCTGCCAGGGCCCCCCTCACACAGCCTCCACACACACACACACACACACACACACACACACACGTCCATGGCAAAGATCAGTCATCACGGGGCGACACACACTCGCCCACGCTGACTAAGCACTCTGCAGCCACCCTGCCGGTACAGGGTAAGGGTGGGGTGCAGCACCAGGGCCTGGGTCCTCATCCTGGCAGTTAAAATAGTTTAAGCTGACCTTAAACTCTCTCTCTCTCTCTCTCTCTCACACACACACACACACACACACACACACACACACACACACACAAACAGACACACACTTAAACTCATATACCCCCAGCCAAGGTGGGTTACCAGGGAGGAGGAGGTGAGGAGTGAAAGAGAGAGAGAGAGAGAGAGAGAAAGAAACAGGGAGGGAGGCATGGAGAGGTAGAAGGGTGGAGAGCTAGACAAACTCCCCCATTGCAAACTATGGGGATGAAGGAATTTCCTCCATTTCCTGTAATCTGCTGTGTCTCTGTACAAACAGCGGGCATCCCTGGGGAGAGGGCAGGGCTTGGCAAGCAAGCCTGACTGTTTACCCATCACCCACCTGGCAGTCAGGCTCAGAGAGACAGAGAGAGAGAGGTTTAGGGGGGAGAGGTTTAACGCTCCCTTATTTCAACCATTGCTTACTTTGTCACATGCTTACATCAATTAAACGTAAATTACAAACAGAAGGCCTACATAATCATACTACACTCCCTGTCCCCTTGTTTGTCTGCATTTCTGAGACAGAGAGAGAGAGAGAGAGAGGGAGGGAGAGAGAGAGGGAAGGAGAGAGAGATGGGATTGTCTTCTCTGTGCACTTGCTCTATCATACTCTTTTTCTTTCCGCTTCCTTATTCTTCTCTCTCCTGTCTTTTTTCCACTCCTTGGTCTTATTTCATCATTGGCAAATCCAGACAGGGACTCTTGGCTGTACCCATGTGTGTAAATCAGACACTGCTTGTTTAAGTTCCACGAGTGAAGTTCACTTCAGTGTACTTAAGTAGAGATGACATGACGATACACAAGAGTCTACTCTCTCTCTTTTCACCCTCTCTCTCTGTCACTTTCTTCCTCTTTCTCTCTCTGTTTGTCTTCATCCCTTCCTCTCTCTCTCTCTCTTACTCTCCAACTGTCTCTCTATCGTTCACTGCTGGTTTCTCTTTCCCTTCTTACTCAATCTCCTAATTCTTCTTATTTATCCTTGGTACAGTAAGACTGAGGCAGGGCTGTTCAGTTTGGAGTGATTTACATCAGGACCCTCGCGGGGAAGACCGCAGTCTCCTGTGAAACTGCACTCTGAGCTGAGGGAAGCTGAGTGCGGCATTGACGGAGGAATTCCTAAATAAACACATATCATAACAAATCTTCACATGACAAATGGGAGAACATATGAATTTCCATGGTTAAGGACTATTCCTGGAATGTATTTTCATGAAGTTGTTAAAATATCCAACTCACTTGACTTGCACACTCTGGCCTGCAGCTCTGCGCAGTATACAACAGTATGTGCAAGAGCATGTGCGCATACACACTCACACAGGGTCTCATAATATACATACACAAATGCGTAGAAATACATAAACACACACATACACACACACAAACACACACGTCTTTCAGACAAGGGAATGACAAAAATTCATTCCACAACACAAAACCTGGCACAACCCCACACACACACACACACACACACACACATACACCGACCCAACCACCCCTGCTCCCAACCCGATATCATTCCCCTTCCTCCCCAAAATCTAATTGAAGGAAAACATCTGGCCGATCTAATTAAGCCCACTCCCGTGCGCAGCCTGGGCGCCTGGCAGAGTGTGAGAGGGGTGTCCTCAGGCGCGCCTGCCTGCCGCAGGGGTGCGACCGTCTCAGCTCCCGTAACCGGCTGGCCTCCGCCGGGCCCTCACTCGGCCGTTAGGGCTTGGGTTGCAAGACAAACACATGGACAACAGAGCCCCCAGTATCAGGCAGGAGGGAAGCAGGAGTTCACTCACACTCACACACACACACACACACACACAGCAAGAGGACGACGGTGGAAAAAATAATCCACGCCTGCGGGTGGAGTTCGGAGCTGACCTTCGACGTGCGCTTCAAGGTCAAATCAACAGCCTCCCGACACCTCGCGGAGCAGGGGTAATTGGGAGGGCCTCGCTCCGCTACAGTAGGGGCAATGGCAACAAAGCACCCATACCCCCCCTCTGAGTGTTTCCTCTCAATATTATTGCCCTTCTGGAGACTTCCCAACACACAGATAGGTGCTTGGGCAGGACTGAGGGGAGAGACTTCCAGTTGAAACAAAGGCAATAAAATAACTGTTTTTTAGAGGTAAGCCAACACCGTGTGCCGGTCGATTAGGAATAGCCCCTTTATAAGATTAAAAACCTGTCTATCACGTTTTATTTTTGAAAATATCGGTGTCAAAATAGCTATCAGGTTTAGCGTGGTGAGGAATCTGGGTGGTTAAACATCGCTTAAGGTTATAGACCAGCAGGACCTCCAAATGACTGTTTGTAAGAAATGTGTGTGGAGAGGATCTCGACTTGTGCCGTGTGGATGACAGGAGCGAGAGAAGTGAAAATAAACGAGTGGTATTGGGAGCTGTCTGAGGCAGACATCAACACCCTCTCTCTCTCAGGCTGTCAGGCCCGTTAGGAGCATGTGTGGCGATCTGAATCATAGAGAGAAAGAGAGTCTACAGCTTTATTTATCTTGCTCTTATAGAGGGGAGACTCTTTCCCCACCAGCCTTCTGGAGAAATAATCTCTTACAGAAAGAAAGAAAAAAAGAAAGAGACAGAGAAAGAGAGAAAGGAAGAAAGAAAGAAAACAAGTCTCACTCATGTACCTGCGACAATATCTGCTTGGCTCAACCCTTAAAGGTGTAGGTTTTTGAACATTCTAAGTTCCGCAACAATTGAAGGTTCTAAAATTCTATGTTGAATTCAATGAACCCAGATATTCTTTAGAATGTTAATTTCCCAACATTCCCGTCACACCGGTGTGACGGTACTCCTTTAAGGGTTAAAACAGCCAGGGTAAGCAGACAGACGGAGTTTGTAACATTCCTGGGAAATCCATTCAGTCCATTAAAGATCAGGCACACATGTGGAATCGAAAGGCCATCAACAAATAAGAAATATGACAGAGGTTTTTCAAGGTCTGAAACTAACGGATGAGAGAACGGGAGATCTGCTTTCATTCCCGACTACTGTCTTGGAGAGCAGTGCGGTATGGTGCGGTATGGTGCAGCGGGGGACACGGATGGACTGAACTAAATTAGTGCCACACACATGTGACCACAGGGGCTGCTAGCGGAGTGGCCGTGTGGATGACAGGCTGTGGAGAGACGGCCCAGCTGTTGTTAATGCCCCTGCCCCTCCCCCCCGCCCGTCCTCCCCCTGCATGTGTGGTTCACCCTGTGATTCCCATAGCCCACTGAACTCTCGCCAACACCCCCCCAACACCCCCCCCCCCCTTCGGTACTCACGGGTACCTTTTCCGCCTTCTATATTTCTCACAGAGCCTTTGATGGTATAGTGTGACAGTGTTTATATATAAGCGCTTAAAGCCCTTTCAACAGGTGCTAGGCATACTGAGATAGATAGAGCGTCCTTTTGTGGTTACAGATATTCTCAAGTGTAATTGACTTAAAGGTGCAATTTTTCACTCCCTCTAAATCTCAGTCTGCTGTGGCAGTTTGTCTTTGCGCTGGTCAATGACATCATATCTTTTTTTTTTTATGATACACAATAATCTTTTCCATATAGGGCAAATTAAAAAAAATAGTTCTTCCATTGATTGAAAAAGCTGGACGTACCCTCTGCCAGAAGTTGATGTAATGGACTTCCCTAGAGAAGTTGAGGAAGATGTTGGTGTCGTAGGCGTCATCGCCGGCATTGGAGATGGTCAGATTCAGCGAGACATTTCGTACTCCTCCCAGCGCCAAATGAGATCTAACATGGGCCCTGCGAAGGACACAGTAATACATCTTCAATCGGCCCATACATAAAAGTTTGTCATTGTGACAGTCTGTTTGGGCAGCTCTTCCTGTTTCAGGAAGAAGTCCTTATGGCCACCAGCACTTCCATCCTTTGTGCTTGACTTGCATGTTGGGCCCCCCTGCATGTACAGCAAAGTTACACTATACTATGGACAACACACTATACATTCATATTCTGCACATGGTATAGGCCCCATACTATACTGCATCTACAGTAACTACATATATATATATGTAGTTAGATGCAGTATAGTATGGTATAGTATATAATACCACTTTGTGCTGGTGTTCATATGACGTCTGCCTGATGTGATGTGGACACAGTGGTAAGCGCAGCAGCAGACCCTATGTCCTGTTATGAGTTATAACGACACAGGAAAGAGAGCTCTTTAAATACATAAAGAAATTTAAAAAAATAAAAAAACTCTAAACGGGCTAAATGGAGCACCTCCAAGGAGGCAGTGCGAGCCAAGCATGTGTCATGGCTCCCGCGTCCCCCACCCAGCCCAGCACTGTGCCTCATGACGTCAGCGGGCTCGGGCCCGAGCGGAGGGAGTGCCTGCCAAGGCAGTGGTGGTGGTGGTGGTGGTGGTGGTGGTGGTGGTGGTGGCGGTGGAGGAGGAACAGACGGGAGCCTGCTTACCCCGACAGCAGTAGTTTCCCATGGAGTCTCAGGTCGGCGGCGCAGTCATCTGACAGACAGTTCTTCTCAAACCATGTCTGGGTGAGGAGGGGAGAGGGGAGAGAGGGGAAAGAACAGGATGTTTACACAACGTTTCACGACAGACAACGTGACTTGGGACTGTGTGTGTGTGTGTGTGTGTGTGGGGAGGGGGTTTAGACTAGATGGCAACGTAATGTGGGATTTGAGACAATAGACTGGATCCTCCTTGTCGGACTGTTTCAGTGTGCCACATGAGTGGAAGTGCAATCGGAATAAGCTCCACTCTGATGGTCTGCGTGCTCCGCAACACTGAGCAAAGGACTTCAAGGACTCAGATCTCTGTTACTTTTCAAGGCTCCGCAATTGGCCCGTTAAGCCCCGTTGGCGTGATGGAGCGGTGCTGGAATAAATGATTGCAGGAGGTGCTTACAGCCAGGAATGATTTTTTACATTCCTCCACTAATGGCTCCCACCAAAGTGGTGAAAGATGAGGAATCTTCCTTAACCACCAGCCCAAAGGTGCAAACACTCAGTCCATTACAGGGGTGGGCACTGTACAAATAAATTCATCATCAACTTGTCCGAAATCCACACCGCAGAAAAAAGCAGACACCCTAGTCCGCAGCCCAGAACTTTCACCACACCTCTGTGACCTCATTGACACTTCAGTTATTAACTACATGTGTGAGTGAGTCGGGTGCAAGCCACTTCATAACAGCAGACGTCGGTGTCACGAAATTACTCTCAGAAACAGGAAACGGCAGGGTGGATTTGGGGAAATCTCTGATAAAAGTGAGCTACTGTGACTGTGCGGTCCCTCTGAGGGTGTGGATTAGAGGCACCAACAGGGCTTCTGGCCACCGTCCATCCAGTCTAGACAATGTCCCAAAAACACAAAACTACGGTCATCCTAACAAGACTGGGATAGTTATGCTCTGAGTAAACGGAGACTTTAGGAGGACGGCTCCCTTGGGCTCTGGAGAATGACTGAGGTTGGCTCATGAAGATGAGCCCTCTTACCTCGTTCCTGGTGGCGATCTTGTCACCCTTCTTCCAGCGGAGCACGGGATCGAGGGCGGGGAGATCGCGGTCCTGACCGCCCTCCAGCACGTGCTTCCCCAGGCTGTAGGCCACCTCGAACGCGATGGGAGCGAAGACATCCCTCACCTCTTTCTGTTGACACACACACACACACACAGACACATGGTCACACACACACACACAGACATACACATAGACATGCACACAGAGAGAAAAACCGAAAAACCATTAGAGCCAAATCACCTCGGGATGCAACATAACCAATAAAGGTTCTTAGTGTGTGGGATGATTCATTAGAGACTGCTCTCTCCAAAGCACTTCCTAACACAGTCCAGGCTACTGTACTTAGCTGACTCCAGCAGCCCAGGCCCTGCCACAGAGAGACTATCACAGACCGTCATGGGTGCGGGTGGGTAGATGGGTGGATGAGTGGAGTTAGAAAGATGGAAAATGGCATTTGGCAGTCTGATGTGGCGCTGCCCTTTGAAAACAACACATACACAAAAAACTCCATCTTTCTTCTCTCTGGCAGAGCTAGAATGCAGCTCCACAGTATGGAGGAGTGTTTGCCTTGGCACGGGGCTTGGAAACAGTAAAAACACCAAGCGCTGAATAAGATGGAGGGCCGCCCCATGTGCTCCGCACCGGAGGATCCTGATGGAGGCGGCTGGGGGGGGGGGGGACGTGGGAAAGGGAGACCCTGTCCATTAAACATCAATCCGCCCCCGCTTTGAACGACCCCGACAGGCGGAGGGGAGGCTAGCGTTAGCCGCGGGCGTGTCTTTCGCGCCGCTGGGCTCAGCGGGCAACCTCAGGCCACAGCGTGCCACTGGAGTCTGCTGGGCCCTGCAAACAGAGGAGCGTTTCCGGTTGCCTGGTGGGCCACTCACGCTCGTCTCCATTCTTCTGTTTGCACTCGTCTGTTTTATCACTCTGTCCATTTCCCCTACGTCCAGCCCAGCCGCCCGGCCACCCATCCCCTTCCTCAGCCAGGGCCGACACACAAAGGCCGACTTTAACACAGCGTTGCATAAGTTCACTATCTCAGACGGACAGGCATACACACATACACACACACACAGCCACACACATATTCACTTATAGAAATACACACACTCACATACTCCTATACATATACACATACAGACACACACACACACACACACACACACACACACACACACACACACACACACACACACACACACACACACACACACACACAAACTAACACGCACACACATCCTCTACAACCAGGCAGATGTCTACTACCTGGTGAGGTTGAGAGACTTATGGCAGGAAAGAGAGGCTTGTTAATGGACAGGACATGAATGGACAAAAACAGAGGGGTGGTTGGAGGTTATGACTTCTCAGAATGCTTTCTGCGCACAATATGTACCCCAACAACTTAACACCTGCAATAGAAATATTAACTATCGAGGCCAGAACTGAAAACACATTTATCCCACGCAGTGCAGAGATTTAAAAGGGAAGTCTGGGACAGTTTTATCACTCTCATGTTTTGGAGACACTCTCCATTTATCGCATAAAAGCAAAGCTCTTGTGCACAGCAACAGACAATCATTGTTGTATGGGGTGAGAGGTCCCCATGGTGGAGAGGTGAGGCTCACAATGTCATTGTTCAGAGAGAAACACACAACGTTCTCCTCAGACAGAATGAAAGTGAGAAAGAGTCAAAGAGAGAGGGAGAGAGGGGGAAACAGTGGGGAAGAGAAGGGGAGGCAGTGAGAGATGGAGAGAGGGAAACAGTGGGCGAGAGAGAGAGAGAGAGAGGCAGAGAGTAAATGAGAGAGAGTGAGAGAGAGAGAGAGAGAGAGAGATCTGGCACCCAGTGGGTCCCAGGGGTGATTAAAGTGAAATGCATCAAATGGCCCCTGTCAAATGGCCTCGGCGTGACCCTGTCCCCTCAGGGCCAGTCTGCCCTGGGCCCCGAGCATCAGACTATGGCCTCCCACTCTGGAAGTTTATCTTGGACTTTCTCTGGGCCACGGGAGAATTGGGGGGACATGAATGACTCCTTGTTACACAATAAATGTGTTGCACAGACCACCATATATCTTTTTTTCCCCTGTTTTGCACCCTCCGAGATAACCGCGACTCAACCCAAACAAACACAGTTAAAAAATAGTGCGTATTAAGAAATCATAATTTTTTTCCTTTCACTCCCACCCCCTCCCATGTTTTTGGAGAAACAATAATGGCTGATGCTTCCAAGATGTCGCTCGCTCGCTCCGTCGCCGAGTGTGGGAGACGACCGCAGACTCCCTTTCCCTGTGGCCGCCGAGAGGTCAGGACAAAACTCAAGAACCTCCCGGAGACAACACAGCAGGGCCTTCACCTTAGTCACACAGACACAGACACACACAAACACAGACACAGACGCACAGGGAATCAGTGTGTGTGTGTGTGTGTGTGTGTTTGTATATCTGCCTGTGTGTGTGTGTGTGTGTGTGTGTGTGTGTGTGTGTGTGTGTGTGTGTGTGTGTGTGTGTGTGTGTGTGTGTGCATTTGTGTTCGTACTGGCGTGACCATGTGTGTTTGCATGCTGGTGGTGCTAGGTGAGAGTATCTAGTACGGCCACAGCCCTGGCTTTCACAATTTCCCAAATTTCCCAAAATGCCTGTTGCCACCATATCTCCATTCCCCTCTGTAAAACCACCACACCCCCCCCCCCCCCAGGGCTGCCTTTCCCCTCCTGTATTTATAGGCCAGAACAGAGGGGGGCCTGGGAGGCCTGCAGATTGGTGTTAATGGCCCTCTGCGCTGTAATTGGCCCCTCGGCACGGAGCGCCTCAACAACTGCTCCTTACACATCCCCCCTCCCCCCCGCTGCCCAGCTCCCATCAACCCACACCAGCCAAGCGGGTCACTGTGCCTCCGACTGAAGGCGGCCATTGTGTGGGACGTATGGGGCCGTAAAAGAGAAGCAGTGCTTCCTGCCATTGTATCCTTTCCACAGAGAGAGCGCTCGAGGGGGCAGTTATCGGAGGCGTGTGAGCTAAAGGCAGGATGCCAGCTCTGTAAGACACCCACAGAGCAGTTCTGACCGCAGAGTGGCCAGATATGGGTCATCTCCGGTTGAGATCCGGGCCCGATCTGGGTCACAGCTGTTACAAAGTCAACTGCTCTCTGGGCTGTGGGGCTTCTTGTGTGAAAGTCAGACTCTTCTAGGCAAAGATACATCTTACACACTAAGCCAGTAGAGTTTGACTGCCGCAATGAGAATGGGCCACCAAGCAAGTCCAGGCACTGGACCAAAAGGAGAAGTATAACAAGATTTAAAGAAACATTTCAACCCAAGGGAGCCTCTTTCTAAAGTTTGAAATAAATCCATTAACACCTGACAGACCGATATAGATGCATAACAGAGTGAGGCAGATGGCTTAATCACTTGATGAATGTCTTCATCTCACAAAGACACACATCCAAGAGTCTGACCTCATGGTTTTGGAAAAACAGCAGAGAAGGGCATTATCAGCATAAAGCTGTGGAACATGTAACACACCGAACTGATTAACCTTCTCTGGAGATCCAAACCAGCTTTCGGAGAGTAAGAAGTCAGAAAGAAATGAATCAGTCCTTTAATGATCAATGTACTGTATGCGCACATTTCAAAAATAGCTCCGAGTTCTCATTGGTTCCTTCCCACTACCCAACAGTGAAAAGACTCAGAAGGTGGTGATGTAATGAGCTGGTTTGGATTGAGTTGGTGAGTTTGTGATTACTCCCTTTCCCCTTCCCAGCCCCTTCGCATTTTTATTACACCAACTCCATCCTTCAGTGACATGCCAGAATGGTTCAAACCGTCGAGCCCAGCTTTGATCTCACGCGCTTGTTTGCATATCTGGAAAACAAGATGGCAGTCTCCCAACCCCCGGACCCCCCCCCCCCTCCACCTCTCTCCATCTTTCTCTCTCCCCCCCCCCCCCCTCTCTCTCTCTCTCCTGTTCTCTCCTTGCCTCTCTGGGTCTGCCTCTCTGTGCTGGGACGGCAGAGTGTTGTGCCCGGGGGTGGGGGGAGATGAGGTCAGCTCATAAGGACTCGGCTCCGTGTTGGGGCTGCCTCACGCTTGGACGGAAGACTCTTAGCAGCGCACCAGAACGCTCTTCTCACAGAGCGACTCAGGGCCGCCAACTGAAGAGCTATTAAATATATTAAAGGAACCGTATGTAAGATTGTGGCCAAAACTGGTACTGCAATCACTTTCAAATTACTGTAGAGCGGTGTATCCCCTCCCCCTCCCCCTCCCCCCTGACTGGCAGAGCTGGCAACCCGTATGCCGAAACACTACTGATTTCGTGATTAGTAGATAGGTGGAGGGTGGCACATCAGGCCAAAACACAACATGACAACATCAACATCAGTTGAGGGCTGCAACTTCACTTTTTAAATGACAATATCCTGGCCGGACTACTGTTGTCAGTGATATAAGTATTTGAAATTAACATGATTTCTTAATGTCTAGTGAGACATCAGGGCCATTTTAGGATTAATTGAAATACATTTCTTACATACGGTTCCTTTAAGCTCGCAGAGATACACCCGTGTGTACTTAGACATGAGCGCAGACACACACACATACTTAAGAACTGGACATGGGAAATGAGTTGAATAAACTCCAATCACTATTAAGAGTTTGTCTGTGTGTTAGGATTTCCATATATGGGCAGCAGATATATGGTTTTGAGCCCAAAACTGTGTCAGTGTTGCTCAGAATGCGCTATGCAGCAGCATGGTAACAAGCTCAGGGTACATTCTTTCATTAGAGTTCACCCTATATTGACTCATAATAGCTACAGGATGGATCAAACAGAGCAATTACCTCCACATAATCAGTTGGATCCAAGCCTGGAAACTAAAGCATTTGACGGAATAAAGGCCATAGTGTAACAACATGACACAGAAATACACTGCACTGCAGTGGTCATATGGGAACTTGTGAATTCTGTGGTGTATAACGATGATCACAGTCTTGACCACTATGACCACTCTGCTAGACTGCAGACCACTCACACCTAGGCCCATGATCAGTGTCCTACACCTGACACAGGATGCAGCATGAGCTCTGGTCTGTTTTTCTCATTGAGTTGAGAGACATAACCCAACCCCAATCTGCTGCCCATTCTCAACTCCATCTGGAACCAATGAGCATGTCATGAACTGACTCTTACGACAATGCACTCGAGATATCAGAATAAATCGTAGATAAAAGTTTTCTCCCCTTTCATTCAACCCCTGTCAAACTTAAGCCTTAAGATTTTACTAAATAGTGAAATGTGTTTTTTTTAGCTAATGTCATTACAAGGCACTTGGACAAACTATGAAGTATATTTGTTGACAGACCAGATTTAGCCAGATATGTTTTCCAGATCTCAAAGCCAAATTATGTAATATGTCCTTGTATTTCTGAGGAAATGTATTTGTGAATTTGGAGATGAAAATGTATAAACAACAACTGTACTGTTTGTACTTCACTGACCTCCAGCAGAAAGTTATCCAGAGGGAATAAACAGAATGGGGGACATGATGAGGGAAGACAATATGAAAAGGCCTCCTAAGCCTGTACTGTATTAGCCTACATTAAAATAAAAAAATAAAAACAGATTTTTCTATGATCACCCTCCAACTCAGGTTAAAAACTCTAACAGCTAAATGAAATTCCAAACCTCCATATTTTCTCAATAAGCCAGTGGACCTTTTCAAAAGACCTCTTGAAACCACAACAGGGCCTTTGCTAACCACAAGGCATGAAACACCTGCTTTGGCTGCCATGCTGGTTCAAAGCACATACAGTATACCAAAGGATGAAGTAACCCTTAACCTAAATCAAAACACTGTCAACATTATTATCTGACATTTAACATGAAAAATGTGCCCTGTTCTATTAAAAGAGTACATGACCTTGTGAGTGAGCCAGTTCTAAAATCAGTAATGTCATAGTGCTTGAGAAACAGTTACTCTTTTGATGTGGCCAGAACCATGATAGTGTTGGTCCTTGTCACTTCTCTATTTATGGGGGAAAAAATACTGGTTTAAATAGTTTCCGATTGCTGTGCTAACCCCCAGGGAAGGCAGTTATGTTTACTCCCATGAGAATGGTCACTTATTACAAAAGTTCAGCTGCTTGAAGATGTGAGTGCATTTAGTTAGTGTCAGCATTCAGGGAGTGAGGGAGCATTTGGGGGGCCTATCTGCTACCCTGGCAGGGAACTTGTTCCATCTGTGTTCTCTCCACCTCCCATGCGCTAATACAACACCCCCACGGACACGACATACACACTCGCATTCTTTCTTTCTTTCTTTCTCTTTCTTTCTTTATCTCTCTATCTCTCTCTCTCACACACAGTCATGCACACACAAACAAATACAAAGACATACAGATATGCACACATACATACTTACAGCACACGCACACGCACACGCACACGCGCACACACACACACACACACACACACACACACACACACACACTCCCCCATACTGTCGCACAACCCTCTGACAAGACCCAAACTCCTCTAGATTTGAATCGCAGCCAACTCCGACCAAACTCCCCCACGCGACTCGACTGATACTCGCGGCAGACAAACTGTCCTGCGGTGGAGACAGTTTACTCCGAGCCCTGCGCGTTGACCCATTCGGTTTGGGAGACACACATAACTCAACAATTAAGGGCAAAACGCAGAGAGATGAATTGCTCACTGGAACCACGGCCACATAAACACAAATTACAGTAAACCTTTTTTTTATGGCCGTGCACGCGCATACATCAGGTAAAAGGCATTCGGCGTCTGTCCCTCACGCGGCTGAGAGCGCAGCTGGGAGTTATAAAGCGGGAGCAGAGGTGCCATGCTTCCCTGGTGTAAATTGGCAGATGGAAAACGTTTTCTGCTCGAGACGAGCCCGCTAAACGAAATCATCTTTCATTCTCTATTGGGAAGGCTGTCAACGAATTTAGGGCTTTTTTCGGCCAAGCTTCAGAAGATTTGTTGTTCCAACATGCACGAAGCATTCAACAAACACTGGGGATTATACCCGCGCCAACACATATATACTTTTAAATCAGTCTCAGTCTTCAAATACTGTAGCACTCCGATATCTCCACAGACATTACCTTTTGGGGGTATATCTCGGGTCAGCATTATCCATTTCATG
This sequence comes from Alosa pseudoharengus, assembly GCF_046254945.1. Lineage (NCBI taxonomy): Eukaryota > Metazoa > Chordata > Actinopteri > Clupeiformes > Clupeidae > Alosa > Alosa pseudoharengus. Next base: position 20,093,601 of record NW_027468620.1, on the reverse strand, counting down.
TTACCGAACAGAGAAATCCTATCGTTTTGCCCTTCAGATATTTTTTTCTTTGCTTTTTCTTCACATATGCTTGGCAGTTTCCTGTTATAAACACTTCAGCATCAGATCTCCTTGTGGGTCATGTTTATTGAAATGCTTTTCATAGCAGTGAGACCACACAGTATCCATGTCCCAGGGGGAAAGACCAGTGTAGTGAGAGGAGTCACCATTAGTGGACAGCACATGTACAGTACACATGAGGAGAGTGTAGGAAGGTGGATGAGGGGAATATGGGGAACGTGTGCAGGGCCATATTGCAACAGCACATGGAACTCCATTCCATTCCCAGAATTCCAACCTAGTGCCCTCTATCATCCTATACCCTGTTTCCTGGATGACTCCTTGATGTTACCTTATCCGGCTGTGTTGTGGGAGTCCTAGCCAGGACATATGCAACTCTCTCTCTCTCGCTCTCCCTCTCTCTTTCGCCTTCTCTCTGTCTCCCTCTGTCACTCACTCACTCTCCTTTCTCCCACTCTCTCTCTGCACCCAAGCCAAACGGCTTTGGAGTAAAAAAGAAAAAAACGCATAGGAGGGAGATGGGGAATTTGAATCAGGTCCTTTTATGGAAGCAGCCTTGACTGAGTGTGCGCCTTTGCGTGTGTGAGTGTGTGTGCGCGTGTGTGTGCGTGTGTGTGTTTGTGCACGTGTGTTTGGGGGGCGAGGGGGATGGTGGGTGTATGGCTTCAATCAAGCCCCTTAAGCTTTCAACACAAGCACAGGACCCTCTCTTCAGAGGCGGGCGGTACAGAGACATGTGACCTTTCAGCTCGGTTCGTGACATCTGACGAGTTGCACCTTTGTGTCGCTGCACCACTGCCGGTAGCTACTGGCAGACCGGCTCATTTTCCTTCTATTACAGGTGGTTGCAGCCGGGACATTAGTCCTTACTGCCAGAATGCCAGTGATCATTTCATAACTCAACCCCCCATGCTGTGATGCCTCGTCTTGTTTTTTCCTGATGAGGGAATGGAAATACAATGATGCAAAAAAGATGAGGCTTGCTGCTCTCTCAAGTGGTGCCCAAGCTGTGGGATGTATGCTAGCATTATATGGAGGGGTGAGTCATACCACTGCGAACAATAGGAAAATGTGTTTTTAGATAGAGGTCAAGCACCCTGAGTCTTTTAAAATGGTTAGTCACCCTGCCCCATTCAAAAGAAAAACAGTATACGGTAGTACACTGCATGAACTGTAACTTTGGAAAATGGAGTATTGTTATACGAGGGCATACACTACAGCAATCTAAGTCTCATTAATAACAACAATAAACACAACCTTATTACCACCAGCGGCTCCTCTCACTTAATGGAGGGGATGACGATTGAACCATATGTGTCTTGGTTGCTGATGTTTTGTTTTGGCCAAACAACAACACATCAACGCCACCAAAAACAACAACTCAGTTGTTTTAGGGCTTCCCTCCTAGGGAAGATATACTTCCTGACCATCTAGATAATGTAACGCTGTGCACAAACAGGAAACGGTTCCTTTCCACTCTTTTGCATTTAAAATCACAGATGCTGCCAGATCCTCTTAGCAACCGAGGCGTATTGTGTTGATACACACAAGAAATCTCTAGGCAGGATATTGGAGGTTTCAATACCAAAGATAGCATCTAAAAACTACAGTACTCTAGGGGCAAACATACCGATCTATGAAGCCCCATCAGTGGAGAGCAGTAAAATATTAGCATACACCGTAGATCCGCATTAAGTCAGTATCTCAGTTGGATTTCCTTAAAAGGTGCTTTTCCTATTTCTATCACCTATTTGTCATGGCTCTGAGCCTACTGCACTGAAAACGATAGGATATTGGAAATACAGTACTGCACTATGAAGCCAGTGGACACAGAGAGGGAGAGCGGGGATGGCAGTGCCTCTGCCTCTGCGCAATCTTTTTCGAGATTGGGGATATCCTTTAGGGAGAGGCAGTGGATAAGCTTACATGTCATGCATGATAAGGCCTGCAGTTTTATCATTCTGGGCCCGACGTCAACTCAGGCCAGTCCCATCCTGGTCTGTCAGAACTTGTTCCAGATGCTTCCTGTAGCTGATGAGATCACTGGTCAAAAAAACTATGCCATTTGACCTCGTAACCCCTCTTCACATCCACCCACCCACACACACACACACCCACACACACACAAACACACACACAGTACATTATCGTGTCCATTGTGTGTGGATTCTTCAATTTGCCCTCAATCTGCCCGGTGAAATCATGTTTCAGCAGTAGGCATCATATCACACTATAAACGTGCTCTGGTGTGGCCGTGCGTCTGACCTCTCGTGCGCACAGCACCGCGGCTCGGTCACACATACAGGAAACAGACTGTTGACCGTGAGGCTACAATAGCAAAGAGATACATTTCCAACAACAACTGTGAGTCTGATAAGAGGAGGACAGAAGAACCAGGCTCCGTTTGCTGACTGCTGTTTTCAGTGGCTCCCCTTTCTTTGTTGAGAGAGTGGCCAGGTGGAAAACAGAGCAGGGAGATTAGGGTCTATTATCACCATGGCCAGGTTACTGACCCCCGGAACATGGGGCCTGATGTGTGTGTGGACGATCATTGGTCATGGAGAAGCCCAGAGCAACTCTGCGCCGCACAGCTTTCGTGAAGCCCTACCTATTTCAACAAGCAACGTGTTTCATTCTAGGTGACAGTAAAAGTCTGCAGGGTCCTATTAGCTTAGCTGAGTTGGTTACAAAACTGCTGGTACACTAGCGTCTATTGTGGTCATGCAGTGCTTTTATGGGAGCCACAAACTAATTTCTAAACAAGATTGTTAACATCATGTGAACAAAGGACAAAAAAATTAAAAAGCAGAGTTTAAAACAATGTGTGTGTGTGTGTGTAAGCTTTCAAAACTGCTCAATTTAAACTGTAGCAACTGTAGACGACAATGCATTTTGTTCACCAACAACTAGCCGACGAGCATTTGCATTAGTTTGCTCATTTGAAGCTCTGGTCAGCAGTCAGACTACAAAGGTCCGGCGCCAAATAAACGTGCGCTACATGCATTGTTCCTTTCCCATGCCATCATGGATATTATTAGGTCAGGCACAGTTCCTGCTTATGCTATGTACTTCAAAAAGATTTCACACTAGCCTGAAAGATGTGCAGGCCAGAGCCTTGTTTTAGTGGAAACTAAGTGGTGATTCTGCTGCTTTCCTGCTAAGCCGCATTCAAGATCAAATGGCTCTTGAAATGGCATTCCAAACAAATGAAGTGGGCATGCAATGTTCTTCCTAAACCTACGAGTGGTGCACGTAACACAAAGTAGGTTGTCCTAGAACCCAACCCCAAGCCTGGCAACCGCCTCAGAGGGTGATACGTGCAAACTGCCACTTCATCTGGACTAGATCTTATTTGCCTTTTCTCAGACTAGAGGATCCATTCAATTTTTCCACCGTATTTACTCGGGGATGGTTGGCTCTTTGCATTTTAATATTTTTCCATCCCGTGTTTTATAAATAGGTGGCAGAGTTGCCAGTATGTGTTTAATAGGGGACAGCTGGATATGATTACCTTCCTGCCAGCTATATCCACTGTATCAGCTTTCTTGGCCTTAGCTAAATGAAAACCAGTAGAATGGCATCAAGGGAATGGTGCATTTCCAGTGAACTGTACATGGTGGCAAGGTAAATGGAGGTAGTGTAGCAGGCCATGTCTGCCTCTCTGGTGACTCCACTGATGGAGAGTTTGACAAAGGAAGGGGTTAAGGGGTCTCCATAACCTAAATCTCTGGGTCAGTGGGTTGCCATCACACCAGCTGAGTCTTGAAAACAAACAAAAAAGAAAAAAAAGTGATATATTTTGGAAAAACGCTCTTGTTGAATAGTTTAAGCTGTACAAGGTCATGGGGTGAAAATCTGGGAGGCAGAGTAAATGTTTTCAAATGCCCCCATTAAAACAAATGGCCACTCCACATTTCCAAACAGACGAAGCTTCTCAGTATGGCACCTCTGAAAAACTAGGCCAGAACAGTGTGCTTGATAGCCACCACTGAAAAGACATGTCTGCATACGAAACGAGACTGCTATACATGGCATAAGCTGGCATCAGTTAACGGCATATTCCAGCATGTCCCCTATACGTCACCGCACGATCATTGCTCCTCACCTACTTTAATTACCATGCAGTTCCACTGCTCATCTCAGTCCTCTGGGGCAGACTGCACAGCTGCAGCCCAGGGTAGGGCAGATATCTGGAGTTTAATGGCGCCCTAAATATCCAGGGTGGCAGTTCCGAGGTCAGACACACAGACCTGATGGAGATGTGGAGCGCGGTGACAAGAGCTCCAGGGAAATGTCCCGAGATAAATCTGCAACTGTTCGCAGGCACAGCCTAATTTAGACTCTACTTTCAGCATTAAAATGCACCTCATGGAAGGCTGGTTGAGGTCATGGCTGGTACACAGATAGTTGGGCCAGTGAATGGGCCGTATTATCAACAAATACATGCAACTGTGTACAATATAGTGAAACAGTTGGGGGATGAGGATGAAAGATGGGGGATGAGGATGATGAAAACATTAACGACTGCTGGCACGGCGACGAAAAGCTGTTTACGCAAACTTGACCACGTGCTACACTCTGGGAATTTGGGTATCTTACCGCGCAATTATGCTTACTTTTTATGATGGAACACATCAACAAGGCTTAAGTTCTAGGCCAGAGGATAAGACTCGTGCTCTTTTTGGCATGGACAGGCTGACACATTTATAGCAAACTGTTAACAACTGAAACCTGGGTGGTTTCAAATACCTCTATGCTTCTCTGTGCCATTCCAAAACTAGTCAAGGTGTGCATTGTTTTTATGTGAACATTATTGCATTGTTTTCATGTAAACATTGTTTCATGCTTTGCTAATCATTTGGCAAGCGCGGTGGGCTGATTAAATGTCATGTGCTGTACAGTCTGTGTGTGACTTTTTGTCTCTTGGCATAGCATGGTTGTAAAGGAAGTGAAATTGACAATTTATTAGCTCCTGTAAAGTTCAGGAGTCTGGTTAAAGATTTCCGTAAGGCTACAGAAATCAGACCGATTCAGGATAAAATACCCAGCCACCAAAAGATGAAATGCTTGTCAAACACGTGCTATTTTTCTAGCGTACAGCCTCTTGTGATCAGAGGAAACAATAAATAGCAATGAATGTGCCAACCACCCCTGATGACTACACTCACACTCACTGAGATTTTGAGGGATGACAGTAACATGAGCTTCTCCGATTCTGGCCTCTACTCATGAAACTTCTGGCTTCTGGTGATTATCCCAAAGAATGTCTGACATCCATCATGAATATGACAAAAAAAAAATGTTTTTCTCCTTTAATCTGAGGTACAAGTGCTCAGAGTATGCCGTTTATTTGGCTAAAAATAACCAAACAAAGAACATCTGGAGCTCTGGTATGCTGTTCCATCCTCCTTGCCAATAGAAACATGTTTGAAATGATCAACATGAAACAGTTACATAATATCTTACATTTTTCCACCAAAAAATCTTACAACTGTAGTGGTACAGATTTTCACTGTGTATTATTGTTCATCACAACTGGTTTACTCAGTGCTGCCTTGTAACTTTGTGTTAACCTTGGCTAAGATGTCTGTGATTTCAGTACTCTTTTCATCCATCATCAGTGGGTGCTAAGTCAAAGCCTCTCCTGTTGCTTTACAGTGCTTTAAAATAAATAGAACCCCTGCTCTGACCATATGTCCATTAATTCACTTTCTATACGGTGCTTTCCTAATTAAAGAGCAGAATATCACAGAATTAATGGTTTATACAGTTGGCCAAAGCAGTGACCACTAAAGACTACTGTAAACCACTATTTCTTAATAAGTTAATTTGATTTGTATCCTTTCTGAGATCCCATAATACTCTTTCTAAGTTATATTTGCAATAATAATTACAGAAACAATTACAGTCTTGTATAACGTGAGACAGAGTTTATTTGGTTTAATTCGATTTCATCACATACTGTACAGCTGTTAAGGTAACAGGAGTTGAGTTACTTTCTTACATTGACGTTCCTCCCTCTCATTGGTTGCTATCCTGAGCTACAGTTAATTTTTCTCCTCCTGAAAAGGGTCAGCGAGGAGACTGACCATGCGCTCACGTGTCAGTGTGAAGGCAGTCAACCAAACCCCCAGCCACTTTTCCATCACCAGGGCCAAGCCCCGAGCACCGGGCCCGTTGACACAACATAAGCTCATGAACCCACTGTGACGTTAGCTTCTATAGCGGGGTTCGCTGTTTTCACAGCACGTTTTCAGGGGAGGAGGATAGAGGTAAGGGAAGGGGAGGGGGCACAGCAGAGCCCCCCTACACACACACACACACACACACACACACACACACACACACACACACACACACACACACACACACACACACACACACACACACACACACACACACACACACACACAAGCCCATGAGAGAATCCAGTGGAGCACCAGCTGGCTTCCATTAGCATACCTCTGCTAGCGAATGGGAGGCCTGGTTGATGTGGGTAGACACTCAAGCTAGATAAATGACAGGATTGGCTAGGGAGGACAGCCCCCTGAGATGGCAGGCAAATCAGGTCTGATGATAGTCATTTTGCTTCTTCTCGGTGACACAAGCAATTATGTTACTTGTACGCACATACATGTATGTGTGTTCAAGACGTCAGCACATTTAAGAAAGGGGCATTTACAAAATCACATATTAAGGTTGGCTAAGGTATTAGGCTACCCTTAATTATTATCTTGATTGGCTACATCTTTCATCTATGACCATTGTTTTGGAAAGATTCAGAAACTATACTCCCAACTCACCATGGAAAGTGATGATTTTGCCCAAACAATGGCAACATTCTGGAAGCAATTCATTATGTATCCACCATTTCTAAACAATTCTCAAAACTTCTCAACCAATCACACAGCACCAGACAAACGGTGTAGTTTGGTGGGGTTTCACCCTCAGCCTGACGTGTTTAGGCAAATGGTCCATGCTGTGCAATGCCGGTAATTGTATGTCATGGCCGGAGCCAGCTAACACGCCTATAGCATATTTGCTCCTCAATCAACACAATAAATGCATGGCTATCTATAATCTAAATCCAACAATAACCATGTCTGGCCTGGCCAGACTAAACAAGCCCCAGACACCTCACGGCCATGACTGCTGGTTCCACACGCACTTCAAACAAAGCAATTTCGCCAACTCAAACAGCATCTCGACTCAAACAGAAATCTGCACGAAATGAAAGAATATTTCACTAACAGCAGGCACATGGGAGGTGGGGGCTATGTAGTGTTACAGTTGACAGAGCTGTTGTTTGGGATTTTTATGATTTACAGAGAAATTGACAGATGCTAAGAAATAGCCTTGTGTTCCCGTGTCCAGACTATGAAGAGGCCTTGTTGATTTTGTCTAGTAAAGTTAGAAACCTTAAGTTCACTCAATTCTCACAACCCAGGTTCCCCTCGGGTTACATGTCAGTCAACCATTTCATGTCCGGCATGTTTTAATGCTTCTAGTCATTTGTATATTTGAATTTTAGACAAGTCGCTTTGCAAACACCCATCCTTCAGTACACATTCTGCAATGTGAATTACGCCCTTGGGAAATAGTTTAGGTATTGGTGGCCATGCTTGACTCGAGTATAAGCTATAGGAATCGTTTGCTGTGGCCTATTCCCCCCTTCCCCGACCCCTTCAACTAAACCCCAAAAATACCACAAATACCAGGCCCAACCACAGGCACATGAGGTTTGTTTGGGTCTTTCACTTTAAGCACAGAGTTTCCTCCAGTCTTTGTCCCACTGCTTTCTCTCTTTGGTGGATTTTCGTTCTAATTACGCAGAAAACCGGGATGTAAGGATCCGCTTTAAAAGCAGTTACGCGCAAATCCAAAACGCATTGGATCTCAGCGTGTGGTCACGCGAGACTGCCTGCACAGAGTGCGCGCACACGCGCACACACACACACACACACACACACACACCCACTGACACACACCAGGGCCTGTTGATGATTAATACGCCGTCTTCATTCGCTTCGAAGTGTGTTTATCCCATTCACACATTAGAGTTTGCCAAGAGATGCCAACTATGTGGGGCGACACCAGATCCCCACACTAATGCCCCGGCCCACACAGACACATCTGAGCCGCTTAGAGCTCTCAACAAGCACAGTTATGACTCCTATGCAAAGCATCTTACACACTTCAATAAATCACCCGTGCACAAACATCCACCAGTCTTCTGACGTCACCAGTCACAAACACAGTCTACTATCGCCTCTGTAGATGCACCAAAAATGCACTTATGAAAATAAACTCTAATGATTATGCCACTTGGTGTGGTTGGATGTGGTAAATAAACAGCCAATTCAGTGTGTTTAGTAGTGCCGCGTCAGTGTGCTTTGTTTGCATACAGAAAAAAAAACAGCCATCATGGAATGATATACAGCCATAGCACTGGCTAGTTCACATGCATAAACTATGTGTGGCGCTGCTGCAACTTGAGAAGTAGTGAGTGTCACAACAACATCTCTTCTCTCAGCTGACCTACTATTATTTCTGACATGACACACAGATGACTGCCTCAAGTTGTCTGATCACATCGGTCACGCTTAAAAACTGTTTGACGTAACCTGCCACTTTCATGTGACAAAGGTACTACCGGTACTTAGAATCTGGCAGCTCATGAAGCCTGCCACTATCAATGCACTGATTGTTAAGAGAGAGTGAGAATATAGACCCTGTTTGACAAACTTCACATTGTAGCAGATGCTTATGCCTGCGCATGCGCAAGTGTGTTAGCTTACGTGTGTGTGTGTGTGTGTGTGTGTGTGTGTGTGTGTGTGTGTGTGTGTGTGTGTGTGTGTGTGTGTGTGTGTATCCATGTGTATGAAATTGGTGTACACTATAAAGAAACATATGCCAGCCCTCTTGCTCTCTCTTTCCACAGCTCCCCCAGAGAGAGAAAGGGCCTGCAGTGGCCTGTAAACCTGGCCCGCGCAGCGGACGCTCTTTGTGTGGGCACTCTTGTTAGCAGCAGCGATTAGCTGGGGGCCCTCAGGCCACGGCCCCCTAAGCTGTGGCTCCTGCTCTCAAACGGGCCAATTAGAACAGAGAACAAAAGGCCACTATGCAGGAACAGTATGGTCTGCCCTGACCAGTGGGCCCGGGCCTGTGATAAATCCATTCACAGTCAGGGACAGAGCAGGACGCTAGTGGACTCAGAAAAGGACTCCATGTTATTTACATCTGCTTGCTTTAGGGTGAGGATGTGAGGGTGACACATATAATGAGGTTAATTCATATGAGATCCTGAGCTCCCCGGGGGCTGAAGTCTTGACCCAAGTGTGACCGGTCTACTGACCAATTAGCTTTATGCATTGTGTTCTCATGCATATGTTTGCATGGACACTGCTGCACACCCACACAATTTGATTCTGGGGGCTACGCTGTCAGAAACAGCCCAGAATGAAATTTTGACATACATGTAGAATGGAAGTAAAATGGAGCCAAGAGTATTTGACTTGGTGACATGCTGATCACTGTGAATAAAAATAACAAAAAATTTGTTTTTATATTTAGTCTAGAGAAAATCAGGGTGGCGCTCACATAAAGCCCCTTATGTAACACACACACGCATGCACAGTGCAGAATGAAGTTGGAAAACAACATGGTTTGGCCTGACAAATACTGGAAATGTTCAGTGAAATGTTCACAGCGCAAACCCAGCTTGGCCATGGCAACACACAAACAGTCATTACATGGCCCCAACTCAGACTGTGAGCTATGAGCAAAGCACTGGATTTAAACAAGACTCTGGACTCTGGCCTTGCTTGAAGGGTCAGAGCACAAGCCTATGGACATGTGGACCCCCACACCCACCCTCCCTGGAGGGAGACTCACCCGGACGTGTGCGGTGTAGTGGTGGCAGTCCTGCTGGTTGACGTCCAGGCTGAGGGCCTGGCTAAGGATGGTGGTCTGCTCTCTGTTGTGAGTGAAGTAGACCCGTGAGGGCTGGCCCTTCTGCCGCTTGTCCACATCAGCCGTGAGGTTGTACAGCAACTCTGAACAGAGAGGGAGGGGGGGGGAGTGCATGAGAGGGAGAAAGAGAGAGAGAGATGGAGGAAGAGAAAATCAGAGAGGAAAGGAGGCCCACAGGCAAGTCAGGGGTACAGTAAATGTATTACACCCACCCACCCACCCACCCACACACACACACACACACACACACACACACACACACACACACACACACACACACACACACACACACACACACACACACACACACACACACACACACACACACACACACACACACACACACACACACACACACACACACACACACACACACACACACACACACACACACACACACACACACACACACACATACGCACAGGACATGACTCATTGATTCAAATACTAACACATGGGTTTAAACAGAAAGCGTCTGTGGACACTGCTGTTAAAAATAAACCCTTGTATCATGAACATTTTGCAAGTGATGGCACTCGGTCAAAACTGAGTTAACAGGCTTAATTCCCACATTGATAGAGACCCAACACAACACTGGGACTCCATCCAACTAGTCCCCATTTTGACTTAAGCCATGCTTCCTAACAGGGAGGCTAGCAGCACTTAAGGCCTCTGTTTAAAATGTAGATGTGAAACCATGCGGATGAGGTCAGGGTTTAGCCATGTTTGTGTGGTGGAACACCCCTACGGTGCCAAAGAGTTGTTCCTCATCCAGACAGAGAGAGGAGAGAGAGAGAGAGTGAGAGAGAGAGAGAGGGAGGGAGAGAGGGAGGAAAAAAACGACAAAAGAGGAATGAAAAAGTGCAGGTCTGAAGCCTGAAGTGGTTGCCTCACAGGGTGTTGGTGCTTGTAGAGGAAACTCTGGGAGGGGTTGTACTTGGGCAAAGCACACTGTTCTCTTTTCAGCAAAAAATAAAAAATAAAATCAAAAAGTGAAAAGGGATGCGGTGACCTCACTCAGCCGATGGAAGGGCGGCTGTCGTTGGGGCGTCACCAGACGCGAGGTGCTGCAGTTTTCCAGCGGCGATGCCAAACGGTCAAACAGAGCGGTCCTTATTCCCACTCTCTCTGGCCCGCAACCCCTTTATGTAACAGACCCCACGCGCTGTCACACACCCACATGAAAAACAACCCCACCCAGCCTGACAGGGCCATGTGCACAGCCACTCCTCACCTCACCAGTAAGAACACTACTGCACTGAGGGGACTCACTCACCACACCCACCAGTTGTGGAAAGACCACACCCACACTTGTGTCACTATCCACACCCACTACCTGACCAATGAAAACTCTCAGCTCTAAATCCTGGCTCCACCTATAGCTTGAGGTCATCATGACATCACATGCTTTGCGTATCCTGGGTGACATATAACCATAAACAAATGGGAACAAATTCTGAGTCTGTTCACTGGTTATAAATAGAATCGGAATCCTCAGAATCACTGGTTACAAATAGAATCACATCTCTTGAGGTACAAAGGAGCATGGCAGATATGGTTCTGCTGCCCAGTGATGACTGAATAATGGCTTCCTCACCGATCTGTCCAGGAACCTGTTTGCCTCTGAAGAGGAAGCAGGCGGTGACGTTGAAGCAGTTGAGGTGCTGAGGACCCTCATGACACTGAGGCACCGTGATGTTGATGGACACAGGCAGGAAGATGGACACCTCCACCGTGATGACGGGCCGGGTCCTGTGGAAGCCCAGAACCAGACCAGAAATGGCACATCACACAACAGGGAAAATGATCACATGACTTTCAACAAGGAACTTAACAGGCAGCTGGAACTCAACTCAACAGCAGTTGAAGATTTCACTCACCTTAGCAGAACCACACTGTCGGTCATGAAAGCACCTATGGTCACGTCTACGAAAAAACAAACAAAAAAATGTCATAAGTAATAATGAGCATTACATCTGTGAGTGACTATTCCAAATCAGCAACATTACATTAGAATGAGGAAACAAAATCAGAACGGTAATGTCTACAGCTACTAAACATCTGAATCATGTATAATCTGTTTTTTTTTTTTATTTCAGTTTTTATTTTAGTTTTCACAAGGGTACAGGGGCCATGATGGTAAGGTTCGTTTTATGTCTTTCTTTCCTTTCTTTTTTGTATTCCATGAATGTGCAAGTGTCCAGGGAGGAATGCTGTAAACAAAATACCACAACATCACGCGGACAGCTATCCCGACAGGGGAATGTGTTAAAAGGCTCCATCGGAAATTAAGACAGCACTTCATTTCTTCACACTTGTCACTGCAAGAGAGTGGCTGTTTTTTATATTCTTGTTATTGAAGCTGTTGTTCCTAGGATGAAAAACAAACTAAAGCAAGGTGCCCCTGTGTCTGAGCCTGTGCGCTTCCCAGCAAAGGGTTTCTATGTCTGGTGGCCCGGATATCATTACATTACATTACGTTTCATTTAGCAGACACTTATTGACCAAAGTGACTTACATATGTTAGCTATATTACAAGGGATCACATTGTCCCCGGAGCAACTTGGGGTTAAGTGCCTTGCTCAAGGGCACAACGGTGGAAGCCGGGAATTGAACCGACAACTTTCAGGCTACTGCACGCTAGCCCAGCTCCTTAACCACTACACTACCATCGCCCTCGAGATATCAAAGCATTCCCTGTGAGTTCTGATTTTGCACGGGTCTGAAGTCAAATATGTTTGTGCCGGTCGGTAAATCTGTGCCGTGGGGGTATGGTGAAGTGTGCCAAACCTGGGTAGCCATTTCCATCCATGTCCACATTCCCCGAGATGGACTGGCCAAACATCCTCAGGCCCGGATTAATGCTCTGTCCAGACAGCCTCTGTGGACAATCAATCAAGGTGACAATCAGACGCATTGATCATAACCTCTACCCGTGCAGTGGTTCATCCATCACTGTCTGGGAGGTAACCAGCGCTCTGACCCTCTCACCCATTCATCCCTCCCACATTCAGACTCTCCACTTGAACCCCAATCCCTTGTATGTGTGGGCAGTACAGCATTGAGTGCACACCTCTTTTGCTTACCAATTCCCTGACACAGAGATGGCTATTAGAGTCTCATACGTCATGTTTTGATGGATAGACCGCTACTTAATACGGCTAATCATTGATTTGTCTGTAACACCCCCCTCTAAATGATTACAATCAACACACTTCCCCTATTCTTTGTGTAATGCAACCCAATTAGATTACCATTCTTTCAATTGCAGCCAATAGTTACCACAATTACAAACAATGTATGATTCTTCTGATTGTTTTTACTAACAGTAGAGTATATTTTCAGACCAAATACAGGCGTATTAACATCTATGAATAGCTCTGTCTGTGTCGAAATGTCTGAGGCCAAATAAAATGACGGTGGAAGTTACCTTATGATGTATCAGCCATCAATAGACGTAACATTAGCAGCTAGTGGTGTTTGCTCTGTGGCAAGACCAATAAGCTTTTCAGAGACTTTTTGCTTGTTTAATGATAAATTTACACAGGGCAGAGACCCAAGAGTGCCTCCCCACCTCCCCTCACAGAGAGAGACACAGTGCTGACAGATAGGACCGATTACCATGGAGTATTTGCTGGTGATCCCCTTGGCGTCCCCATGGTAAATGTACACCGCTCCACCATAGTCGTCCTCCTTGGGGGCTCCTATTGCTACATCTACAGTAGAGGAGACACAAAACAGGAAAGACAGAGAGAGAGAGAGAGAGAGAGAGAGAGAGAGAGAGAGAGACAGAGAGAGAGAGAGAGGGTGAGAACAAATAAAACCAGGTAAAAAAACAGACAGAAAGTGAGAGAGAAAGAAACAGAAATGGAAAGAAAGAGAGGGGGCATGAAAAGACAGTGAGCAAAAGAGACAGAGAGGGAGACACAAAGAAAGAGAGAGAGAGAGAGAGAGAGGAAATGAGAGTGAAAGAGAGGAAGAGTGAGAGAGTGAGAGAGGAAGTGAGAGAAAGCGAGAGAGAGAGGGAGAGTGTGTGAGAGAGAGAGAGAGAGAGAGAGAGAGAGAAAGAGTAAAGGGGGTTAGAGAGGAGATGAGAACAGATGAGACAGATCCAGCACTGCATCTGGGCAAAAGTAAACATGACCAGCGAAAGGCCCAACTGGAATCGCACGGCACACCACTGCCCACTGTGTGTGAGGAGCCCCACAAACCCCCCTGTTTGCATGAAGCCAGGCCCCGCTTGGCCAACACACGCTGTTAAGTCACTTAATGGACACTTAAGTGTTGTCCGTGCTCATAAAGCAGTGCGACTTCTGCACCAGTGGAAACAGCACCATAAAGAACAGGCTCTGGATTTACATGAGCTGTCTCTGTTCCATCCAAACAAAACATGTGGAAAACGAACATTCTAACCTACAGAACAACACTCCTTTGTCATGCTTTGCAGTGTGCAAAAAAAAAAACCCAGGTGTTCGGATTCGACACTTATACTCAAAAGAAGCTCAATGAAAACCCCTTGAGATTTTCATGACTATTCTTTTATTACTCAAGCAGGTTAATTTTCTTATTTACATGCAGTTATTTACCAGCTTGCATTTCACTGGCAAATAACATTCCATTACGAGCACAGCAAATATCTCGGGGGTCAGGGGTCAGGGGGGCTCAAGCCTGGCACATGCACTCTTGTAAACACTCACATCACATGTATGACTTCCAGGAAAACACCCGGCCGCCCAAAGACTATTAGGCCAGCTTATCATTCTACTCAGGCTACTGTAGTGCCCATGTGGTGGACTTTACAAACAGTGGTGTGTCCTGCCTGCCTAAGTGATTGCAAAGAGGCACTTTGTTTGCTTTGGAAAGGCAGGTATTTGACTTCAGCAGTTCACTGTGGGCTCTTCAAGGTCAATTACTCTTGAATGATTCACAAGCTCAGTCCTCAAGCTGTGGAGAAAACTTGAGCTCCTTTCTGCATATCAGATATGAAGGCTCTGCCATGAGAGCACCCTGAGCCCTATCGGAATAACATGGGGAGGGAGGGGGGCGGGGGTATGAACTGAGACCAGAAAATAACTTCAAGCTTCCTTGGTCTCGAGTGTGCATCACTTGCCAAGAAAAGCCTATGATTGGCTCGCAAAGTGCCAGGAAAAATGGCAGGATGTGTGTTGTGAGTGTGCGTGTGTGAGAGAGTGTATGAGAGGAGGGGGGCTATGAGAGAGAGAGAGAGAGAGAGAGAGAGAACTGAAGAGGGGGGGCAAACGCATTTCCAGAAGATTCCCACCACCACATAATAATTAAAACAGCATGCCTTCTCATGTTCACTTTAAACATGCGTGCATCCATCATGCCATAATGAGCCGAATACACCATCTGAAAAAGCCAGTTGCATTGAACATAAACCCCTGACACGGCAGAATCCAAGTTCAGTTCTTTCACAGCTCTCATACAAGTGCTTAGGTTACAGCATCACCCAAAAGTGCGATTTATGGTGCAATTTCAGGCTGTGAAAGGCATGGAAGAGCAATGCCAGAGAGTTATGCTTTCTCAGGTTATTATTCACTTTGGGTCATTCATCTCTCAGGAGGGATTTTGGACGTGAGCGTGAGAGACACCCCGACGAGAGATAAAAAGTCGATTTTACAGTATACGGTCCAGATTGATTGAATTTGCACGTTTTTTTTTTCTTCTTGATGGAATGTCCATGAACACAATAACAAACAAAAATATTTTGGAATACGCATCATGGGGAAATGAAAATCTCTTTTGGTGATAACACTGACAAGTCTTGAGGATGAGAGATGAGCAAATACACCCCAAGTCAAAAACACACCGAAATCAGATTAAAAACATGAGCGTGCAGTACTAGGATCATGCTTTAAACACTAATCACAGATGTTCCTGAATGACCGCTAATACACACTGACCTTGGTAGCCATCATCATCGATGTCCCCGATGGCAGAAATGCATTCTCCAAAATGTGCATTATAAGCATTGTCCCCATTTAGGACTGCAGTTTCATCCATGACTCCCTATGGACACACAGATGGTTGTAAATCAAAATAAGACAAATGTGAATGGTCTACCATGCAGAAACTTTAAAATCCAAGAGCCTCTCAAACAAAAGGTGAAAGACACAGTACAAACTGTTCACACATTCATATCCACCACCTCCCACACACAGCACACACACACACACACACACACACACACAGCACACACGCACACACACACACAGCACACACACTCACATTGCCATAGCTGAGGTACACGGTGACCTGGCCCTCGTCCCGCTGATGGCTGTGCATGGGGGCTCCCACCAGCAGGTCGGACAGCCCATCCCCATTCAGATCTACTGCACACACTGAGGAGCCATAGTAAGAGCCCATCTGGAACCAGGCCACAGAGGGACACACAGAGAGAGCTTTGGGTCAGGTTACACAGACACATAGTCAAGAGACACAGTCAAAAACCATTCAAAAACTTATAGAGAACCACCAGTCACTGCTGAACTCTACATCATCATGATTATATAAACACCAACAGCCATGCAAAGGATTATTTACTAACATTATGTCGGCATGTTATGTTATGGGGGGCCATTTGGCTATTGAAAGACTGGAGTCAGATGTTGAGCGTGGATAGCGTCTCTGCTAGAGTCCCTCTCTTCAGGCACTTTTTTCCATAAACATATAAAACATATGCTCCATGGAGCTCTCAATGGAAAACAATAAACTTACTGTCATGCAACAACTACTAAACATATTCTGTCAATGATGCTTTGGGAAAAAAACAAAGCTGATGGTGAATGTTTATAGAAGTGAAACAAAACCTGAATCTTGTTTATTTTGCAAATGTATATGCATCGCATGCAAATTGGCCATTACATGGGACAATGCAATCTCCTCCTGCAAACAGGCGATGGCTCTACCATAACTCTAGTTGAGCCTGTGTTGACAGTTTGCTACAACACCTACCATTTTCCCTGAGGCTTGAAAAATCTTCACCAGTGATGAGCCCTCAATTCTAAAAATATACACCTGGGGAAGGGAGAAACACTGTTAGTAGTCATATCGGCTCAAATTAAATTCCTTTTGATGCAATTAGCTCCTCTTGTAGACTAATTTAGGCTGAAGGAGGCAAAGGGGACCAGAACCAGTTCAAACCGGTCTCCTCAAGCTCCCTCAACACTGCCTCACAGCAGTCACCATCCCCATGCCAAACTAGAACAACTAACATAATATATCATTCCACACCACAACACTGTATAATGTTGTCATGCGAGTAAACATTATGATTATGAATGAGGTGTAAACCAAAGATCTCAAGAGCGGAGCAGAATCGTTGGTGTAAACATTTTGAATGAGCCACCTCACTGTCAACCTAGATCAACTATAATATAAACCTGCACATTAATGTATACAAATGAACATATACAAATGAATTTGAATGAACAATGCCACTGTCAAGATAGAACTTGCATAATATACTGTAGTATGTATGCTCCCACCCAGACTGAGTATATGTGTGAGTATATTTTGTCGGCTGAGCAGACTACTGCTCTGTACCTTTCCACCACCACTATCCTGGGGTGCACCGGCAGCCACATCAATGGTGTTGGGGGTGGAGAAGTGCCCAGCAGTTACTGCATACCCTGGAGGAGGAGAGGAGAGGGCAGGAGAAGGAGGAGAGAGGAAGAGGAGAGAGGAGAGGAAAGGAGAGGAGGGGAGGAGAGGGGAAGAGGAGAGAGGAGAGAAGAGGAGAGGAGAGGAGAGGAGGGGAGGGGAGGAAGAGAGAGGAGAGGTGGGGAGAAGAAAAGAGTTTGAGAAGGATGCCGTGTGGAGGAAGGGAGGGGAGAGGAAAGGGGGAAGAGAGGGAGGAGGATAGGAGTCAGACTAGACTGTGGGTCTAGATCAAACAAACCACCTGGTCTTGGCCACTTCACTCTAAATGGCTTTGGCTAAGTCATGCCTATATAGTTTATATTACTATAGCTTATATTACTATGCTATTTTGCTATACCGCAAATACAGTGCCAAGAATGTATTGAGGAAGTGAAATATCCAGAGCTAGGGTATATATAGGAAACATACTGTGTATAGTGCTGCATGTTTTATATGGTTCCTACTTTTTAATGAGGTATTTGTAAGTTTATAAGGAATGTGGGAAATTCTTACCTAAATAGCTGTATCTGTGGGAAGTCACATCATCTTTGTTGAGGTTGTAGAACATGTTGGAAGTCGCGTTGAACACTTTCACTGTCCCAGTCCAGTAGTACGAACCTGGAGCCCCCATCACAACAAGCTCCTGGAACAAGCACAAACAAAGGCTGTTCCCTTTCCGACGGCAAACATAATACTCCAGATTTACATGTTTCTTTTTTCATTCATTCATTCATTCTTTCATTTCCTTGCCTTAGTGCACCGTCACTTTCTCCAGTGAAAATACATTGGTGGTGTGTCAGGATAGAGACGTGTTTGTGTGAGGTCTTGGTTACCCAACGGCCACAAAAACCATGCTGTGTTATCTTCTGCTAACCAGACTACGAGAACAAAATGCCAGCTGTCACTCTTTCCTTTGATCCCTCAAGCCCGCCTGTGAACTGCAGCATTCAGCACTTTGAAGTTGTCCTTTCTCCCCCCCCCCTCCATATTGCCGAGCACTGTAGTGTCGAATGAAACTAAATGAGTGGCATTCTAATCCAAGTCCGTGGCAGCATTACGAGGGGGTAAGAATTCCATTTGGGGAAGGCAAGCCTGGAATCCAGGTCGACGTCCTTTTCCAATTTCCTCCTGCTTGTTTGCAGTGAGAGTCTGAACTCGAGGACAAGCCCCTCGGTTCCAACTCACCGGGGTGCTCGGCTTACGAGCTTATTTGTGCCGTTTGGCGTTGTTGTTTGGTGATCACCTTAAAACAGATGGGTGCCGTCCGCAAAAACATTCTCGGGGCTTTTCCGGACAAACAAGAAGAAAGGGAAGAGGAAAAAGCTCCGGTGCTCGGTGGGGTCACCACGGTCAAGCGTGCTCTCGCAATACAAAGCCAATGACTAAGCTGTCATCCCTCGGACACAAACAGAGGATATTCTTTTGCCGAGAACCCATCTGGTTCTGATTGACTAAGTTCGAGATAGTCATACCAAACGTGCGCGTCAGGGCTAGTGTCTCAGTACGGGGGAGGGTGGGGGTCTGAAGAATGACCCCTGCTGGGGCTTCGCTTCAGGCATGGAGAAAAGAGGCAACTGATTCATACCTGACTGATTCTACACTTGGCACTGATATCCTGAACACATGTTATGTGTTCTTAGGGGCCTGGACGTGAGAGAGGCCTCACAACATCAGTGTTAACTCAAACAGATGAAAAAGGGAAAATAAAAAAAAGCTCAACACCTCTTTCAGTGACAAAACATCAGTCAGCAGCTTTCTTGCTACTGTACTAATGTGCCCCTCAAAAACATCCCATCTACCTCTCTTCCCAAGGTCCCTTAGCTAATTCTAGGATAAAATGTGGCAACCATCTACTTTTTTGAGTGGAAAGAATCTGTTTTCCTCTGAATGATGACCTTTGGACTGGGCATCACTTCTGTCAGGTATTGTTCTAGTAGCTTCTCCAAACATTCCTGGATCGCACATTAATGGGTTGGCTGTACTTTAGAAAAGACTGCAACACGATCCAAAGAACTCCACAAAGCACCCGCGGTAAGATCAATTTTCCTTCATTGTGTCATGAAAACACATCAGAACTATGACACACACACCACACAGAAATTCTGTGTTTTTTTCGGCAGTGATGGACAGCACACGGCACAATTTGTCAAGGCACATCTGGGTTGCATACCAATAAAAACATTGTTGATAACATCAATGTCATGTTACGCTGTCACAAAGTAATTGACACATTTTTTAAAAACAGGAAAACATGGAAAAAGCGACAGTCCACTCTTGGCACGTGCCAGAGTGGAAGCTACAGACATCAGAATCCGGGCAGAGGAACAAACTCAGACCACAGACCCATGAGGCGACTGGACAGAGGGATCATTGGGGGTTAGGGGTTGGGGGGGTCACATCCAGCATTGAACACTAACAGACAAACGTGCACTGCCACTGACCTCTGTAAAAACGCCTGCTATCCCCGCTTGGCACGAGCCGTGCTCTTCCCCATACGTCTTCTTATAGTCTGCAAAGAAAAAACAAACCACAAATTATTTCACTGTGCGCCTGAGCCAGCAGTAACTGGAGGCCTTCCTGCATTCCATATGGAGCTAGTCAAAGCTGCGGCGTTCCGTCCAACAGGAACCTGGGGGCAGAAAGCATTCTCCCTCGCCGAACACACAGAGCTACGCCACATTCAACAAAAACTCACACTTTGGGGGGTGAGGGGGTGAATATGTGTGTGTATGTATGAGTGTGTGTGTGTGTATATGTTAGTGTGTGTGTGTGTGTGTGGTGTGTGTGTGTGTGTGTGTGTGTGTGTGTGTGTGTGTGTGTGTGTGTATGTGTGTGAGGGGGTGCATACTGTGCTCTCATATTACAGGAAAATATTGAGCTTGGATGCCTGCGAATCGTACTGTACACACCAGCCCACAGCAGAGGAGACTCTGAGCTGCGCGCAACAGGCAGCTGAGAGAAGCGCAGCAACGGAAGGAAGCAAATGACTGGCGCAGTGACCCGTGGGCTGAATCTTGAGAGAGAGAGAGAGAGAGAGAGAGAGAGAGAGAGAGAGAGAGAGAGAGAGAGAGAGAGAGAGAGAGACACACACACACAACCAAAACAAATCTTGTAAGGTCTCGGGTCTCGTGGTGCGCAGCAGATGGTAATAGCCAGAGATGTTTTTATGATTTATGATAATGCCTCTCCAAAGGGAGGCTAATTGAGCAGCACTGTGTGGCATGGCGAGCTGAGGGACGCCCAATAAAAACAGAGCTACTTTGTAATTTATGGCATGCGTCGAGCCAGTCACAGCAGTACTTTTACACGTTGTTAAAATGGGGTGGTGCACGCGCCAACTCAGAAGAGGTGCCCGGTGGGAATATAATCTGACGCGACGTGCCGCTCCAAGCCAATTACTGCTTTTCCATGCAGCGTCCATCAATACTATTGCTCTTTAATCAAACTGTTTGCCTTTTAGAAGTAGGACCCTCTCATATCTCTCGAGCAGCATGTCAGGTGTATGCCCACCACCACCACCACCACCACCTCAGCCAGACGGTGCCCTTGGCATTCCCAGGTGCTGCGTCTTTTCCGGAGCGCTTCTCCACTCGCTCGCTCATCCACTGACTCATACCTCTCCCGCTCACTCACAAAAAGAGAAAGAGAGAAAGAGAGAGAGAGAGAGAGAGCACTTCAAGGCCCTGTCGGTGCCAGCCGTTTGATTCCAGAACATGGGAGTGAGTTTGGATTAAGGTGAAGCACCATAACTCATCGGCTGAGTCTCTGGGCAGCAGCCTGTGCCATGATAAACTCCCTCAGCCCTTCCCGCTGTGCCAGGGCGCACGGTGAAAACAAATCGCCCCCGTTCAACGTCTCCTGAAAGCAGAAGCTCCAACGGCTCAAGAGCCTCTCCCCTCTGCACTCCCCATTCCTCATGGGGCCCAGGAGCCCAAGAGAAATAAAATAAAACTATGAAATGCTTCCATGACAATGCTACTTTTCTTCGTGCGGCCATGTGATTATGGGAAATTCTCCTCTTGCCGTTTATCTTTTTCCGCTTCACTTTTTCAATGCTGTTGTGGTATGTGCTGAAGAGCTTAAACCATTCGAAATCCACAGAGAGAGCAAGGCAAGCTGGAACATCCTGTTATTTCTGGTCTTGGGGTGTTTAAGCACAATATGTGTAAAATAATTAACCAAAATACCACAGAAAGCCTCCAAGACCGTCCTAAGGGACCATCAGCCAGAGACAATTAAAGGCAGGGTCTTCAACCATCCATCACAAATAATCAATTTACACAGTGTTACAGTCTTTCATTGATCAGTATCCAGAAATGCCCTACCGTTTGTGTGTGTGTATGTGTATGTGTGTGTGTATGTGTGTGTGTGTAAGTGTGTGTGTGTGTGTGTGTGTGTGTGTGTTTGTTATCTGGGGCTATCTAAATGAGCGTAGGCTCGGCAGATGGGAGATGAGATGGAGGTGGGACAGAGAGCGCCCTGAGACCCACCTTCGTAGCAGGGAATAAGCGGCTGCGTGGGGCCCTGGAGAGTGGGAGGGATGACGGAGCAGTAGCCATGGGGCAGGATGTGCTCCGACTCGTAGTAGACATTCTTCCAGCGGTGGGCACAAGCCTGCAAAGACCAGGAGGGAGCAGTCAACACTGGCAGAACATGCGCGCACACACACACACACACACACACACACACACACACACACACACACACACACACACACACACACACACACACACACACACACACACACACACACACACACACACACACACTCACACACAAGGGCAGAAGCCTACACGGACCAGGAGAGAGGAGTCAACACTGGTAGGATATGCATGAACATGTGCACACACTCACAATGTAAACATTAATTTAGTGACTTCCATGCTAAAGCCACAACTTTCACTCCCCTGCATTATTGCCAGCAGTTATAACTAAGAGTCTGCTCCTGCCGCCATGTTGTACGCACACAAACACTCTCTCTCTCTTCTCTCTCTCTCTCTCTCTTTCATACACCCCCACCCACATACATATTGGCACACATACTGTATATATGCATACTCAAAGGAGTAGAACATGACCTCATACAAACAGCTGTGCAAGCTCAGTGCATGCACTAGTGTGAACATCGGTTTGGCACACAGACATGCACTCACACATGTATATACAGCCATACAAGAACACACACACACACACACACACACACACACACACACACACACACACACACACACACACACACACACACACACACACACACACACACAAACAAACAAGCACACTGTTGAGGTTCTCTAATTACATAAGTAATAGCAGTAGACACACGGGAGACAGGGACAGGACAGCTCTTTTGCACATCTGAATGCCAGCCCTGAGCTGGCGTCAATCGGTGCCTTATTCATGTCTGAGTGGAAAACACTTTAACCACCGTGCCCAAACAGAGCTGTGAACACACATGCCCTCACTGGCACGGCAGACAGAGGCGTCTGAACATCCTCCAGACAGACACTTCTCAAGGCAAACAGGCCCATCCAGTAAGGAGGTTCATGTGGAGGAATCCAGTCAGCTAATAGATAGGGATCCAGAGAGTTGATTGACATAGATCCAGTGAGTTAATGAACAGGGATCCAGAGAGTTCATGGGGAGTCATATAGTGAGTTCACAGACAGGGATCCAGTGATCAGGGAGGGTTTACTGAGTTCAGAGGACTGCTCTAGAGACAGAGGGCAGTGAGCAGTAAAGGAAGAGGGGGGGGGGGGTCACAAAAGAAAACGAGAGGATTACTAAGAGAGGGCAGAGCGAAATCCATCTGCCCCCACCATCACCCCCAGCCGCGGCTCATCTGAATTCATGAAGTCAGCCCAAAACGAAGGGGCAACTTCCCCCTCCAGCACCGTCCCCCACCCCAAACCACCCTGGGAACGTCTCTGTTTTTTCCCATTAAGTCAGCGTGCCACAGTGCGAGAGGAATGCTCCAGCCGCTTGTGTTCCGGCCGCGGCGCTGGGATGTGTCGGAAGTAAACAGGGGCCGGGAGGGGGGAAGCCTGCCACCCCACTCTGGAGCATGGAGACGTGAATGTGGTGATCATCTAAAAGCCCGGGGGGAAGCAGCGGTCGGACTCTGCTGGCTTGACTCCGGACCGCGCTGAACGACGAGTCTCTCTCTCTCTCTCTCTCTCTCTCTCTCTCTCTCTCAAACTTTCTGTCTCTCTCACTCGCTTTGTCTCTTTACGTCTGTCTCTCTTTCTGCTTTTTGCACAGAGCTGTTTTTTTTCTGGAGTTATGTGGATTGTGGCATACCGAACGAATCAGATGACTCTTTGGCAACACGGAGCTACTGCTTTAGGAAACACTGTAACTGTCTCTCTCTCTCTCTGTGTGTGTGTGTGTGTGTGTGTGTGTATGTGTGGAAGTCCTTCCATGTGTGTGCTTGTGTGTTCAAGTGACGCCTGGTTTAGCCCACAGCCCTGGCAATGCTCAGCACCCCGATCTCTGTGACCTCCCAACTGAATGACTTCAGCTTCAGTTTCAATTTGATAAGCATCTCTCCTTTCACCGGGCAACAACAGCCCACTGTGAGCGCCACCGGCTAATCAAAGGGCTCCAAAACAGAATAAAAGCTAACGATTCCCGTAATGGGCTGGAAATGTGAATGTGGTGGAAAATAACGGGGCAATTAACTGCCGCAATCTGGAAGATAATAAAGAGTTAAACATGTTCTCGCCCCCCCCCCTCCCCCCCTTCACTTTGGGCACTTAAAGGAGCTTTTGTTTTTCCTGACGATATCAGGAGCAATGGAGTGTCCCGTCAGCAGGAGTGTGTTCTCTCTCTGCCTGCTGACGGCTGATAGGCTGGAGAAGTACGCCGAGGGACGCCGAGGGGGGAGCAAAGAAAAAGAGGAAGAGAGGCTCACATCTGCCAAACAGCCGTTTGAGGCATACAGCACGGCAACGTGAGGCCTCACAGCTGAAAACAAAATGTGTGTGTGTGTGTGTGTGTGTGTGTGTGTGTGTGTGTGTGTGTGTGTGTGTGTGTGTGTGTGTGTGTGTGTGTGTGTGTGTGCATGCGTGCGTGTGTGTGTGCGTGTGTGGGTGTGGGTGTGTGATTATTGAGGAAGGCTCTGAGACACGGTTCTCTGGTTCTAACCGTTGAACAATAACAGCACAGCAGGCCACATTCTACGCCCAAATCTCTGATCATATACCCTCGATGCCATCTGTACAGTATCTATGCCTTGGGCAAGAGCAGGCGCACAGTCATACAGGAAGGGAGGAGATGAAAAACCACAGTGATCTGGGTTTCCAGTGTTGGTTCAGATCAGCACGAGCTGCATAATATGTGGTGCCACAGCGAAGCCACCACCAGCAATGGGACTGCCACCACCAGCACTGCCACAACTGTCTTTGTCTCATCTGTCCACACACAAACAGGAGGCCATCACAGCCGTCCCTCTGATATCCCCTGTGTCCACCATTATCCTCTGGAGGTGCACATCAAGGCTGAAATAGGAAGGCTATCCCAGAACAACCCTCGCACACACACACACACACACACACACACACACACACACACACACACACACACAGGGTTTGAGTACTCATCACCCACTGCAGGGTGTATAAGTTGGGGCCTAATGAGAAGCCTGCCCTTGAGAGCTGGCCACCTCTGTGGAGCGAGAGACTAAACAAACCATCCAGAGCCAGCTGTCCATCTCGTGCTGCACGAGTCACACTTTAATTCCACCGGCACACCAAAGGGGGAAGGACACGTCGGTCAACAGACAGTGCACAACCGGGCAGCTTGGTGTCCTTGTTAAGCCTAAGCCCCCAGCCGTGGGCAATTCATTCATCATCAACATTTCCACGTGGCGTGGAGAGAGAGAGAGGAAAGAAGAGAGAAGAGGGAAATGCACACCGAGGCTTTAAAAAAAAAAAAAAACATGTTCTTCAGAAGAGCACAGCTGGAGTTTTACTGTGTGGTGCTATGGAAAGATATTTGTAACAATGATGGCTTCAGTGCTTGGTCGTGTTTTACAGGGCTACGTGGTTTTTGCGTAAAACAATTGCCTTGAGTGGCCAAATTTCCAGCGCTGTGTTTTGGTGGCCTAAAAAACAGATGTACGCTCGCTCACAGTGTGAAAAGTAAACCTTGCGGATGGAAGACTTGGGCGCTAGAGGACTACTGGCTGTGGAGACTCGTTTCAGAAGACCTCCACAGGTTCCCCAGCAAAGGCGCTGTTTATGGCATCAATTATCCTCTCAGTAACATTGGAGTAGCCAAAGCCATAGCCATAGCCAACGGGCACGGGGGCCTCATTATAGATCTCTCATTTGGCAAATTGCTACCAGAATTGAACCAAAACAAACAAACAAACAAACAACTGCTGTGGCAACATGGTCAAAGTGGTACATAATGACTTGGTCCAGGACAATGGTGATTGTCATGTGGGCACAAACAGGCACATAGCCCAGGTTAGGTTCAGACAAGTTCATATGCTGAGAAGCTCCACTACATTTTAGAGGGCTGTGAACACATCTGAAATAACTACACTGATGCCAAGTCGAAAGAAGGATCCACAGGCCAGCAGACAGACAGACAAACAGACAGACAGAGACAAGGCAACAGACAGGTTAACAGGCAGAGAGACAGACAAAGACAAGTAGACAGACAGACGGACAGACAGACAGACAGGCCAACAGAGAAATGGACAAACAGAGAGGCAAACGTATAAGGGTAGAAAGGTAGAAAGATTAGTGAGGACAGCAGCCATACCAGCACTTTCCCGTTGGGCTTGTCCTGCCTGGCCAAGCTGACTCCCATCCACTCGTCATCCCGGTCACCCTGGCACGTCTTCCCACACGTCTCCCTCTGCTTGTTCCCTGGGTGACACACAGACCAGACAAACCATTAAGACAGACCGCATGAGCCGTTCCAATTCCCCGTCCCAACAAACCCCACCTCAGGCCACATCCCCAGTCTCTCTGGCTGCCTGACCCTGGGCTGGGCAGAGCTGTAGGCACCGTTGTATATATTTCACCCCCTGTTAACTCACACCTGGAACTCATGAACACAATGAATTCATGGCCTAGCTGAGGAGGAGGAAAGAAAAAGGAGACTGAAGAGAAAAGAATGGTGAAAAGCGGGGAAAAGCAATATTTGCGTTTGAGAGGTTTTACTACTGTTGCTGCCTTTCCCTGCTGTTTCCGCCGGACACAGAGGAGGATAACTGACTGCTCCCAAGACGCTTGGCTGTTTGCTTTGGCTCGTGTTGCACCCCTCTACCCACAAGGCTGCAGAGGAGAACCATCAGGCCCAGGGGCTTTGAAGAGCTCTCTGCCCACTAGAAGACCTCACCAAAACACTACTGTGAGTAATCTTGTGTTCTTTTGATCCTTGGGCATCTTGGGCCATAACAGAAAGTTCTATGGCATGAGTCTGCTTTCCAAGCACAGAAGAGGTCCAGGGGGAACATAGGGGTGAATATATTTTTATGAGCATTGTAACCTTTTTTCCTGGCTTCTGTCTTACTGTCATCTTAACGCCTCTACTATACACCCCCCTTTTTTAATTTCATTAGATTTGTCAATCTCCCTCCTTTGCTTTTTTGTAAGATAGCCTTACCTGTGAAGCACTTTGGGTCAACGTTATTGTTTTAAATGTGCTATATAAATAAAGTGACTTGACTTGACTTGACTATGAACGTACAGCGTGTTGTCTGATGTCTGTGGATGGTTCTTATTTTATTTTTTGAAGTGCAGTGATCATTATTGTCTGCTCAATTGCAGATGAAAAACTCATCTCGGTATGACAGTATTGGGGACTAGGAGTGCTTTCAATATGTGCAAGTGCAGCTTTCTCCTAAGCTCTACTACTAAGACTTTGCCTCGCAAATATTGTGCATCTCATTGAATTGAATGATAATTTGCCAGGAATGCTCCTCATCCCATGAACATCTCATCAAAAGCTGGAGCTGAGCTTCCCCTGTGATCTCAATAACACACTTGTTTGTTTTCATCTGTGCGAGTCCCAAACCCAGACCCGTCTGTTCCCCTGAATAACCCCAGATTCCACATCCTACCCAGGACAGGGGCTCAAAGGCTCAGGGTCTGATTGCGACTCACCCAAACACAGATGCACACACACACACACACACACACACACACACACTCAAGGCACTAGCCTTGCAAATAGATGCACACAAACAGACACAGAAATTGTATGCGTGCTATGAATATTGAGTAAGGTTCAGTGGTGACTGGTAAGTGCAAATACATCTTGATCAGTACAACTGCACACACACACACGCACGCATGCATGCACGCACGCACGCACGCACGCACACACACACACACACACACACACACAAATAAACAAAAAAAAACATCAAACCCCTGACCCCTCTTTCACACACACAGAGTAAACACACAGTGTCCTTGCCCCTGACAGGCAGGCATGTGGTGTGCTGGTTAAAGATAACTAAGGGAGAAAAGGGAGGGAACTGCGACACACCACCCAGAACCAGATGACTCAACTACCAAGAAAATCCCACTTATTTAATTGACCTGATACAAGTGAAACATGCAAACATGCGGATGCAATTTTAATCAGGACTCGCATGCTCAGTGCTTCCTAATTTTGTGACTTAGACTTTTTGAGACCATCTATGAACTCCTGTTTGACAATGGATTTAAGGAAACAACTAACATACCAAATAAATGACTCCCCACTTACTTAACTAACCAACTCCCTCCATACAGGGACACTCTCTCATCCATCCAGAGTTGGTTTTAAATGGATGGCATATGTCTGTCTGGCCAGAGGTTTCACCATGACAACACATGCCCCACAATGGTCTGCTCGCCAGCAAGGTAAACCTGGTGAATTGTTGAGTACTCCAAAGTGTTATGTCAGAAATGTATAGTGTGGATCTCCAACATCTAGAAACTTCTTGGATTTGTTGGGCAATTTGGAAAAGGAGAACAAGAATAAAATAGCAACTGCACGCATAAAAAGTGAATGAGTCATCTTTACTTTACAGTAAAAGCTTTGTAGCAGCTTGAAATAGCTGCCAGTGATCAAGGGGAAATCCAGCGCCATTTTCATTTTATCAGTAAGATTTACTGTCCTTTCAACACCACCATATATTTGTACTCCTCTCTTCCTATTCTCCCTTGTCCTGGGCCAAACCCCCCCCCCCCCATAACTATTCCTCTTGCTGTCTTGGTATTATTGTTTTTTCTTTCTCCTCCTCTGTGTTGTTCCTTGTCCACATTAGATAAAATACAAAAAGACCAAAAAAATCCCCTTTTTACAGTATCATGCGGGTTCCTGTTGCGTAACTAAAAGAATTTCAGTACCTGGCTAATTGAATTAATTAACAATTTAGACTCCGAGAAATTAAATCCGGATTTCAGACGTCTTTCCATTCGTCATTGTGTTGTACAGCAAAATAGTCAGCAGAAATTTGAAAACATATTATCTCAACATTCACACCAATGACAATGAGCTCTCTTGATTCTGAAGTGTAGGTCCAATTTATATATTAAACATACACTACCGGTCAAAAGTTTGGGGTCACTTAGAATTTCCATTCCACTCCATTATAGACAGAATACCAGCTGAGATCAGATTATGTGCTTATATAATTGCAAAAGGGTTCTCCAATGTTTTCTCAGTTAGTTTGTTAAAATGATATCAGATTAGTAAACAGAATGTGCCTTTGGAACATTGGATGAATGGTTGCTGATAATGGGTAATGTAGATAGTGCATTAAAGATCAGACATTTCTTTCTACAACAGTCAAGAACCCTTTTGCAATTATGTAAACACACAATGTAATCTGAAAACGGCTACCCTGATTAAAAAAAATGCAACTGATCTCAGCTGGTATTCTGTCTATAATGTAGTGGAATGGAAATTTCTAAGTGACCGCAGACTTTTGACCGGTAGTGTATAATTAACTTCAAAATCAGCTTACCAGAAGTTTAAATATGACCACTTCTGGTTTAAATAGGCATTTTTAATAATAACCCCCAAAACAACTTAAATATTTTCCAAAACTGTCAAGCAGAGACTGAAATATTATCAATAAAGGCAATTATGCAAATTCATCTTAACTATGGTAATTATGCTAATTCCCCAACATATTTAATTTAACATCCGGCAACTTCTAAAAGCTGAAAACCCATACTGTACATATCAAATATAAAACGTTGGGGTACTCAACATACCCGGGTTCACAATAAGGCTCTATGGGCTGGCAAACAGACTACACAACTAGATAACAGAGAGACCATTTACATATTTGCCCAGATAATTACACCACAACAGAAAGCTCCCTTCCGCTCTGTCTTCCAAAACCGCCCTCCAGCCCAAAGAACACGGAGAGCGATTTAAAGAATATAATAGAGGGTCCTTGTGAAGGATGGAGTGTAAGTAACCCAGGGGATATAATCCTCTGAACCCTATTAGATGACCTCATAAATCCCTCGGTTGTTTAGCTTGTCATGTGCAAAGCCTACATTTGGGAGAGCACTCAGCTGTAACATCACTCATGATATCAGAGTAGTCACATGGCTATGGGCGTTTTGTGACAAACTCCAATGAATACCGTTTTGTGCTTACCATGTCTTTAAAATGCACACTCATTTCCATAGATCCCTTGGCGTTAGCCTACTGTTTAATAGCTAGGGTGGGGAGGTCACCTGACATCAAGTTGTAGGAAATACCAGGCACATGTTTTTTCACTTATACCAGTTTGATAAACATGCTGTGAAATTTCACAGAATACATGGGTGAGGAGAGCCACATTAAGATCTTCCAAGGACAATTAACTAACACTGCAACAGCTAGGGGGAGGAGTAGACAGACCATGTATCTTGTTCAATCTTTCAACTATTCCCATATAAAACAGGCAAGCATACATTAGTAGAAACCTAGCTCTTTCAAAGCAGCTCACAGCACTTAAAACTGGGCAGGGGCCTCAAAAGACCTCCACGGTGGCCTCACCCACGGTCTTGGCCCTGGACTCCCTGCACATGTATTAAAGCCGGTTACCGTAAAAGCTCAGTCATAACAGACACCGTCTCCCTCGCCAGATCTCGGCTCTCTGGCGCACGGCGGCGCGGCGCAGCGTCCATCCCAAGGCCCGAGCTCTGGTCTGCATTATGATTCATGCTTCATCACCGGCAGGGTGTGCGGAGGAACAGAGGCCCGACACAGAGCCAGCATCCTCTGGACACACGCTTCGCCTCACACAGTGCCTGCCCCCTCACTGATGACACACGCAGCAAGCAGGGCCTGGGTATTAAAACCATATAAACCATGTCCGCTCCGATCTCGACCACAAGAAAGTGGGCTTCGTTTGAGGCGACGTCTTTGACTCTAAATACTTGGCAAGGCCCTTTGGAAAGTATTAGTAAAAACATTTATCATGTCGATCAGGGGAGTCTTTTTGGACTATCATAGCCAGACAGCACCTCTCTTTTTTACATGAGTATCAAGCCCAAAAGGAAACCCAACCGCATTCTGGTGATATATTAGAAGTGATTTAAAAACTGACATTGCGATTGTGAATGTGAAAGGGTGATTACTCAGCAAGAACTATAGTACACTTCAGCAAACAGTCCTCCCAATATAAACACAAAGTTATTCGCATGGCCAGAATAGGAAATTAGTGTTAAAAGACAAAAGAAATCAATCTGTTTGCCATCACCGGCCACAGCACACACACACCACTCCACCACTCATCAAGGTCACCATCAGTCCCCGTGATCTTCACAGGAAGTCTGCTTGCAGCGTTGGGCATCTCCTCAAACAGGATGTGGCGGGAAACTTGAGCATTTATTGGTGAAAGTTATGCAGCACATGCCTCAGTATCTTGGTCTGAGTGACTGAATCAGACCCCCTGCCTCTAAGTCTCGGCTCACCCCAGATTTGCACTCAGGGTCTCTCACTGGCTTGGAATAGGGTCAGTTATTTCAGCAAGCAGACAGCTATAAAGACAGCAGCATTTCTGAGTACACTCATACAGTACTAGTTCCGCTGTCACCACCAACACAAAAAGTAAGTTGCCATGGTCAATATGATTCTGAAGAAAAGGTTTCAATGATCTACTACGACCTAACCTCTCACCTTTTCCTGTGAAAATCAGATTAAACATCAACAGGCCAAACACCTCCCCATTTGTACACACACAGTGACGGCCCCAAATGGTAGTCAAGTCAAGTACCATAGGCGAGTGCTAAAAATACCTGCTTGTGCCCTGTGATTGTATTTCTGCAGCAGGGCAGAGACAGTCAGGCCCCAGAGTAGAGCATGTACAGAATGAATTATTAGCTCTGTGTGTGTGTGTGTGTGAATGGTAAATGGAGAGAGAATGGAGGTAACTGACCCCTTCCAAGGTCCATCTCGGTGCAGCGGCGATCTGGGTTGCTGTGCACGCGACACTTGTACACAGCGCCAGGAGAGTGCACTGAGCTGCTGTAGGTGGAGTTGGCCCGCGGAGCTCCCACTAGGACCCTGAGGGAAGGAGTGTGAGGGTACATGGGGGAGAGAGGGAGATGTAGGATACCACTCTGCCATTATTTGCATTTGACAACCCATCATCATAAAGTGCATTATCTCATGATGATGATGGGCACGAGGAACATGGAAATGATTGCACTAAGTGGGAATGCAAGAGCACCCTGAGAATTGGATGCATATTTACCCAACAGGAATTATTTCAAGGATATTTCATACCGAATGTAAACCAAGAGCCTCACAAACCTCGCAGTATCACGTAATAGGCCTACAATTTACGACAAAAGTTATTAACCCTTGTGTTACCCTCAAATCTTACCGACACTCTTTATCCTTGGGGTCAATTTGACCCCAGCTAAATAAACCCTCAGAAAATGATTATAATTCATATTGTTACCCAGTTTTTTTGTGACAGGTACTTAACAAGAGTGTAATAACCACTATCAAAAGCCCTACAAAACAATCCCACCCCCCCACACCCCTTTATGAACCTTGGAACCCTGGCTGGCAATATTGCCCATCCAGTGTCAGCAGCCGAAAGGCTTGCTGTTGCTTCCCCTTTTGACTTATACAGTCCTGCCAAAATGACTTATATGTAATATGTACTTGTGTATGTAATAATGATAATAGCAATATGTTATCATACTATTCAAATAATAATATCCATAGCCTAATGTGTCAAATATTCATGTATCCTATGTTTCATACAGCTGGGGTCAAACTGACCCCAAGGAACATCAATGTACAAAATATTTGTACAGGACATTGAAAACAAATTATTGTACAAATTTCATGCTAACTCTGTTGTACCCTTCAATTGAGGAAAAGTCATGAAACATGAAGCAAAAAAAAAAAAAAAGTGAACCATATATTTTATGATGTTAAACGTTGCTTGGAGTCAAATTGACCCCAAGGATAACATGAGGGTTAAGGGTTTAACATCTGCAGAACCACATCTCGCTTTAGCAATTAAATGTTTTTCATTGACCATAGGTTTAGTGTATAGGTAAAAACACACAATTCATGAAGTAAGATACACTTTAATTCATATCTATGCAAACTTTCTTTTTTCAATTTGTTGAGTAAGAGCTGGGAATGGATTCATCTGGACCGCGAATGACGTCTTAGCACAAGCTTTTCTCCACAGTCTCTTGTCTAGTTCGACACCCTTTCATATCTTCCCTAAAAATCTTTTGCACCACAAGTAAATGAATAATAGCGTGCAAATGATATTCTTTAGGAATATTCGATCCACTATTAAACGTTCTTAAAGGTTGCTTTAGTCGACAAGAGAAACATTTACTAACCAGCGCGTATTGTCGTGGAAATGCTCCAGGACCGAGTATCCAAAAAATGTCCCGTTTGGACCCCGAAACACGATCGGATGTTGCAAGTCAATGTTATAGGAGTACGCCACAGATACAGTTAAATACACATAAAACACATCCAGGATGCTTCTCTTCTGGGTCAGAATTTCTGCCATTCTGTGGTACATCCTTCAGAGACGCAGAGATGTGACAGTAACAAGACAGTAAAAGTACAGTTTCAGTGCTGAAGTAGAGTTCTCCTCTACAGCTGAAGAGTTATCCAAAGTCTGGAAGCGCCAAAGTTTTGCAACAACTGCAGAAATCACTAAACCCAAACGGAATGATAGAAACTTGCGGCGCAGGGTTTGCTCATCAGCCCATGGATCTGCGAAACTGGCGCTATGTAGTGGTTCTTGGCATTAAGCACGCCCGCGGTAAGGCGTATGTGTTTTTGCGGACAAGCGTCACATTTCACATCGCTTAAGTGCGCACATTGGTGTGTTCACTGCTGCCATCTACCGTAGGCCACAATAGAAGCTTCAAATTGCAACTTCAGGCGCATGTGTGTTTGCTTCTTCGAAGACAAATATCCCGATGTAACGTGTAACCTTTGACAAGGACTACTGTATGTTCATAGAATTCGTTAAACCGCAAAGTTAATTATGTTGAATATTTTCTTTCTCAAACAGTCTTGATTACTCAGACAAACTTGCAATTACTTTGGATGGGGGAAATAACGGTCATTTCAGCTGGTATGTTACTACACCAAATATTATGCAAAAACACTTTGAGGGTCTCTTGATATAAGAAAGAAGAGAGATGTTTTTAGGAAAGCAGTCACAACATTTGAATGATTTAAATCACTACTTCACACACAAACCAGAATAGGTGTATGGTAAATAAAACTTTATTAGTTGTAAAATGTAGCAACAGTCACAATGTGCCCTATTATGGTACAGATTTTAAGTCCTTATTTACAATTTACAATAGGATACCTTATTTTCATCTGTCTGTCAGCAGAAAATACAGTATTAGGTAAAAAAGCTGCTATACTCTGTGATTTAACTTACTACAGGGGCCAGTGTCTGTGGTCAGTGATACATAGACATGTGCAGATAGCAGGTTAAAGGGTCTCGTTCAAATCACATGATCAATAAGAAACAGAAAAATAAATCATTACCAACCTCTGAAACAAACATTGACGACAACTCAAAATTAAAATAGGAAATTAACATCAGAATTATTGCACAATCCATTCACCATTCACACAGATAAAAATGAGTATCTAACAAAAAGAAAACCTCTCAACTAGTGGCTGCAACTAATTAAAAATAATCATAAATAAAAAAAAACATAATTTCATTGCAGGCAACTAAATAGGAAGAATTCATTGAGATCTGACATTTCATTTATTAAGCTAGTTCCCTCATACCTTTGCATACCTTCAACCAATCCAGCACAGACAGACAGACATGTATTTGCAAATCCCATCCCACCATGGCTTCTCTCACACACACACACACACACACACACACACACACACACACACACACACACACACACACACACACACACACACACACACACACACACACACACACACACACACACACACACACACACACACACACACACACACACACACACACACACACACACACACACACACACACACACACACACACACACACACACACACACACACACACACACACACACACACACACACACACCCGTACATGATAAGCAGACAGGAAAAGGGCTCTTTCAAGTCACTGTGAGTTCTCCTTGCCCTTCCCAAAAGTCTCAACAGCAGCGTCTGTCTCTTGACCTCCACCCCTGGAAACACCTCACCGTAGCCAGGTCTAGATAGAGAAAGAGAGAGTAACTTAACCCATTCGCGCTGGATGCTGCATGACACAACATTGACCCTCCCGCTGGATGCTGCGTAGCGCAGCATGCTTTTTATTTCATGTTTCTAGGTGCTACAGAGGCTTAGATATTAAATTTTGGTAGACGTTTTTTAGTATGTTTTCAGAAAACCCTCAGGAAATAAGGTTATTTAGTCTAGAATGCCATAGGATTCTATAGGCGTTTTTAGGAGTAAATGGGTTAAACAGCTCATTGAAAACTTCAGAGTACTGCTTTATGATACTAACATACAGTAATCTTACCATACATGATCACATGTGATCACAATAACGCCAAGTGACACTTATGATTCAATTCCAATACAATTAGATCACACATGGCCTTGATGACAATATCCTTATCAAAAGGAATGGAAATGATTCCTTTTATTTTAAATGATTGAGCTATGAATGTAAATCAAAAGAGCTGACCCACTGCTACGCATTACTTAAATGTGTGTCTATTCTACATCTTAACATGGAATGTTTTACCTAATGGAATTCAAAATGTATAAAACAGCATAGGGTCAAAGAACATTTGCTTTGGGAACCAGTCTTAACGCGTAACAATCTTATTAATCTTCCATAGAGTAGGAATTAGCTAAATCATCATTTATTACAAGGTTGAGATGGCCGTTTCAGGCTCACATGGGAGAGAGGAAGAGCTTAGTGGCTGCAGTCAGCACCAAGGTGAAAGTGTTTATGAAACAGTGCTGCCAAGGCAGCACACGGCTGGTAAAAATACCACAGGGGAAATGGAGCCTGTGTGTTACAATGCCGTAAAACTCACCGAGTACGTATCCACCAACATTAACCAAGGTCAACAAACTGACACATGCCAAGAAAATGTGGCCAAAACAAATTAGCATTTTGATTAGCTGCTGTTCTGTGACGTTGATGTTCTTGACATTGTGTGTGTGTGTGTCTGTGTGTGTTTGTGTGTAGGTAGAGGTAGGATTTGGACACATGCATGTTGTAAACAGATGCAGCTCACCGTCACACGGGAGTCTTCGCGTTCCAGAATCTTCTGCGCCTGGTCGGCAGGGAACTTCAGCACGGAGGTTATGACTTTGGCCATCGTCTGGGGAAAAATAAATCTGCACGTGTCACATCCTTTCAACACAAAAGAGCCTCCAATTTTAACCTGAGGGAGAGACATGGCTCCACACAATTCTCAGGGCGGCTTTACTGCTCATCTGCCATTGTGTCTCAAAAGCCATGTTCCCCATCACAGTTTTATCCCCACTCATCTCTCTGGTACCCAACTTTTATCAGAGGCCATTTACAACACATTCACATTCTCATTATGCTTTACAGTAACAATGCGTTATCTCCATACTGTATTATTTCATTTTGTAGAGAAATAACTGAATAATAAGGTCACCAGACTGTATTACACACAACTGAAGACCCATAAAGTGCATGACTATACAGGTCTGCCATGAGCCGGGCGTTTTCATTCTTCCTCTACAGACAGACAGACTGGCTCTCCTTACTCCTGGCCCTCCTCTCCTCTGGAATGGGGGATCCCTTGAGGCTAATGAGCAGCAGTGCCGAAATTCTCCCGCTGCGCCCCCAAAATCTTGCAAAGTTATTCCCTGCCCTCACTGCTCTCGCCACGACCTCCGTTTCTCACAGCGGGGTATGGAGTCAACACCATGCCCCCCCCCCCCACACACACACACACCTCAGCCTCCTTCATCAGCTCCCATCGCCCTCGTCAGCCTGGCCTGAGAGCAATTAAGCCGGTGGAGAGGAGGACGGCACCACTGGGCTCATTATCTCCAGCGGGGCTAGCTAATCAGGTCCAGGCAGCTCTGCCAGGGGCACTGCTAACACTCGGCATTCTGCCCCCCAGAGAGACAGAGAGAGAGAGAGTGTGAGTGTGTGAGTGTGTGTGTGTGTGTGTGTGTGTATGTGTGAGCGTGTGCGTGTGTGTGTGTGTTGCCATAATAGGAACCAGCACTGAGATAAATACTACCCACCGGTCCGCATGGAGGAGACCCACGAGATGCCCAAGTTCAGCGCCAAAGGAGAGCGAGAGCTTAAGCTCGCTATTAAAACATGGCCCCCTGCTTGAGTCATGTGACCGGCAAGTGGCCCACAGGTTCCCCGCCGGACATCCTCCCTCACTGGGGTGGAGGTTGGGGGTGGGGGGGGTGGTAGGGGGGTGATGTCATAGGAGCCTGACTGTTCGCTGTTTATTGCAATCCTAGAGCGCTTGAGGGGAGATCCCCGCTGGCTTTAGGGCCGTGTCGAGCACGCTGTTAATTAAGCAGCTCTAAATGGACATGAGCTGTTAATTAGGCCCGAGTCCACCGGCGAACAACGCCGTTTTTGTGAGTCCTTCTGACTGGAGGCGACTGGTCTTGGGTGTGTGGGAACCGATGGCTTTATTGGCCTCTGTCTAGATCGGCATGAGTTTATTACATCCTCCAGCAGTCCAAACAGCAAACCCTATTCCCACTGTGGGCAGATGAGGCTATATTATATGGCCCACATAAACGAGGCTATATTGCATACATGTGTCGTAAACATACCTTCGTTTCTCGTCCCATCATATACTCGAACATCACCTTCCTCAGGTACTCGTACTCGGTGGGCTCGTTCAAGGCACTGGAGCTGAACTGGGAGGCGTCTGCGGAAGAGAAACAGCAGTGTTGGACGTTAATGAAGGGCCACAGTTCTACTAATGGCAGGAGCACGACGCGATAGTCAACACGACTAGTGTTACAAGAACCAGACATACAGGCGATGATAAACAGCAGTGCCAATAAAACACCTCCATAAATGTCCCCTTCTCTCTCCCCCTCCATCACTCACACACTCTCTCTCTCTCTCTCTCTCTCACACACACACACAAACACACACATTCTTCTCTTTGTCTCTTTCTGCTTTCACCAACTTTCTCCTGGTAGTGCACAGGAAACACACATACACACACAGACACGCGACACAGTCTAAAATTAAGAGTGCTCTGGCTTAGCACTAAAGGACACTCAGCTGTGACTCAACACCCACGTGTGGCGTGTGCTGGGTTGCAGCAGAGGCAGGAGTGATGATGGCTGTGTGTATGCTCACACTGAGAGAGTGAGTGAGTGAGAAAGAGAGAGAAAGAGAGAGAGAACCCCACTTCTCCCTCTCACCACGCCCGTCCCTCGGGAGGGAGGGGGGTGCTGAGTGCCCCCTAAACACTGGCTCCACAGGAGACGTCTGTTGAGGGGGCGTATTTGGAGGGTTGAATCCAACCGGTCACTTGACCTGCTCAGCATGACTCTTAGTGAGAACTTTGAGGAAAAAACAATACATTTATTGTATACATTATTACAGTTTCTCTACAATATCCCCTTCTATAAGAAATTTAAAAAAAAAAACTACAACAGAAACACTGCTCTCTCTGACGACTGGTCAGGGCTGAGATTGGAGAAGAGGCCCATTGTGCTCTATGATCCCGCTCGGTTGTCTCTGAGCTCTGGACACAGTCATAAATCGGCCGGCCAGCAGGGTGGGGACCGGACTGTCTCCGGCCAGACTCCTAGGTGTGTCGCAGCTTTTAAAGCCATCTCAAAAGGGCTGTTGTTTCCCTTTTTTTCAACTGCTCCGAAACAAAAACAAAAAAAGACATCTTTGTTAACAAGCATGTGCTTTATTTAGAAAGCAGCGTGCAAGTTCTTTCCACTACGCCATTAGCGAGGGTCAGGTCTCTCAACACCACAGGCAAGGACAAACAACAGTGAAGCAGCTGAACAGAGGCTGGATTAAACAGCAAATCACCCCAAAGGGCTTTATGTGTTTACACACTAAGCAATACCATGTCCAAATA
This sequence comes from Alosa pseudoharengus, assembly GCF_046254945.1. Lineage (NCBI taxonomy): Eukaryota > Metazoa > Chordata > Actinopteri > Clupeiformes > Clupeidae > Alosa > Alosa pseudoharengus. The sequence continues at coordinate 20,054,347 of NW_027468620.1, read as the reverse complement.
TGTAGCATGGAAGACAGAGAGCAAGCAAGAGAGAGAGAGAGAAAGAAAAAAGAAAGAAATAGAGAAAGAAAGCATGAGAGAGTCAGAGAGATGAAGAGAAAGCCAGCGTCCAGGCTGCATCTGCGTGACCTGACCCTCATGGTCATTAAGGCCCGGGCTGTCCGGTCACTGAGATAGAGCTGTAAATACTAACTCCACAGCCTATCTGGCCTGACATTCCGGCCTGTTTACAAACAATCACACATTCCTTCCACGCAGCCATACAAAACACTTTCTTTAACTACGACGAAAACAAGATCACTGAGATATATGACCCCCCCCTGCAACGTCCAACACACATCCATCCCAAACCTCCTGATGTATGTGCAATTCCACAAAGATCATCTAAATCATAACCTTTACCATTTAGAATAAGGGATTTATAGTTGTGGTCATTTGGGGTCATAGTGATCACTCCTGTAGTAGTGCCTCCCTCTGCATATCAGGAAGGGCATTTTTCTTCCCTAGTAATAGTAGCCTCTAACTGATAGCTCTAGCATGACCGACAACTCGACCCCCATCCTCCCTCCCACTCCTGGGAGATCCATTGAGGAGGGATGACATGACACCCAGTGCTGGGTGGGTGGGTGCTGGGGGCTGAGGGAGGCCTGTTGTGGAGAGGGACAGTTGGAGGTGGCGGAGCAGCCAGTGTTCAGGCCTTTGATCAGGGAAGCGAAGAGAATGCAGGAGTGGTGATGAATCATCCACCACCTGGCCCACTGACCTCAGAACAGCCCGGCTGAACCCACACGGCACCCAGGGGGGCACAGGGGCCTAACCTGGCAGATAACACCACATCAAACACACACACACACACACACACACACACACACACACACACACACACACACACACACACACATTCCCACATACAGAGAAATATTCAAGACCCTCATCAGATGCTAAACAAATAAACACTACTCCCACATCACAACATACATGCATACACACACCCAGCCTTCCAAACACACATGACCACCCCCTCCACCTTAGACAAACACACAAACCACCACCATATGTTAAACAAACACACTACAGCCACATCAAACACAAACACAAACACACACACCCCTGTACCTCTAAAAACACAAGTCTACACCATACAGGCAAACTCACACACAGCCCCCCAAATAATGCCCCCCCCCCCCCCCCACACACTCACACACACACACACACACACACATACAGACACACACACACACCCCTGCCCCCCTTTGGAAACACAAACCTCTAACCTTATAGTAACCAAAACACACACACTCACAATATTCTTACTGGAGCAGTCTATGGGAAAGTCCAGTGACCACACGCTCGGGTGGTGTGGTGTGGTGTGACCCCACAGTCTCCAAAGCCATTGCGTGTGGGGCCGGGGCAGCAGCATAGCGCACACCACTAGAAGCTGTGTCAGGCTACAGGGTGGGTTCATACTAACGTACACACACACACACACACACACACACACACACACACACACACACACACACACACACACACACACACACACACACAGGGAGAGAAGGAGAGATGGAGAGAACACAGGGAGAGAGACAGAGAGAGGGAAAGAATGAGGATAGACAGAGAGAGAGAGAGAGAGAGAGTAGAAGGGAAAGACAGAGGGAGAAAGAATGTGCGTGTGAAAATGGGGGAAAGACAGCCAGACGTAGGGCAGAGAGGCCGAGGCCTGGGCTGAGAACAGCTTGCAGACATTTGCTGAACTGCAGTGACGGAGAGAGGAGCAGAGGGGATGAGGAGGGAAGACTGTTTACCATTCCTTTCCCATTTGGCTTTTATGAGACTAGCTTGAAAAGCTCCTGGTTTGCTTACTGTACTAACAAGCTTGCTTACACTCTGGAGAGAAAGAGAGAGAGAGAAAGTGCAAGACAAAGCAGATATTGAAAAGGATGAGATTATCCAATTAATGTGGATGATTAGAGGGTTGAGGGGTTGATGAGTTTGCGTCTCAGTGGTGCTAATTAGTGGGGAGGGCAGCGGGGTCTGGAGCCCACACTGCAGGAGGAGGAGGACGACGCTGGGCTGGGAGTCTGGCGGCGAGTCGGAGATGCAGCTACAGTGGTGGGGCCAGTTAGAGGGGTAGAAACAGAGAGAAAGGGAGAGAGAGAGAAACAGAGAGAGTGTGAAAGAGAGGAAGACAGAGGAAGGGGGGGGGAGAAAAGCAACACAGGGATATGTGCGTGGGAACGCTGGACTAGAGAGAGAAAGAGAGAGAGAGAGAGAGAGAGAGAAAGAAAGAGAGAGAGTGAGACAGAGAGGGAGAGAGAGAGCCTGCGAAAGCCATTACGCCCAGAGATGAGCTTTCACTGCTTCCACCCCCTCACCCCCGTCTCTCTCAGACCCCCCCAACAGCTCACTCTCTTTATTACACCAGCAGGAAGGGTCCATGGAGGGGTTAGAATCCGGCTGGAGACAGCGTCTGAGCAGTCCGTCCCATCTCCTGCTCCCTCACTCTCTCTCTCTGTCTATCTTCTTCCTTCATCAAATCTCCATTAATCCCCCCCTCACCACTAGTCCCATATTTCTGATCTGAGTTTGATGGGCCGTGCATGTGTATAGGTGGGTGAGTGCACCTTTGGGTAAGAGAGAAGCGTGTGTACAGTATGTCTGTTCATAGTATGCTCATAGTTAACTCTGTGTGTGTGCGTGTGTGTGTGTGTGTGTGTGTGTGTGTGTGTGTATGTGTGTGTGATTGATGGGTATGTGTAAGGTCTGAGCTCGCATGCTGAGCCTGTTGTGCAGCTGGCGTTGGGGGGACATAGAGGTCGGAGTTCTCAGAACCAGGATCTCACTCAGACACACACACACACACACACACACACACACACACACACACACACACACACACACACACACACACACACACACACACACACACACACACACACACACACACACACACAGACTTTACTATTGGTGTAAATTATGTCTGAACTCTCCTATATCACCACTCTCCTGGGCTATTTGTAGAGAGCTGCACAGAGATGGACCATTCAGAACTCTAAGCCTTGGTTCACACACCACACACACTCTCTTGCTCCCCCCCCCCCCCCCCCCGACACACACACACACCTTGCTGACATAAATCTTACAGCAACTCTTTTTCTCTCTCCCTCACCTGAGACAGCAGCTCAGCCGTTTTGACACAGCAGTTCCCCAACCCCATCCATCTCCACGACACCCCCTGAAAATGAGGCGGCGTGGGGTGCTCTGCACATGAGTCAGACTGCTGCGCTACACTGGGGTCTGCAGCATGACTTACTGGAGGGGCTTTCAGGAGTTAGCTTAGACATGGGGTGCAAAACACTGACAGATTGGGGGCACCGCCAGAGGGGCTTCACTGCTGTGCAGATTCCCTCTTAGAGATTGGCCTAGTGACTCTAGTCAGTGTAATGGTGGCAGTGAGTGAGTGAGTGAGTGAGTGAGTGAGTGTGTTGTGTGTGTGTGTGTGTGTGAGAAATTCACACTTCCTTCCTCACATGTGCCAAACAGCTTGCCCCATGTCACTGCTCTCCTCTCATCTCATGAGGGTTTGCAGGGTCATGACAGCCACTTGGCTAGTGCAGATTCAGACTCAGCATATTGTGTGCATCTACACACACACACACACAGTACATACATACATACACACACACACTGTAAACATGTGCCGGTTACAAAGTCTGGAGCATGTGGGTTCAGTGTGTCACGCTTCTCTGCCAAATCCCCCTCCCCTCTAGCCTCTTCCTTCCCAAACCCCATGATTTTGTGAACAGTGGTGGAAATCAGGAAGTGAGCCATACCTCTGTAGGAGCTGCCCAGGTGAGTCACCACCGAGTTTTTATGGGCACACCTAAGCTTGTCCTCCAGCGAGTGGATCTGCAACACAAAGAGCACGTTCAGTTCACCAAACGCACACACACACACACACACACACACACACACACACAAACACACACACTCTTTCTTAAGAGCCAGGTCATCTTACCAAACACTACTGCTGCAACACCATTCAATCAGGACACAGTACATTGCGTTGGTAAACATTTGGTTTAAATCTTGGAGCTGTTTCCCCCCTCGAGATAATTCCAAAGACCACCAGCTAGTGAACACTGAGTTGACCTCCATTAAAACATTCCCATGTTTGAGACAAATTTGTGAAGGTGTGTGTATGTGTGAGAATGTGCGTACGTGTTTGTTTGTGCTTTGGAGGATGTGAGTGTGAGAGTGTGTGCATTATGTGCAGTGCACGCGAGTGTGTGTGTGTGTGTGTGTGTGTGTGTGTGTGTGTGTGTGTGTGTGTGTGTGTGTGTGTGTGTGAGAGAGAGAGCCTAAGAGACGAATGGTAGTGAGGTTAGTGTAGTTGTTTATAAGGCTAGAGTAAGAGTAAACAGATGTGTGCGGTAATGAGCCCCAAATCCCCAGAGAGTGCCGCCCCTCGCACCGCTCCAGGGGTGAAAGGAACCATGGGAATGGGGCAGAGGGATGAGCTGCGCCACGGCAACCGCGGGGCTGGCTCCAAAACAAACTTCCCGCTTGATCGTCCGTTTCTCTCGCCTACCCAGCTAGCCCTGGTCTTTCTCTCACTCCTTCTCTTGCACTCTTCCTCACTCCCTCCCTGTGAATTCCGTGATGTAACGCCATTTAACCCATTTACTCCTAAAATGCCTGCTAAAAACGCCTATAGAATCCTATGGCATTCTAGACTAAATAACCTTATTTCCTGAGGGTTTTCTGAAAACATACAAAAAATTGTCAACGTCTACCAAAATTTAATATCTAAGCCTTTGTAGCACCTAGAAACATGAAATAAAAAGCATGCTGCGCTACGCAGCATCCAGCGGGAGGGTCAATGTTGCGCTACGCAGCATCCAGCGGGAGGGTCAATGTTGCGTCATGCAGCATCCAGCGCGAATGGGTTAATTAGCGGAGCATCATCCGGAGTAATGCCATGGAGCATCAGCCCTGGAAGGTTCTCATCACTGGCTGGCTACTCACAACAGCACAGCGGGGACAGCCTGTACAGCTTATTGTGAACACACTCACTAATACTAGCCACTTTATTAGGTGTATTGTATGAAACACCCCTCTTAGAATGTTATTTCACCTGAGCTAAACTACAAGGCCAACAAAAGCCAAAAAGCCTGGAACAATATTTGTGCTGACGAAAGTTAAAGAATACAGAAGTAATGTCTTTCAGTTTAACGTTTACATTTCGGATGAAAATTACACTGTTTGTGTGAAGCTTTAAGCATATGGCCACTTCTGACACGTGACAACTTCACAAGGGTGGTGACCTTGACCTTCACGGCCGCAAACCCAATGGCGTGTGCAAAGACAACATGAACTGTCTGGCGAAAACACTGACACATCTGCAAACACCCAGGCACATCTGTACAGTAGCTACTGCATGTGTGTGTACTGTAGGTGTGTGTGTGAGGTGGGTGGGGGGTGGGGGGGGTGTTGGGGGGCTGTAAAACTCTACACTAATTAAGTCTCATTCCCAAATAGCTAAAGGGAGTATAAACAGAGTGGCTCTTTAAAAGCTGGTGGCCCCAGACACCGGAGCTGATGCTGTTGCTGCTGCTGCTTCTGGCTACGGCCCCGTCTCCTCCTCCTCTCCACTCACCCGGTCTTGGTACCCCTGCTCCCTGAGCCGGGCCTCGCTCAGCTGGGTGGTCTTCTGGGCAATCTGGAGCTGCAGAGAGATGAAGCTTAGTTAGAGTCGGGGATAAACTAGTGGCATTTAACCAACCAGGGAGAGTGTTACATACATGCATGGAGATGCACATGTCAAGGTAATGGGTTTCCGAAGAACTAAGCAGAAATATATCACTGCATAGTATTGTAAGGAAATTTATGGTGGGAATAGTGAGTAGTTCACTGCCATTGCTATACAACACATAAAGACATGACAGCGTTTCCAAAGTCTAAAATGGGAAACAGAATGGTGCTGTAGGTTGCTGTGGAATGAATCTTTGGCTGTGGGACAGTATTACTAAGCTATGAGTTGATGTGGGAAACAGAGCAAGGTTTCCAGCTAATCAATCAATCAATCCTTCTACCATCAATAAAAAATAACGGGAAGGGCTGGGTCCAACTCACCTGAAGCTCCTCAAGGCCCTAAACGAGAGCAGAGAAACATAAATCAATTAGAAAGCAGAAAAGAAACTGGAGTGCACAGCAGTATTCAAACATAAATCAATGTCGGTGGGAAACCCAGATGATCAGCAGCCTTCTCTGAAAGCTCCAACCTGCACGAATGTGTGCATTCCACCAGCTGACCAATACTCTAACGGGCTGTAAAATGAAAAATGGTCTATCATTCCACTGACGCGGCCACTAAGACCAATATGGAGCAATATGGAGGGAAAAACAGCAACAGCAACAAAGATGCATTGGTGCCGCTAGAGGCTTGAAACCTCGACATGAAATAAAATGTGGAGATGATTGAAGTCGTGTTTGGCTTCCCTGAGAATACTCTCCCAGTTGTTGCTTAATAGGGGCAGATACTTCGCCTTACATCAGCAAGGAAGAATGCAGCAATGCGAAACAGAGCTGCTGCGCTGCTTGCGTTAGGTTATTTTAAAAGGGGGAATCGGTGAAGTGCTTGTATTCATCTTGATAAATTTGACAAAACCCCCATCCTGGGAGGAACGTAGCTGTTCCACATCTCCAACAGCAAGCTGCATTTGCCTTAGGGGCACCGAGGAGGGCGTAAATCTTAAGCCCAGAGATTTTTTTCTTATGATGGCTAATTGAGAACAGGGATCCAGGCAGACACAATTGCCTCTTAAGACCCCCACCTCCTCAGTTCTCCAGATAGGACATTACTTTCCCCCCGCTTTGAGTTAGATCCTCGCTGTGTCCCGCTTGCACTGGACGGCAGCCATATCACTCGCAGCGAAAGCACAGAGCTGGCCCCACTTGGTTCGGCATGTAAATACTGTAGTCATTATAACTTTCTTTTATGGAACCATATGCATCCCTCCTACTGGAAGGTGAGGGGGGCGCCCTGCTGTGGTGGCGTACCTGCGGGCCAGTGAGGCTGCGCTGCTGAAGCTCGTCCAGCTCCTTCTGCACCTCCCACACACGCGTTCCCATCTCCTCCTCGCGGCTCTGACGGCACAGCACAGGACCGGACAGGAGAGAGGTGGGGGGGAAACAATTAGTCACTTCCTGCACTGTTTGTTCTCATTTTCCTGAGCGCTGCTCTGTCAGGCCGTCTCTGCAGCGAGCAAGCGAGAGAGACGCTGCGAGACATCATATGAAGGAGAGTTTTTTCAAGGCCAAAGGAAAGGCACACAAAGAGCTACAGTGAAGGATCGGAAGTACACAGTCAGTGGCACCATTTTTGTCATCCCGGCTGTGCGCTGCAGCATGCGGATGCAATGAAAATGACACCCAGAATAGGCCGTTAAAGTGCCAGTTTTCAGCTTTGACTAGAGGGTGTTTACAGCTGTCAAGTGACTAGCGTAGAATTATAAGCTATTTTATCCAAACAAGAAAAGTGCCATAGCCATAATGAAAATGATTGTAAATGCATTTATACAAGACAATTACATTGACTTTACTTTCAGTCCCCAAGGGCAGTAGGGGGATCTATGAAAATGAAATGACAGAATGTAATATGTATGCAAATGGAACTTGTGAGGTGAGCTGTGCTGTATGCTTTTAGTCTCTGGCGATGTAGTCAGTTGAGTTTAAGGTTTTGGCTCAAATACTGGCGGACAGAACTCACATGGAATTCATAAATTAGCAGCGCTCAGAGGGGATTAAGGAAAGGTATTTGTCTGGCTAATGGCTTCCTGATGATGGAAGAGAGATACGGAAAACTTCACTAGACAGCTGAAACAGTTGCAGGAAGGAACTGCACTTATTTTTGAGATAGATACTTTATACATTTTGGTTGAAGTGAGCAAAAAAAACAAAATTTAAATTTCAGTTTTTGCAGGCCACGTTAAAAAGGAAAGCTCTCAAAATTACCTCAAAATAATATCCTTTCTGTATGAAAAATAATATCCTTTCTGTATGTAATTAATCTAAATATTCTGTCTGTGTTTGTGTAACCTGAGCACTACATGTCTCCGTACCTGCAGGATCTCCTCGTACCGCTGCACTGTCCTTTTCAGGTCATCCTCCTTCTGGGCAATCACCTTCTTCAGCTCGCTGGCTTCGTCCCGGTGGCTGTCCATCAGCTCCGCCTCCACGCTCTGGGCCTTTTCTGTGTGGGGTAAAGTGACAGCAGGAAAAATCTCAGAAAGCACAGGCAGCAAGGTCGTATTCCAAAACCACTCACTCGCTTCCTACTCGCCAAAACAGATGAACTGGCAATGCGAGGGAAACATATGGTAAACCTGCCAGAGAGGAGGTCTTAGTTCAGCAGATTTATTTATTTTTTTACTTTTCCTGAATCTAGCTATCCCTCATTAAATATTGAAGCCCTTATTCAGTATTTCTTAAGGTTAAATGGAATTGAATAGAGTACTTATATTAATGTTAGAATCATTTAATAGTAGTGGTTCAGCTGCAATGCTATAAAAGGTTTTGTGAAAACGATTTTTTATAAAGGCAGACTATATAATGTAATGCTACTTTGTGACTTCCAAAACACAAATACAAAGACTGTTCTGTGTAGTAAACATTCCTCCTTACCAATGGTCTCTTTTACCGATGTCTCCAATTCCTTCTCTTTCAGTGCCATTTGTGTATTGAACTCCCTCAAGATCTGTTTAAGTGCAGAATTCTGTTTCATTTCCAGGTCCTCAATTTCTTGCCTGTGAAGGAAACATGGAGAGCTTCATAAGCCCACAGAGGAGACAGATACTTTTGGTTCACATCCCAAACACCAAGAACAAAAAAATAAACAAGGTTTCCTTTTTAATTGGGGAGACTTACTTCAGTTTCTTTTCACTTTCTTCTGCCATCTCTCTCTTCAAGTGCTCCAGTTCCTGCTCGTGCTCCCTCCTTAGCGAGCGCAGGTCTTTCTGTAACCTGGTGAACTCTTTCTGGATTTTCTGCTTCTCCTGCTCGGTCTGCGACAGCTTGCTCTTCAAGTGCTCCGGACTCTGCTCCAATGAGCGGTCAGCGCCATCAGCATCTCCATTTCCCTGAGAAGAGTTTTGATAGACGCCAAGAAGGCTCTCCTTTTCCTCCAACCTTTGAGATAGTTCTAAAAGCTTCTGCTCATACTCCTTCACCAAAGCTTCTTTCTGACTTTGCCAATCCGCTTCCCCCTGGGTTACATCACCCACAGGTTCCTTTCCCAAGATGCTATGGTTTTGCTCAACTACACAGTGTTCTGTCTCGATTAGTCTTGCCTCAGTCAGTTGAGTCTTCTGTAGCTCTTGAACCAGTGAGGTCTGTTCTAAGAGCTCTGCCTTAAGGCGGCTGATTTCAGCTTGATGGTTGGCATTCTGCTCCTGAGCTTCTTCAAGCTTTCCCTGGAGCTCTTTAAGGCTTTGGAGGATCTCCTCCTCCCTGTCTTTACCTGCCATAGCACATTTCTCTTCCTGAGACGTTTTGGTTTGAAGAGCTGCAATTTTGTCCTCATAGCTACTCCTCAGACTCTCTAAACATTTCTCCTTCTCGAGGTTCTCGTTGTGGCGAACTTGCTCGAGTTGTCTTTCATGTTCTTCCCTCAGGCTACTGAGGGCCTCCTCCAGGCCCTTCTCCTTCTCCTCTAACAGTCTCATTTGCTGCTCCTTCTCTGTCTGGCTCTGCTGAACATCCTGCACCTGGGACTGCAGGGTCTTGATGACTTTCTCCTTCTCCTCGATTTGTGAGGTCAGCTGTTTTCGGATGAGGCTGATTTTCTGCTCTGCTTTCTTTTTCAGCTCAGCCACTTTCCCTGTGCTCTCTGAGGACCTCTCCTCCGCCATTTTCAAGGCCTCCTCCTTCTCCCTCAGTATCTCCATTTTCTCCTTCTCAAAGTCCACTTTCTGACGTTCAAGTTCTTCTTTGGTGGCTTGAACTTCTTTCTCCATAGACAGGAGTTTTCCCTCCATCTCCTGGACAAGGTGATCCCTTTGAGAGGACTGCTCCTGTGCCTGCTGAACCTGCTCCATTATCTCACGCTTCTCGCTTTCCCTGATGTCCGTGTGCTGCTGCAGGTCCCTCTTCAACTGCTCACACTCTTTTGTCCTCACGTCTAACTGCTCTTCCAAATCACCAGCTCTTCTTGTGCAGCTTTCAAGGTCCAGGGCCAGAGCAGTGACCCTTTGCTCTTTTTCTGAAAGAGCTTGGTCCATCTCTGACTTGCTTATGGACTGATTGTCAAGGCTTGCTGTTAGCCTCCGCATGTTCTCTTCTTTCTCTACTATTTGCTTCTCCATGTCCTCTATTTTGGCCTGCAGAGTTTTGACAGTGTTATGGTTGTCTGTGAACTTGGATTCTGCTTTTGTTTTGAACTCTGACAGATTTTTCCTGAGTGTCTCGACCTCTTCTAGAGCCAGACTTTTTTCTTTATTAAGAGTTTCCACGGTCTCTTCCTTCTGGCTGTTAAACATTTGTTTTTCCTCCATGTGCTGCTGTTTCAGCAAGGATATGGCTTCTTCCTTGTCAGTTATGCTACTTGCTAACTGAGACTTTAAGCCTTCAATGTTGCTCTCTAAATTGTTGATATGTAGTGCATTTGCTTTAATATTTTCTGAAATTATTCTATTTTCTTCAGTGAGCTGTTCAATGCGAAGTTCCTTCTCAGAAAGGACTTGAGAGGTATTCTCCGATGTTTTCTGTAAGGACTGTCTCTCATTTGTTAAGGCTTCAAAATTCTCTGAATTTTCTCTGAGTTTTAGTGTCAGCTGCTCAAGTGAGTTGCTCAAATTCTGGTTCTCCTCTTCCCTTTGCTTAAGCTGTCTCTCTAAAGTGCAAATGTTATCTGTTTTTGCTATGATGATATTTCTGAGGTTTGTGACCCTTTTTTGAGTGCTTACAATTTTGTCTTGAAGTTCTCTCACTCGATTTTCAACATTCATGCAAAGCTCATCAGTAGATCCCTCAATTCTTGCCTGGACTTCTCTGCAATGCTTCTCCAACTGTGCATGCATAGATTGCACAGCATTTTTAAACTCTTTTTCCTTGCGTTGTAGTTCAAGAACTTTATCTTCTAGCTTCTTCTGGAAGTCCTCACCTTCCTTATTCCGAGAATCTTCAAGAACACTCAGCTTATTATGTGCATCTTCCAGATTTCTGGAAAGTTCCTGTATTCTTTCTCGACTCTCCACCTCCAACTTCACAACCTGGTCTTGGACCATATTTCTTTCACTAAGAGCCTGATTGAGATTCTTCTCAACCGATTCCACCTGCTCTTTGAGCATAGCCTCTCCTTGTGATAAACTGTCTAATTTCACTGCAGCTTCTCTCAATTCTGCTTGCAGCTTCTGCACCGTGGTCTCCCTTATAGACAACTCTTCCTTCAAGTCAGACATCTCTTTTACAACTCGCTCCTTCTCTTCCTTGCTGACACCAAGTTGTTGTGAAACCTCTTCCAGCTCTTGAGACTTTTCCTGGACCTCAAGGGCATGTTTCTCCTGAAGTTCCTCCTCTTGCTGACTGAGTTTCTCTTGCCAAGTTTGTGCCAATTTTTCTTGCTCCTGTCTCTTAACCTCCTTGAGTTTCTCCAGTTGCTCTTTGTGGTTGGCCTCCAAGTCAGATATGGTACTGTTCAGTCCCTCTGAGTTAGCTTGAGCCATTTCCAAGATCTTCTCCTTGAGCTGCTGTTCTTTCTGCTGTAGTTCGTTCTCCTTTTTCACTAGCTCACCCTTCAGTGCCTCCTCAGTGTCCTGCAGCTTTTTCTTGAACTTTTCCTGCATCTCTTTGGTCTTCTGTCTGACCTTTTCGGCTTTATTCTCTTGAGATTTTAGTTTAGCATCCATGTCTTTTTTTATATTTTCAATCTTCACCTGATGAGCATCTAACTGTTTTCTTAATTTATTCTCTTCTTCTTGCATGGCCTTTAAATTGTCAGTGTGGGATTTCTCTTTTTCAGAGATCTCCTGTTTGGCCTGTTCTACTTGGCACTGAACCTCCTGCAGCTCCTTACTCTTTTGCTCAAGAAGGTCTGCTTTTTGCTTGCATTCACTTTGGGCACTTTCCAAGAGCGCTTTAAGGTCTTTTAGTTCACTCTTTGATTGTGCCAGCTGTTCTGAAATCTCACCAAGACCATCATGCTGTTTCTGCTTTAGCTCTTCCAATTCTTTGTCCTTGTGCTGCTGAGCCTTTTCTAAATCTTCTTTCAAGGTTTTCGCCTGCTGTTGATGTTCCTCTGCTTCCCTCTGTTTTTCCTCCAGGATCACCTTTAGTTTATCAAGCTCCTCTTTTAGTGTCTTCTCTAATTCTCCCACTGACTGCTCGTGTTGGTGCTTGATACTCTCCATATCTGCTTGATATTTTGCCAGCTCTTCTTGAAACCTTGCTTCGAACTCTTCCCTTGCTGACTTGCTGGCCTCTTCAGCAGCTAAGAGTTTCTCCTCAAGGAGCTGCTTAGTCTTGGTGATTTCCAGGAGCTCCAAAGACAGGGCCTCCAGCTCAGTCTGCTTCACATCCAGCTTCTCCAGCGTTTTCTGATTCATGTCTTCGACATGGGCGTGGAACTGCAGCTCCTTGTCCTTCAGGATGGCCTCCACTTCTGCCCGATGCTTCTCCTGAAGCTCATGCATGGTTGCGCTGTGTTGCTGGTTGAGGGCCTCAGCTTGCTCGGCTTTAGATTTCTCCAAGAGCTTCTGGTGCTTCCCCTCACGGGCCAACAAGTCTGCCTCATGTTTTTTATTCAGTTCTTCTATCTGTGATGAAAGCTCGCTTGACTGGACGCCATCCACCTCAGAGTTTCTTGCCAAGGAGCTTTCCAGTTCTAGTATTTTCTGTAATAACAGATTTGTGAATGTTAATGGAAATATTTGCACACCGTTAGGAACTCTTCAGATATCAGACTGTACATCAAAGCACTTAAAACTCCCAAAGCAAAAACACTCTAAAAATGTGAGAGGGTATTTTATCCTCAAAATGAACCCACAATTTCCCTGTATCTCAATTCAGATCAAAGTTATCTCGTAGGAGCTTCTGAAGATCCTATCAAGAAAAGGGTTGCGTAAGAGGTTAAGTTACTGCTGACAAACTCACAGTTCTGGCCGTCTCCAACTCCAGCAGCAGCTCCTTGGCCTTATTCTCTGCCTCTGCCCGCAGGGCAGTTTTCTGCAGCTCTGCCTCTTCGATAGCTAGGGTGGCCTGTTGCTCCCTATCCCGAGCAGCCTGATTCATCTCCTCCCGACACTGTTCCTGCACCAAAAATACAGCAAAAATATTGATATATTTTAAAATATTATTCTGTTTGTGAAAGTTTCTGTAAATATATTAAATAAAGGTTATGGAATAAGGCTATCTGAATTAATCTGAGATGTTCTACAACATGTATTTTGATTAGATTACAAACAGATCAATGAGGGTTAATTTTAGATGAAAAACGTGATCTGGAATTGTAAACATACCACAGCCTGATTAATCTGAGCTTGGACTTCCTGTTCTTTGTTGGCGAGAGCTTCTGCATGTGTACGCTCCAACTCCACAATCTTGTCCTCAGAAGACTTCTACAGACATGGAAACAGCAAAAAAGACTCTTATCCAATATTCAGGAACCAAACACCAAGGAGCGGAAACACAGGAAGAATACAGATTTCAAATCCAATATTTCCAATCCACTGAAGACTGATGCTCAATTACTTCACATCTCTAAAACTCTGACAAATATTATGAAACTAAAGTGCAATCTTTTGAGGAAAGGGATCATTATCTGAATTCCTCTTCCACTCAATAACCCACATCACCACAAAGTATGACAGAAAACTTCCAGAAAACTTTCTCTAAAACTGTAACTAACATCCAAAAGCAGAGCGTTACTGGCCAAACTGGCACCTGTTTCGGTCCAAACCTTGTGGGCAACACACATCTTTGTCATGACTCATGACTGAGGCTTAGTTGGCTAATGAAAGAAACAGAAAAGATTGCTGACGTACAAGCTTTTAAAATTTAAACCTGGGTTATATGTGCAAAGAATACCAGATCATACTGTATAGGTGATTGTCAAAATACTCATTTTTTACAGTTGCCTCGACGTCAATGAATCATTCTCTAATGCACATGGGATGAATCAGAAAGGGCCATGATTCCTGTAAGAATATACGCCAATGAGCCTCTAGCTCACAAGACTTTAAAATCTCCACCCTGACAAAAAGCTGAATGAAAGTGAGAATATTGAGGAGAGTGATGGCTTAACCAGACAGTGTAGTCTTGAGGGCCAGAGAAACATCAGTGCCTCTGCATGCAAAACATAAGGAACATATCAGAGGGATAGGAACTACAGAAACCCCTCGACACTTTTTTGATGCTTCTCCCAGAACTAAAATATCTCTACCGTTTTTTTACAGTTGATGAATTCAGTGAAGCACCATTGCAGGATATGGACACGGCAGATTATTGCTATGAATGAATAGGGTGGAGAACCACTGTTTATTTCTGAATTCAGGCAAATGAATAATATTATCAATAAGCCCGATTATCATGGATGCTTCCCATTTGAGAGGAGAAAAAGAGCAAGCTGATGAAAATGTGTATGATGAATCCACATGGGAGTATTAAACAGCTCTGGCAAACATCAGTAAATAAATTATCCGCAGATTGGCCTTAATTATATTCCAGAGAGTTTAACACTCTCTGTTGCATCCAATTCCCTAAACAAAATTGCTCTAACAGATGGCTTCTGTTGGATGTAGCTTAGCACTCCATAAAAACAGGGAAAATACTTCTTAAAACAGAAACAACTTGGAAAAACCAAATTGTAAATGTCAGTAATTATATAAATATCATTCGCCAGTAGCAGGTCAGCTGGTTGATGGTTAGGGCTTTTCCTCGTCCTCATGATGTGGAACACCTCCTATTTTGACATGCGCAAACTCAGCTGAAGCTCAAAGCTGAGGCTCATCCTCACCCAGAATGTGGGAGCAGGGAGGTGTGTTCAATTAGCTATGATTATGTGTGTTTAAGTGCTTTATGCAAAATAATAGGTAGAATCGAGAGATAAAGAAAATAGCAATAGCACATAAGACAATATACAGACACACACAACCCAATAAGCACAGACAGTGCCCCTTGTGTGTTAAGGAGTGTGTGTGGGGGACTCCTCCTCACCTTCATGATGTTCACCACCTCCTGTTTGACGCGCGTGAGCTCCTGCTGGAGGCTCCTGCGCTCCTCCTCGCTGGCCTTCTCCACCTCCTTGACCCGCTCCTCCATCTGCACCTGCAGCTGCCGCCGCGCCTCCTCCGTCCGCTGCGCCATGCCCAGGGTGCGCTCCAGCTCCTCAAAGCCTGTAGGAGACGCACGCACGCACGCACGCACGCACGCACGCACGCACGACAAACGGGGAGAGAGACACGGGCAAAGATAAAAGAAGAGACACAGACACACAGAGAAAATCACAACACACGCGCGCAACACAAAATGCTGATGGGCAAGTTGTGTCAAATTAGAAAAAGAACATCAGTGAACCTCATCTCAGTAGCTGAGCAAATTGGGCTTAAAAATCAAAGCACACTTTCTTGTCTTTATCGGAAGCAGTACTTCAAACATCGCAGCCAGAGCTGAAACACCAGATCTGACAGACAGAACAAAGGCGGACAGTGCCAGACAGATTCCCCGCTCTTATAGGAGGAGGGGAAGAGTAGGTGTTGGAAGTTGTTATGGGTGCAGAAAGGTGAAGATAATATTGAGGAGATAAAAGCTGACACCCGTGGGCCGTCCCTCCCCACCTGCTTTCTCGTTCTTCTCTTTCAGCTCCTGCAGCTCCTCCTTCTGGGCCACGGCCTGCTGGACACGCGCCCTCAGCTGGGCGATCTCCTCCTCCTTCATCTCCAGCGTCTCGTGCATCTGGCGCTTGGTCTCCGCAATCACCATGCCCTACACACACACACACACACACGTAAACACACACACACACACACGTCCACACACACACACAGGCCAAGACAAACACACCGTCATGTCAGACACACAGCCTTTCACCAGCACACTTCCAATTGGGCATTCAGCCATTGCTTTCCAGCAGTCTCTCCGAGCGCGCATTCTCTGCAAATGTCTGTCCAAAGGACATGAACTAATGACCTAAATTTGTGGCCTTAAAAGGCAGTGAAAATGTAGAAAACGACTCTGCACCCCGAGTGGGACCCCAACATGGTTATTGCGTAGGAGTCAAAATTCCAGTGTTCTGATGAGGCCTTGAGGGTCAAAATGTCTGTCCTGTTTACCAGTGCCCAACTGTCTGCATTTCACTGCAGGATGACAAGATGTTTCCAATTTACTTTGTCTACCTCATCACTTTTTAGGCCATTTGTGGTCGTTTTGGGGACACGTCAGCTTTCATTCCAGACACTGGACGAGCTGTAATGTCCTGTTGTGTTTGCATGGCGGAGAGGCTGGAACTATTTACTAGCAATCAATCAGATTTGGGATATCGTCAGCTAATGTCAGGGCATTGCAAAAATTTCTGCCGTCCCGCAGGGATTTTTTAGTGGGTGACCATGTAAACATAATCCAATTCTGTGTGTATGTAATGCTCAGAAAGCCATTTCCGCTGCTGGTCCATGAACTCACTGCTAAAACAAGATTAGAAGTCATGGACCCATCTTCCCTCTCCTCCGCCAATACATCTCATGGCAGCTAATCTGACTCCGACAGACAAGGAAAACAAATCGTTCCGCGGAAACAACTTTTAAGGCCTAAACATGTAATCTGGCTGAGGGATTTGTTCTCCGGTTCCTACTGTAGCTGTTTTCTGGGCCTTCATCACCCCTCTGGTAAGCGTAAGTGCTTCTGACCGGTTTGTCTTCCCTCCTGCATTCCTCAGACTGACCTTCCTCAGCCACCAGCCTCTATCCAGCCAAGCAGGGGTCAGTGGTTAAGCACAGAGACCTGGAAGAGCTGGAGGATTTAAGGCAACTACTTGCTGCTAGTCTGTAAGCCTGGTTATATTTCACTGTGGCAACAGGCCACTTGAAGGGTGACACAAATAACTCTGAATAGAAGGGGGGAAGAGAGAGGGGGGGGGTAGAAAAATCTCTTGCAAATGTTAAAAACAGGGGCTCTTTTTGGGTGATGGTGCCCTGAGGATAAAGTCATAAGCTGTCATTTTGAATTATCTGTCTAGAATGGAAGCAGAAAGCATCTAAAGGGGCCAATAATGCAAACCCTATCAAATATCTACTGTAACAGGCAGTAATCACATCTGACGTCTTCTCCTTTTAGACTCAGTAGGTAGAAAATAATTCCTAAGCTCACTGACTTTATGGCTGTTTTAAGGTACAGACATGCATTTGGTCAGAGAAGATAGACTTTTCTGAAAAGAGCAGTTGAGGTGACATAACGTGCCAAACTGAATCAGACTGCAAATGCCAAATGACTGAAGCCGAGGTCTGAGCCTTGAAATCCACTGAATTCCCTTAACGTCTCTCCTCTCTTTCCCCAGCCCCCTACACATACACACACACACACACACACACACACACACACACACACACACACACACACACCTTGTCCTGCTCCAGCTGCTCTATGAGGTTCTTGGCGTCTCGCAGCTGCGTGATCAGCTTCGTCTTCTCGGTTGTGTGAAGTTCCTACAGGAATCAGACACACACATGCACACAGACAGAGTTGTGGTCAGCTCGCTTGTCTGCTCAGCCGTAGACAAGAGGATTCATGTGGTAAGCATAAATCTCCTTAGGCACAAACTTTCCAACACCCATTTGTAACTTCCATATCTTTCCACTTCACAAAAGACAGTCCGTCAGGACTAGGGAGAAAAGGAGAATAAAGGAGCAGAGCAAAATATAGAAATAAGGTGTTGAAATATGAAACATGCTGCGAAAACATTAACTCTGTCTTACCAACTCTAACTGTCCAAAAATGCCAGGCATAAGGAAGTTGTCCACACATTAAAAGCTTTTGGGTGACATTTTGAGTGCTGTTCCACTCAAATTCCACAAGTCATTCTTGTGTGAGTAATATGTGAGAGATGTGTGCGAAGGGGAATGAATGGGGAAAAAAAGATGAGCCATTCTGCAAACAGCTGGCAGCTAAGAAGAGTGTTTCTAGAAGATGATTCTAGATGTACTGCCCAGCGGTAACAAATATCACCACTGCATGGTCACAAGGCCATGTACTGTCCGAAGAAATGTAAACATGCTTCCCAGATCCTCTCCATCCCATACTCCTGCAACTTCTTGTAAACTACAAGTCTTATATGTTCCTCTCTTGGTTACTCAATGATTGTTGAACTCTTTTTGAATTCTTGCTTATGTAAAGTTTACAAATTGTCAAATTTTGTAGAAAAAAAACGTATGTTCTAAAGCCACAATCCTTGTGTTTTCCACAATGTCAAAATATACAGAGCTGAGCAAGCATGGCAGTGGCAATGGTAATGATATCTCTCTCACAGTCACACATTCATAGATGAGAGTTGGGAGTGAGTGAGACATGCTAGTGCGCTGGGCTTTAGGCTCTGCCTCCTCCTGCCACCCCTGGAGCCTACGGGCGGAGCCCATCGCGACCGCTTGGGTCTAGCCGCTGACCAGAGTGAGCCAACAAACAAACCTCAATTACAGCCCAGGTCTGTTGGCACCGCTGGAAGCTTACGCCTTGGCTAGCCACAACTACAAGCCACCGCATCCGCATTCCAGAATGACTCCACTATCTACAACCGGCTCTGTAGGTTGCGCCGCGTGTTGGCGGAAGTGACCGGACCAGCATGAATCCTACACTCTGAAAACAATCCATGAAACAATATGAAATAGGCATGAAGGGATCAGGTCACAGAAAGGGAGGGGGCCTTGTTTGAGAGACCAGTGCCCTCCCAGAGAGTGGCAGAAGAGGCCGATAGCCAACAGGTGAACCGTCCTCTCCTCGGGTTCACAGTATTCCCTTGTGGTCGCACGATGAAAGTGAAAGTCTATATCTGTGGAAAACAGCCCTGCAGAATTGATAAATGTGTGGTGAGGCCAGGACATCCACATCCAGATGTGTGTTTGTGGTACTGCAGTGTGTGTGTGTGGTTCGGAGGCTCCAGGAAGCCAGGGTGCCGCCGAGAGGAGCGGGTCAGTAGTTGACCTTTGACCTCCGCTGTCACTTCTCAGCATGCTTTCCCAGCCAGTCTAGGGGAAGTGTTCCCACCCTGACCTACACTCACAATCTCCCCCCCCCCCCTCTCTCTCTCCACACACACCAACCTATGGAGACAGGAATTCAAACACACACGAGCAGGGACCAGGGACACACACAAACACACACATGCAGACAGTGTCAACGGAGGCTCTGCTGCTGTTATCTCTGGCCGGGTTTCTGACGTCCTGCTTTACTGGCAGCCCTTTGTAGACTGAGAGAACCGATTCACAGCCAGGCATAATAACATTAGAAGAGCCTTGGTGTAACAGACAGCTATGTGGATTCAGTTTCTGGGTGACTCTCCTGAATGATGCAGGATTTAATGTCATTAGCTTGACAGCAGGGACAGTTTTTAGTCATCTTACAGACTGGACAGCCATCAAATATTTCAAAATTCAAATGGTTAATTGGCAAATACCTTTACACTATGGTTATCGAGTTTGAAACCCAGATGCATTTATATAAAGTCCTTTTTCATGCAATGCTGGGGGTGATCTTTTTTGACTCATAAAAGTGAGTCAGTGCCTATTGAGACCTGTTGACCCCTCTCAAAATGGTGTCCGAGAAATCAAATTACTAGTCAGACCATCACGTCTGGAAAAGCAGATGTTTTCATAACTACAACTCAGACGTCTACTTTTGGCAAAGCAAACCATGGATGTATAAAAATCAACACGCTATAGACAACTGACCAGAAGATTACTGGTCAAGCCATGTGAGGGGATCTAATCATGACAGTTTTGCTTATTTAAATGAAACAGGTAAATGAAAGTGAGGCTGAACAACTACAATTGACCAAGGTGTGAATGAGGTTTTAGAGGACACTGAACAGACAACTACATAGACCCCACCTTCATGTGTGTGTGTGTGTGTGTGTGTGTGTGTGTGTGTGTGTGTCTGTGTGTGTAGGAATGTACCTTCATCTTCTCCACCTTTAAACGTATGTGTGTGAGTGTATCTGTAAAGCAGTGTGTGTGTGTGAGTACCTTCATCTTCTCCAACTCCTGCAGCCTCTCCTGAAGCTGCTGCTGCAGGGCCTCGTTCTCGCTGGCCAGCTGTGCGCTGCGCTCCTTGTGGGTGCGGAGCAGGTCCTTGCAGCGCTGCAGCAGGGTCTCCTGGCGCTTCACACGCTGCTGCAGCACCTCCACCTCCTTCCCTGGCTCCACACTGCCCTCTGCTGGACACACAGGGAGGACAGAGATGCACACGCACACACACATGCACGCACACGTACACGCACACGCACACGCACACAAGCACACACACAGACATAGTTTGTTATGACATTTTCTTTCTAGGCAAGTGCCTTGGAAAACTAAGCCAAGTAACTAAAATATAAATTAAATCAATCCAGAGTATGAGTAGTGAAAGTGAAGTGACTTTAGTCTAATGGTTACATTATCATGAAGTGCCTGTTTACTGCACACAAGTATTTATGCAGAAAGTATAGATTTGACAGCCAATGTGACCCCAAGTCTGTCCATTAGCATGTTAAATTAGCGGTTAAGAAAAATGCCTTCTCTACTTTTCTCTCTCACTTTTCATTCAATTAAAGCTATGGTTCGGAGTAATTTCACCCTAGGGTCCTTTGCACCATGACCCCGAGCCAAACACCCTCCCAGAACCTGTTTTCCCTTGGAAAGCAGAACCATCGCTTTAAGCGATTACTAATTAACTAAGCCAATGCTGTATGTTGAGGAAAGATCTTCACTGAAGTGCATACGGGGAGTTGGTGAGAAGGTAAATAAGCCCTGAGAGGTGTCTGTGGCCCTGCTGTGTTGCGTAAGGGTGGCTTGCTATGTGAAGCGCTGTGAGGTTCACGGAAGAGCGAGTCTACCCACCCTCGCTGGGCGGCTCGGCGTTCAGCTCCCTGGTGGGGCTCTGGGGAGCCGAGGCCGTCTCCGTGGTTTCCGCGGTCACCTTGGCCACCTCCCCCTCCGCCGGGACGCCCAGCCCCGGGACGCCGTGCAGTCGCTTCTTCATCAGAGCCACCTGAGAGCACGCCGCAGCGCCACAGCATGTTAACGGGCGTCAGCGGCATAGGTGCCCCATCGTCATTAAACAGTGGGATGAGCCGAGCCACACACACATGCTGGCCCATGCCCACACACGAGAGAGGCAGCGTAGCTCAACTTCAAGCCTGATGGACCTACCCCTAGTGATACAATCTACTACACATTAGACATTTCCATGCTTCAAGGCACACACAAACAAACACATTAGTTCAGCCACTGACTTATATACACAAACGTAAACACACAGACACTCAAACAGGCGTACCTGTGTCTGAAGCACTGTGATCATCTGATCCTTCTCCTCCAGCACAGCGTCAAACTCCTCCTGCAGGTGCTTCTTGGCCTGCTGGTCCATCTGCAGCTCCTGGGGGACACGGCGCAGGTCATGGCACGCAGAGACAGGTACAGGCAGGTAAGGAGGGAGAGGGCAGGTTAGGGCAGGTGTGGGCATGCAGAGGGCAGGTTAGGGGCAGGTAACAGCATGTTACAGCAAGTGAGGGGGGCAAGCAGGGGCAGGTAAGAGCATGTTAGAGTGGGTGAGGGCTGGTGAAAGGTGTTCAGAACTCAGCCCTAACCATGGCCTTCTCTACCAGGCAGTGTAGTGTCTAGCTAGGCTCTGCTTGCAAAGGGAAGTTGTCTGGCACAGAACTACCATGTAATGCCCAGAGTGGGCAGACTGGGCACTCGGTGAACTTTCACTGGAGCTCTGAACCATAATCCCCAATAGTTAAAAAACCAAATGCCCCTTACATGGGATCATCCAGCTCTACTTCTACACTGAGGCTGAAGAAGCGCCCTTCATGGACCAGCCACTGGGTGCATGCTGTGAAAAAGCACTATAATAGCCTTGGCTTAATGAGGGCTTTCAACCTTATCTCCATATTCAAGTATATTGGGACCGTTCTTTAACTTATGTTCCAGAACTGGCAGTGGGCATATACTAAGTTCATGTAAAGTTAATGTTAGACTGCAGACTGCAGATTCTTAAAGAGCTGCAGTGTAAAATCATTAAAGTGAACTAACCACACAGAGACAGCATTCATGAAAAATACATGAATCAGCCAGATATCAGTGGTATTTTTAGCTTAATAAAATAGAGCTCCTCAACTTAGGTATACTTAGGAAATTAGCATTAAACTACAAAAGACAACTACACAGCCCACCACAGCCCACTCAGTCAGAGCGGTAGTCCACTCAATAGAGCGAGACCAGATCCATAGCAACAGACAGGCAGTGTGAGTGGTCCTGTCGTTCTGTTAATGAGGTGAGGAGGGCGACACTGGAGGGATGGAGCTCAAACGGTTCACCCTTAGTTACCTCTCTCAGCTCGCCGATCCGCCGCAGTGCCTTGTCCTGACTCTGACTGAGAATGGCCTGCGAGGAGAGGGGAGGAAATGAAATTGGGTGCATGAATAATACATTGGTAAACAGAGCACAGCGCACTTCTTCCCCGAGGCAGGAGGCAGCAAGGGAGGAGGGCTGGGTCGGGAGACATCTGTTGATCTCCGTGAGAAAGCGCTTTCCATCTTGAACGCAGTTCCACAATTGGCGCACTCAGGAGCATTTTGGATGGAGAGTGCCTGGCATGTGTGCATTATATTACTGTCAGTGAGTGTCAGTGTGTCTCTGGGGAAATTACCTGTGTCTTCTCCTTATCTCTCTGCACAGTTCTGTAGGCAATGACCAGCTGAGAAAAAAACAGAGTAAGAGGCAGAGAGAGAGAAAGAGAGAGAGAAAGAGAGAGAGAGAGGAGGAAGTGGCAGGAAAAGATACACAAAACAAAAAATGTTTCTTTTAAAATGTTCTTAAACTCTTTTTAAAAAATTAAATAAAATGATGTGCTGCGCATAATTCTCTTTGCAGTGTAAGTTGCCCGAATGTGCTGCAGTTCTACAGACAAGCAAACTGAAACCATCTTTCTTATGCGCTGGTCTACGATTAAAGTTCGTAATGACACGGAAAATCTAGATAAGGACAAAGCCCCAAACAATTGGCATGTTTTTATCACTAGGCTGCATTGTGATAACAGACCAAGGCTTCGACTAGTAAAGTGCTCAGAAAAAAGATAAGTCAGCTGCTCCGCTGCAAGACTTTCTGCCGACATCCTTCAACAAAGCTCCGGTGTCAGATCACTTCAATCCCATAATACCTTATAAATCCCGATTTGGACTGCCTTTGTAAGCTGATAACATGAGACCAGTCTGAGAAGTATTTGGCTGCTGCTGCCGCCATTAACTCCACGGGGTAGGGCTCACCTCGGAGTACTTCCCCCTGTAGTTGGCCAGGCTCTTCTCCACGCGCTGCAGCCGGTGCAGCAGGTCCGCCTTGGGCAGGGCGTCCATGTTGCCGAGGCCTGGACCTGGGCCGTCCTCGGCCTCGCTCTCGATGTCGGACGGTGGGTCGTAGGAGGGCGCGGACGGTGGGTCGCCCTCGCTGAGAGGCGTGAGGGATTCGCGCGAGGAGCTGCGCACTAGGCTGTCGCGGGAGCCGGCGCGGAAGAGGCCCTGGACGGATGGGCTGGCGCCGCGCAACAAAGACTCCACCGAGGAGACCCGCTGCTGCAGCTTCTGAGCCAGGGACTGCGGCTCATCACGCTACAATACACAAACAATAACAACAAAAATAACATTAGAAAAGTTACATACAGTATTTACCTACATACTTACACTATTAATAACGAAACCAGCTCCATATAACAGTTATAACAGTATCATTCGTTCATTAATTTCTTATCAAATATAAAACAACTACAGTGCTTATCACTATGGACATTGACTTAGAGGAGGCCATAAACATAAATAAAACATCACACAAACATTCTAAGGTTGAGAGCCAGGGAGCGCGGATTCCTGCTGTACTTGCCTGAGGAGAGGCGCTCCCATCTCCATTGATGCTGCCTCTGGGAGAGCCTGCAACTCTGCCGCCACTCTACACACAAACAAACGGGAGCGCTGTGAGGGATGTGGGGCAATAGCGCCACCTTCTGGGCCGGTTAGTCACCCACCACCCGGAATAAAAAAAAACAAAGTACGTGCTGCACCCGATTACTCTGTCAGCAATATTAGTATTGCTAAGAGCAATGCGTGGGCATAGGGATGTCCCACCCCTCCCTCCATTCATGCAACTCGGAACAGAACAGAAGGGGTTAAAGACGCCAAACACAACACGCACACGGCACCTCTACAGCAGGGGTTAAAATGAAAACGGCTACGACGGAGGACGCAGACTCTAAGGTGTTGCCGTGAGGTTTGTCACAAACAGTCGCGCACCTGGTTAGCCTTGCTAGTGCTGCATTACTGGTGGGTCTTTGTAGTCAGAGTTAGCACTGTGATCTAGCTGATAAGGCTACAGAGGGCTGTGTGATGAGGTTTAGTGCAGGTGGATGCGTAAGAAGTCTCTGAAGAAAACCATTAGGTACATTTATATAATACATCACTTTACTTTTGTTCATAGTCCATATACAACTGGAAAAAATAAACAGATACATATTGAACCAAAAGTATCAAACATCAACATATGCCCCACCACTACCTACAACATAACTGAAAATGTATATTAATAAGTTATCAGAATATCCATAGGCCTCTTCTGCTACTGGATAACTACTGGATTCAGATACAGTGTATTGGTTCCTACCAGTCCCCGATTCCAGCTTCCACTGTGTCATGCCACGTAGCTGAAGAAAGTCTTGTCGTAACAGTCTACCTAATTTCTTCAGCAAGACTGTGGGCGTCTGGACACGCACTTACCCGGAGCTACTGGGCAATGGGCCGGTGGAATGCAAACATGATCCTACTGTGTACACACGCGCGCACACGCGCACACACACACACACACACACACACACACACACACTCTGAGCAAATACTACCTCTCCTCATCTATAATCATTCAAGATCCATACTGACCTTCTGATCAAATCTGTAGCTGTACTGTTGTGACATTTTCAAAGTCCAGAAGGGGTTCACCTACCACCCCAGAGTGGTTTTCTTATCCAACAACAAGATTCCGTAGGGTCAGACTCTCATCCTGACCAGGCCACCCAAACACCTGGGCACCTCTCTGTAGACCCACAGTGGCAGCCCAGCTGGGGTGAGGCCAAAGAGGATCCACACAAAATGCCCTTTTGTCTTCCAGGGTGGCAGGTGAGGAGACCTGGTGGTGGTGGCATGCAGGTAGGCACGAGGACCAGAGGAGTGTTTGTGCACCTCAGCATAGAGAGCAGGGAGGGGCAGAGGAACTGGTAGGGTGTGTCACTCAGCCACATTAGTAAGCCATTAGATTAACAAGACACAGGGCCAAACAGGGGCAGAAAGAAAGCAGTGCCCAGTATTACACCTCAGACTATGTGTTTAGTGGACGCTTAAACCTGTTTTTTTTTAACACCATATGGAGGAGACAGACATGTTCTCTGTATTTATATGTAAACTGTACACAAACTGGGATACTTGACCCAAACCAAAAAAAAGGAACACCCTAGAGTTCCCAGAGTCACAGGGTGTGTGGAGTTCACAACAGTCAGGAAGGACTCGCACAAAAAGGGCCAAAAAGATAGACAAGGTCTTGAAAGATAGTGTGTGTGTGTGTGTGTGTGTGGCCCTTTAAGTCCTTGGAGTGCAGTGTTACGCTGATTCTAGCAATGACTAGTGTATCTAGGCTAGATATGTAGTGGATTATGTGGCCACTTTTAGGCGAAGGTCAATAAACAAAGGTAAAATTTTGCAATCTGTTTACATGCCAAAAAATGTCTGATATGCCTGCAACATCCACAAGTATTTAGAGAGTGTTTAGAGTGTAAACACCGGCAGATCCCTCTATTTGTTGATGCTTAACATGCCAGTTGCTATTTCTACGACAGAAATGAACTTCTCACTGGATAGGCTATGACTAGTAGTAGACAGACTACAGAATCCATTCAGTATCCATTAAGCAGACACTACAGTATATGAAGAGCAGTCTTGACTCAGTAATCCATGTGATCACATGACGACACGCCTGATTGGCGTCAAACTCCTCCCAGTGAGATGTGGGAAATGTGGGTGGGACCATGACAGCCAATGGCAGGCTAATCGCCGAGACATGATCTTCTCTCTCCCACTACTACCGTCAGTCAGACTACAACACAAAACTTAAAAGCGCATTATGGCAACACACCCATTTTCTTAAAGCAGCAGAAACCATTGGCTTGGTCACAACATTCCATTTCGCAAAAGGAAACAAATGAGTCATAACTAAAGTGGTCTTAGCTCTACCATGTTGTCACACTAGACAAGATACATAAGGGATGGGAGGGAATCGGACTGATTCACTAAAAGGCAAGCTTGGATAAATGAAAGGAAAGCCAAAAACCATACAGTTATCTCAGAGTTGTAAGGAATACAGGTGTAATACGGACTGGTTGGTATTGGGTAGGGAAGTTTAGGGAGAGACTGGGGGGAATTCAGGGAGACCTTGAGGAACTTGGGTAGAAGATCCAGGCCTACAGATGCCAGGATATCAAACCCACTAAAGCGAGAGTTCAGAGGTCGAAGCAGGTAGAACTGCAGGGCAAAACACGAGCTCCCATCCCATAGTTTAGTCACTCCAGAGGATCAGATGCAAGGGATTAAAGGTGAGATGCCTTTGAGTTAGAAGCAGGTGAGAATGGATGGATTAGGGGTGGTTAGACAGAAACAGAGATTGGGAGAGTGCATGACAGCAGGTTAGCAAGCAGGACTTCTCTGGTGCAAGCCTTCTCTACCTCACCTCCCAAAGGCATCATAGGGGGGCAGGGGATGGGGACGGGGGGCAGGGCAGGGAGGGGAGGATGGCTAGAGGGAGAGGGGACTTGGAGGAGAAGTGGAAGGGGACAGGGCGGAGGATGGGGGGCGAGGTGTGAGGATGGACTCACCGCACTGGCACCCTGAGGTGTTTTGGGTCGTTTTGAGTGGTCCAGAGCAAAGATAGTATACTCAGACAGAAAAGCAGGCTCTGCTATCATCCCGGCCAGCAGCTGCCCACCCCCAGTCAGTGCGTGTAATGGCACGAGGTGGAGGTGGTGGTGGTGGTGGTTGTGGTGGTTGTGGTGGTGGTGGAGGAGGTGGGGGGGGGGGGGTTGGGGTTTGGGACGGGGAGGAAAGAGGGAGACAGAGAGCAATGAGAAGAAAAGAAAAAATAATAAACAAACACACCATGAGTGAAACAGAGCTGAGCAGAGCAGGTGGGGATGGAGGTGTGGCTGGCCGGACACTGTCCGCTGAGATGGTCCAATCACAGAAGAGAGGAAGAGAGGCTACTGAAAACACCCAATCAATATCAAGGAGAAAGGCGTTTACACAGTTTGACCTCTCAAAACCTGCCTCACCAAGAAGGCCAAACGTTTACCTTTCAACCATTACCATGAACTCAATGGCTATATGATTTTCTGGTGTGGGATAGTGTTGCCAATCAGAAGGAAGAGAAGTCAAAGGTGCAAAGGCTCATTCTTTAACAGATCAGAAATGTTGTGATGAGAGATCAAACTCTGACAGCTGAAAATGAATCTTTTCAGAAGAAAAAGAAGAAGAAGAAAAAGAAATGACCAGAAGACTAAAGACGGTAGAGGAATCACTACCTCAGCTTACCAAGCAGTTCCACCATTTCTTGGCTGCTATGTTTGCAGCAACCCTGCGCAAGCCAGCAACAGCTGAGGGAACACTTTGGACAGATTTCGAGGGCTGAATCACTGAGGCTGGTGTATTTCATCGGCTGAGGTTAAACTTGAGAGGGGAAGGAGACAGTCAAGCCAAATCAATGATACTAATTCCCCTCTAATCTCAGCTTTATCTTACCTCTTCCAACACAATCATCGTTATTACACACCTATTACTGTAATGAATTCCTTTGCTTACTCAGCCCATAGAGAATGATGGTTAGATGCTAATATCACTATAGAACTGGCAGGATATCAGAGCAGAGTGTAACTGCAAATTCTTCACATCTAGAGATGTCTTTAGTCACTGGGACAATAAAAAAGCATGCGTTGACCTAGCTATTTCATGAAGAGAAAATGAAAGGATATTTAGCCTATTCAGTGTCTGTATATAAAGTCTTCACATATTCCCCATTCAGAAAAGAAAATTAGCCTTTCGCAATAAGATTAGGTGAGATAACTATGTCTTCCACCATTTCAATGCACTTTATAATTCAGGTCACATACCAAGTGTTCTCAGTTGAAGTCCATTTCCAATGTAATGCAGCAATTAAAAAGCACATTAAAGCCTCTACTGTCTGCTCTTGTAGACAGTAAATCCTCAACAGTTGTTTGGCTGCCTATCCACCCGGAAAAAAACACTGTGTGGGCTGCCTATGTCATGCTTCATCTTAATCAGATTAATTACTTCTGGGAAGGGGGATAAAAGGGGGTGGTAACAAAGAAACAGCTTGTTTGGAAAGACCACAACTCAGTCTCAGTTTAGCCATTCTTGGTTGTTACAATACTGACATGCAGCCGTCCTCACTGTGGAAAATAACACATTACAAACTCATCCCGGCCATCAAATCGTGTCAGCTCAGCTGTACGGCCCTAAATATAGGCGAGTGATTCAATGGAGTATTTCGGTTGATCCCTGAGGAGAATTGAAGGGAACTGTCTGTCCCTGAGAATCTGACAGGGTCTCTGCAGCATGTGTGGGAGCTGTGGCGGTGACCCACAAGCACAATCAGAGCTTTAACTCAAAGGGCCCCATTGCTCTGCACTTAGCCTACCTCTCTGTCATTGGGAGAAGCCGGGGCATCATGGTGCGAGAGGGGGTGGAGACTGCGCCTCTCTGCTGTGTTCACCTGGAAGGAGGTAGAGGGAAGTGTTTATAAGACAGCTGAGTGACACCTGGGTCCGACACATTTTCAGAAACTATAATAATCAACAATTTCATACATGTTGTGGTATAGGCGGAGACCATGCACAGCTCCTAGGATTTGCATGGTCTCTAATATCGTCCTGCTGGCTTTCAGAGAGAATTCAGTTAGGAAATGCCTACATTTCTATTTTGCTTCTGGTTGTTTTCTCATGGATGCCCCATGAAAACCTTGCCTCCTCATGACAACAGTCGTCTGTCTGTTTTCCACCAGTTAACTTAGCTGCTAGACCAATATTATTCGATTTTATTCATACAACGATAAGTGTATCTGAAACACAAACTCAGTACTCAGCGAGTACGTGACCCCTCAAAACAACCTCATTTGACACTTCATTTGACACTTCTTTCAACACACGTTCTGCATGTGACCACCATCAGTGTTCATATTACCTGGGATCTTATATAGCATGGTCAAAATAATTTGGCAGGCAAGCTAACAACATTTACGGAGATGTGACGTCCAAGCCAGCTGTATGGCTAGCTAACATTATGATCTCATTGACTTGCCAAGTATTTCCAATTGATCACCTAGTTTTACTACTAGATAACAGACAGCAACGTTGTCGTCATCACACTATCATGAGAGTGGCTCACCAAAACAAGAGAATCAGGGTGTACTGATATCATACCATTATTCTGTGTAGCCAAGTGTACTTTAAATGTCACATAACAGCCAAGATATCATCTTGTGATTATCTTGCAAATTAAAACGAATTATTGACAAGAGTGCATATTCGCTGATGACAAATGTTGAGTTGTTAGATGCTAGAAGCTACTGTTTTTTACAACTTTACATTATTGCCAGGATCGCCACAACAGCTGAATCGGTGATCTGTTTAATAGCAATACTATAGCATAATGCTAGCAAACATAAGCTGGTTGGCTGATGGGACAGCTCTCCCTTCAACTCTACGAGTTCAGCTTATTAGCTAGCTAACGCTATGTGGGTTAGCTGACCCAGCTACCACTTAGCTACTACTACTAACCTGGGCCTGCTGTGGTGACTGCGCATTCCTTGGTGGAGATTGCTCCTCGTTTATCTTTTGCTTCAGTTTCTTAAACATGTTTCAAGACAGGACAAAGCTATTCCAAGGGTTTTTTATTGTTCTGTTGTGGGCCCAGCATCCAGTCTCTGAACGCTTTCAATAGCAATTCGCATATCTTTTACAGGTGAAACAGCTTCTGCGCAGCTGCCGCCGACGTGGAGCAAAATAATGTCAAACTACGGCAATGCAGAAGGGTCATGGTGAGCAATAGATTGTTGCGTTACAAAATTCTCGCAAGTGCCGTTTCATTGCAAATTTATGAAGAATAAAGGGAGAATATAGGACTACTTTTGCATGGTTTGCTTGATATCCTTTCAGTTTTTAATTTAAGAAGACACACAATTTCCGGTCGTTCATCTATGACGAGAGCAATTTATTCATTTTATATGCAAAACAAAACAAGTGGTATAGGCTATATTCACCGTTTTAAATTGAGTATGGCTATGTAGAACTACACTGTATTAAAATTACAGTGCATTTATATTTGTTCTCAGACGTATGACTATTAGGCCTTTATCTAATTTAAATGATAGGCCTATACAAGAGTACATGATAACTCTGAAAAAGCCTTTGATTACATGCTAGGCTTGCAATGATAGGCATATGTGGCCTATAGCCTATACCTGCATTAATTAGCGCTTCATCTCCGTTCTTATTTACTTATTTTACTGAGAGGCCTCTGTCACCTACTACCCAAACACTTATGTACTGGAACAGTAGATGGCACTAATGACATACGACTGTAAATAGCCATGGCCTCGCAACCTGGTGGTGCCACTGCCCAGGAATTACGGTTGTCTCCAGCAGTTTGGTCAGATTTTTTCATTGCGGCCTACTTCGTGCGATCCTACGATGCTCTGCTGCCCTGCTTTACTGCGATGACACTGAGGACGGATGACTGCAATGTCATAAAACAAGGCTGAATTAGCGTTTAGGGATTGTAGCTTGCTTGCTCTGTAGTTTACTGAAAATGCATACCTGGAAGTTAGTGGGTTTTGGGTCACTAGTGTCTAGGTCGTAATGCCAGATGAGACAATGATTTCTCCAATAAAGCCAACCTTAATTGTTTAGACCTGAAGTTCCTCTTAACTGGAGAAAACAACTGTGATCTTTATTCATAATCTGTAGGCTACCAAAACACATGGATGCCTGTTGAAAGGACTTTTTTCCAGTTGTGTTTTCCAATTGATAAGGTCTCCCTGTCTGTGTCTGTATTTGTGTCTGTCTCGGTCCACTCCACTCCATAGGACTCCATAAAACATGAACTAAGCGTGCAGTCTGCTAGTGATTTCAAGTGGATCTCCAGATCTCAGACTCAGGCTTTGAACACATTAAGCTGAAATGTGATTGTCCATGCATTAAGCGCGCACATGCGCGCGCGCGCGTGTGTGTGTGAGTGTGTGTGTGTGTGTGTGCGTTGTGTGTGTGTGTGTGTGTGTGTGTGGGCATGTGTGTTAGTGTGTGGCTCCCTCATGTGGATCTGCACCCTATGTAAGCCTATTGCATTCATATGAGTTCATGTGATTGGGGATGTGTCTGTGCATGTATTTGCATGCATGCAATTGAGTGAATCTCTCATGTGTCCAAAGAGGACTATAGCATTGCTAGATTGGCAGACCTACCCAACCTTAAGACCTACCTACACTGATGTAATTAACGCTAATGTCAATACAGCGTGGCTTTGGCTGGCTGTCCAGGGGCCGTTGATCACACGGCTATGGACAGCAGGCAGTGAGGAGGACACTCAATTGCTGTTTGTCATCCCTCCAACTTGACAAGAGGGTAACTGATCACCCTTTAACACCATCACTGGTTAGGTCTGCAACCAGCTGCTATGCTGATCAAAGTGCATTGTGCTGTAAATCAAAAGCTGATGCATAGGATCAACATGCATTCAGTTACATAACGTCATTAGGAAACAAGCAAATAAATTCTGTTCTGACGTTTGTCATTACAGTAGATCGATTTGCTGATCTTTGCAAACAACATCAATGTAAACACTCTAGGCTCACTAAACCTGGAAAATCTGACGTCATCCTCAGTATCATTTCTTTGTAAATAATCCATATCATATGTTGATATATGAATAGAGGTAATTGCTGTATAACAATAGCATCATTATTCCTGTAGTAGCACATTGTAAATCTGTTTATGATGATCTTGATGCGAAGTAACCACTACATCATACGCTGTCAGCAGTTTTCACTGTTTGGAGAGTTTCCCAGAGCCCTTTAATGTGACTCTATTATCATTTCTGCGTGTGCCTTCTGGTGACGATGTTGACGATCTTACCATTATTTTTGTATCTCTGTAAATCATTTACTGGGTACTCTCTCCCTAAAAGATGACATCATTAAGTGTGCACTATTTGTTCTGTGAGTTAAAGCTTAGTCATACTGAAAGGAAACCGGTTTTACTTCTTGACTTTAAAAATAGCACCACCAGTGCACTCTGCCTGTATCTGAGGGAGACCGAAGGTTAGGTGTTATGGCTGTCGTTCTGGATCAGTGCGCCTGCTACACTCAAGCCTTCCTTATGCGTTTCACCTGCGCTTCACCTTACAGGGGGCTGATACCTTGTTGTTATTCCCCACACACAAGCATGCACCTCTCCTTAACGGCCCTGCCTGGTTCTTTACCAGTCATTCGTCAGTTTTGCTGTTTCGGGGGCTATTAAAAATTAAACCACTGCAGCTTCTTGTTTTTAGGATCTGAAGTGCTTATCGAAGCCGATGCAGGCCATGTTTGACGACTGCTTTCTGACCAGCTGTGATTGGAATGATTGAGAATCTGTTACACCATGTGCTGGTATGAAAAACCCATTAGTTATTTGACCTACTGTAAAAAATAAATCATGCATTCTGGTTAGATAGCCTATTAATAATGCAGATTCTCAGTATTTTGTTGTTTCCCTCGCTGTTTGGTTTTGTCCAGTGGTCACTCTGTACCGACCTCCATTTTAAAGCCTTGGGTGATTCAATACGTCTTGATTAGATTATTGAACAAGCAAACAGGTTTGGTGACCGTGTATGTATGGGCCAAATAGAAAAGCACATCATTCATAGAGACAGTGCAAGGAGATCCTTGCATTACACACAATGACTATTATTGTGCAATCTATTTATATATTTTTTAGCTGTTTGTGTGTTTCCTGTCATCAGGAAAATAGTTTTGTTTTCGCACATACAGTACCCTGAAACTGTTTTGTATTTACATAAAAAGTTATTATCACATAGAAGCCCCGGAGAGGAGTTACACAGTGAGACATCTCTCCCTTAAAGATAGATAGATAGATAGATAGATAGATAGATAGATAGATACTTTATTGATCCCCAGGGGAAATTCAAGATGAAAATGAAGTTAGAATATTTTTTGTCAAGTCAGGGTGTAAATGTATTCAAGAGAAAGAGACAGCTAATTTAGGGAAACAGAAATGAGATTCTTGAATTCTTGAATTTATCTGTGGATGCTTACAAAGGATACAAGGATACAAGGAAGTTTATTGTCACATGCATATAGTTACTGGAAGTAAGAAATGCAGTGATTGGGGGGGGGGGGGGGGCACCAACAAGGAGCACCCAAGAGCAACAGGGGCAAGGAAAAACTCCCTTACCAAGGAAGAAACCTTGGGCAGATCCAGATGACAGGGGAGATGGGATAGTGTGCTGTGTATGTGGAGAGAGGGCAGTGTGCAATATGTGTGTTGGAGAAGCTTCCTGATGAAATAATGTGCTGTGTATTGGGGGGGGGGGGGGGGGGGGGCAGTGTGCTGTAAGTATGTTGGGGATGTGTGTTGGAGAAGCTTCCTGATGAAATAATGTGCTGTGTATGTAGGGGGGGGGGCAGTGTACTGCAAGTATGGTGAAGGGACTTACTATTGCAAGCAGAGTACTGTATGTATGATGTATGTGAGTGATGACAGTGAAGATGTGTGTGTGGGCGGGAGGGGAGTGGAGCAGTGACTGTGTGTGTGTGGGTGTAGTGTGTGTGTGGGTAGGTGGGGGCAGTGTGCTGTAAGTATGTAGAGGATGTGTGTTGGAGAAGATCCTGAAGACAATGTGCTGTGTATGTAGGGAGGGGGGGGCAGTGTGCAGCAACTATGTAGAGGAGGCTTACTGTAGCAAGCAGTGTGCTGTATGTATGTGAGGTGAAGACAGTGATGATGTAAGTGTGTGTGTTTTTTGTGTGTGTGTTGGGGATGGGGGTGGGGGGGGGCAGAAAGGCTAGGCAATCAAGGACATGGGTAGATGGAGGAGAAATCAAAAATAATAAATAAAAAGTTCTATGGAGATATGCAAAAGTTGGAGAAAGTCAGATATGTGTGTGTGTGTGTGTGTGAGTGTGTGTGTGTTTTGACGTGTGATGAAATAAAATAAATAAATAAAAGGTCTGTAGCATAGGGAGAGGGATGTAAAAGTGCTAAAAGTGAGAGGTTCGGAAATATTCTCTGAGTTTTTAAAGACAAACAGTGGTATCAGGGTCATTTTGGAGATGTGATTACCTTTTCTTTAAAATGAAGCTCTAATATGCCCGCTCAGTGATTCCAGGCTGGGCAAGGAGAGGAAATTGCCCGCGAACTGCAGATGGCATTTGGATGATAGAGTTCATGGATATTTACTTACACAGTCAATAATACCAGGCCTCCTTGCTTTACTGTTGCCCTCAGTGTTGCTTCTTTATTCAAAACAAATAAACATATACAAGCAGTTATAACCCAGCGAGACATTAGGGACAGCCACTACCAATTACCTCACAGATGTTGGAATGTAATCATCCTTCTGTGAGTGTAATCCCGGAATGCATTTAATGCCACAGTCTCTTATAAAAACAGCTGCGCTGTCCTCTGTCAGAGGGACAAATGCCGAAAGTCTCGCTGTGAATGTAGGACTAATAGGCTCCCTTTGTTACTCCTTAGCCACTTGTCAATACAGACAGACGATGCAACTAATGGTGAGGGACAGAGGAACGGAGAGGCGGAGGGCCAGGCATGTAGGCAAGACCCAGGGGAGCCAAGGCCACATATAAGAATAGACACTAAGCGCTTTCAGATATAACCTCCGGAGTATATGAAAGGTTCAATCAGCAGGATAATGTCCTGATTGATGTGGATAGGTTTTCCTCGTCTCAAAAAGCTTATACCACAATATAACCGGTCATGTCTGGTTTGAATGGCAGTTTGTTCATACGTGCCTATGGGAGGCCAAGCTCGTTTTTCAGACTATGAGAGAATTGTGTGCTCTACAAATCTAACTTGAATGGGTACTTAAAGAGGAGCTATATTCATGGTTGGAATCTTCATAAACCATAATAAGGTAGTCTTTTTCCTGACAAAGAAAAATGTTAACATAAGAACACAGCAAAGTGCAGAAAATGCATTAATTATGCAGTTATGCCGTCCATGTGGGTTGTCGTAAAGATTTATGTTTTTATATAACTTTCATTTGGCCCGGTTGCATGGCAACATACTATTGCAGCAGCTGCCCGCTTCCAGCAGCCCCTGTGAGATGTGTATCGTGGACTATGGTATAACTCGAGCAGCCTCGCCTGTGAGTTTGTGTGCAGATCTATTGCAGATCTATTGTTCAGTGGGGTGCTCCACCGACTACCTCCACACATGCACATACATTAGCATAATAAAAAGCCTTTCTAACAAGCTGACCTGTGGCAGGCGGATGAGCATAATAAAATGTGCTGCTAAAAGAAAATGATAGTTCGCCACACAGGCAAGGGCTGTGTGGAGGTCATCACATTTGGAAATGTACCAGATAACAAAGCTTTAATGGCGTAGCTTTGCTAGACGGGTAATGCATCTCTTTATGCTATTCCAGAGCCTTTTTTCAACCCCTCAAATGTAGTTTTTATAGAATTTAGCTTCTTTGTCACATTTTGCTTCTCATCTCTCCAAGAGAACATGTCGGCTGAGAGGAGATTCAAATGTGCAGCCCCAATATGAGACCTCTCTTGTTTGCTTGTTCTCTTGTTTTAGATCAAATAGTCTCTCAGGGTTGATGCATTGCTGTAACCCAAATTTTGCAGCATATTGCAAGTGAATGTCTTAGGCAGCAGCTGTTTGATTGGAAGGGAATTATATTAGACTCTCAGAGCGTGGGTAATGAGTTGAAGTGCCTTTCAGGCAAATCAGTTCCTTCAGATCCCACAAACTTCTCTCGCTGATTTAACCACCACAGGGGTAGTCATGTTTGATGACATGTTTTTCAGTCCTCCCCATGGAAAACAAGCTTTAATGTGGATATGAGGTGTCCCCGCATTTCTGAATGATGTCTCTTGTGTAATAATAATGGTTCTTAGTGACTGCTTCTGATGAGAGAAAAGGCACCAGCAGAGAAAGGCACAAGGTTTTGTTGTCCTACAGCAAAAAACAACGGAATCCAGCAGAGAAACTACTTGCCAACTAATTTACATGAAGACATCTAACAGGGCACTGAAGAATGTGCTGGAAGTGAAGTACAAGACATGCTTCAAAACAAATCAGAGGTGTAAGGTACAACAGCCTGCAAGAATCAGTTCTCGCCTGATAATCTCCACACAGCTGTCAAAATTGTTATGCTGTCCATTTGCTCTGGCAGTTTGAAGCCAATCTAAATGGACTGCGCTGTGCTGCGCTGTGTGTTAGAATAAGCCGATGATAACCCAGCCCACAGGTAAGGGCGAGTGGAACGTCAAGGCGAGAGATATATGAACGAAAATAAGGATGGATGGAAAGAGAAGAGGCATGACAGATGGGTGGAGGCCGGCCTAGAATCGTTATCCTGTCCCGGTGTTCATTTGGAGGAAAGCCTCAGGCTCATTGCTCTTGTCTCTCGACTTTGCCACGGGAGGAGTTGCGTAACAGTGTGTGTCAGCCGGTGGTTGACGTACTGATGGTCTTCAGAGGCTCTAACCTGTGTATGGGGTATGGGGTGAAATGCGCTCTCTCTGACATGATCAATCACGGGCTCATGTTATTTAAAATTGGGCGTGAGTGTTTCTTTTCTATGGTGTAAAGTAAGCCTTTGTTTTACACAAATTTGCATTGTGTAATTTGTAAATTCTTCATAGACCCCTTTGATGTTTTGTGCGGCATATATTTCTAATTACTTTAGTTTAGTGAATGCCATCATTAAATGAAGATGTGTTTTATGAAGAGTGTGTTTAATGGGTGAAGGGGATGCCGTCAACAACACAAGAGCTGTAGAGATCAGATGACACAGTGTAGAGACGGCAGTGCTGGAGATATTGATTGGTGTCATCCGCTGTTGGGCTGTTCTCTCTTGGTCTTCCCCTTGTCTTAGAAATGAACTCTACACTTTTATCGAGCGCTTTTATGGTTCTAGAGCTCCAGGATTCGCCAGCAAGTGGACTAGGAGGTGACTGACAGGCTCTACCAATTAGACTGGTGCAACTGCCAAGGCAACCGGACTCTGAGGACCATTTCAATTAAGCAGGTCCTGCTTGGTGCCATCCCACTTGGATGATTGCTGGAAAGCAAACAGAAATAGCAAACAATCACATGAAATTGATCAGTACAGCAATCAATAACAGTAACAACAACATAAAGCACTTTGGAGATATCAAATGAGGCAGTGTGGTGGAAAAATACATTGCACTCAGGTATCAATAACATTGTCATTGTTGCTCTATGGTTTGTGCACAGCTATGATTAATTTCACAATAGTTTATCGCCACAGGTATTTCTCTGAGAACTCTGCTGTGTTAAGACAAATTTCTTACAAATACGAGCATTTTAGTGATGATGAAGGTTTTAAATTATGGCCCATGGATTACTCAAGGCTCATTGTGTAATGTTGCATAGCACAGGATCACGTAGCAAATGTCTGGCTGATGTAGAGAGGCAAAAAACAGGGCATAAAGCCATCACTGGTGCATTGGCTGGTGCATGCTTCTCATGATGGGTTGCACAAAGAAAATGGTGACCTTTATGATACCTGACAGCTTTTGAAAATGGCCCCCTTCATGGCTTTGATGGCTGAGTTTCGATAATCTTCCTCTCTGTAGACCTCCTATCACTGTTGATTTGATTATTATAGGACCTGCCATTTTGCTGTCTTTAGCTATGGGATAACTTTACTATATAAAAAAGCTTATATGGATACCTTTTTTATGGCATAATTTATATGTAATATGCACAGGCACACTCAATCATCTCCTGTCCCTATGTCATACAATACCATGCAGGAAGCTATTGAATTTAGCTTATTGATATATCTACAGTTATCTTTAAAACAGCACATTACTCAGTCTTGCCTATAACTAATGCAAACAATGACATCATCTTTAAAAAGCACAATAAAAGTTTAGATATTAGATTCTGCACAGATCAATTTACGATGTTGGTGACTCCTTGCATTACTCTGCTGCAGTGGCTTTGTGGATCAATGTGGAGCCATTTGAGCAAGCGAAATTGCTTGTGCACTCCAGGGGAATTTTCGCCCAGAAGCGTGACACGGTGCCTGTGCCTTGTCTTCTCAGGCACACGCTCCATCTTTCCTCTGCTACTCCAACCCTTTCATTTACTGTAGCCTAACATTACCCTCTGCCTCTACTCTCTCAGGCTGAACCTATCCACCTGGTGTTTCCAGTCCATTCTCTCTATTACGGTGCTTGCTATCGATGATGGGTGGGGGTTTGGTGGGCAGTGTTTGAAATGTAATCCATTACTGAGTACAGACTACACTAATGGGATTGCTTCCGTTGAGAGTGATTTCGGCACCAGATTTTATGGTAGAGACAATCAGGACGCAGGGCGGGAGTTTCATAGATGTGACGTAGCGTAGAAGCGACTGTGAGACTGTTCTCTGTGTCACGGGTTGGCTTCGATGTGAGTGGTTGAAGTAGCACGTCAATGGATGACGGACAAGTGGCTTATCCAATTATATGCAAGGATTTTTGATAAGGCCCAGCCTTCTGAAACACCACTCCAATTAATCGATCCCAGATGGATGAGTGGAGCTAGGCGGAACGAAATTCATCTGGCGAGAGTCAGGTTAGCCTAGGCCTACTTGATAGGTAAAATACTGACTATCACTATGTTTTCATGCAGCCAATAAACTGTTTCGAATCAGTGAATTGGGAATAAACTGAATATGCATGTGTCTTATAAACACCTTATTCTGATTGAAATAAACCGAAAAAGGCCATATTCGGAAAGAGCCGGGACGATTGAAACGCGGGACAAATGAAACATTCCAGTTTTCTCCGAGTGCAATGATGATAGACAGACGTCCTTTGGTCAAAACAGAGCATGTTAACCTCCTTCTATCAGCCAAATATCTTCCTGCTATGTCCTTTTATCACTGTGTTACAGGCGATAAACGGGTTTTGATGGTTGAAAGTAAACTTCATTAGTGGTTAAATTTTTTTGATTATTAATGAGTTTTTCATTTAAAGGTTCGACTTCATGCTTATTCAGTAGACCATTTAGTGTTCTCCACAATCCCAGACTTTCATACTGCGTGCTTGTTAGATAGATAGATAGATAGATAGATAGATAGATAGATAGATAGATAGATAGATAGATACTTTATTGATCCCCAACGGGAAATTCAAGGGTCTCAGTAGCATACAGACATCACACACAACATGCACTTACAGCAGATGGTAAACATAAGTATAAGTATAAACATATAACTAAAATCCACTGTACAATAAAGACAGTAGAAGATAAGACAGATAAGAAAACTAACAAAACTAAATACTAAATACACTATATAAATTAAATTTAAAAAGTCCAATGTGCTTGAGGGTGATCAAGCATAAGATGCTTGTAGTGACAGGGCCGGGACTGGTAAGGTGCTCAAGGGAGTGAGTGTCATGGTGAAGGTGCAAAAAGTAGTCCAACCATAGTCCTTTAGTTATGTATGTATGGCAAGGTGCTCAAGAGAGTGAGTGTCATGGTGAAGGTGCAAAAAGTAGTCCAACATTAGTCCAACAGTGCAAGACTAAGGTCTAGAGACCAGCATAAGTAATATGGACAAATAGGAGAGTAAAGTATAATGTAGACAAGGTAATATAAAAAACTATGTCAGTGCAAGAACAGGTTGAGGTAATAGGGTTATAGCCATTCATTCATTCAGTATTGTAGCAGAAGCCTGACCGCAGCCATTGATCATGTGTGCTAATATAGCATGAAAAACAGTGTAGCAGTAAAACAGTAGTGAAAACATTAGGCTGTGGACATTAGTAAAACAGTAGTAAAGCAGTAGTGGGCAGTCAGTACTCAAACATGGAGAGGGTGGAGAGGCAGACAGACTAAGAGAAGTCTATCTATCCTCTTACCTTTAGTGAGGTATTGAACAGTTCAATGGCCCTGGGGACAAATGACTTCCTCAACCTTTCAGTTGTGCATGGCAGTGAGCGAAGTCTCCAGCTGATCAAGCTCTTTTGCTTTTTAATAGTGCTGTAGAGTGGATGACATTCATTGTCCAAGATGTTGATCAGTTTGTTCAGGGTCCTTTTGTCAGATATTGAAGTGATGTACTCCAGTTCAGCTCCCACTACAGAGCCAGCCTTCCTTACCAGCCTGTGAAGTCGCCCAGCATCCTTCTTCTTTGTGCTTCCTCCCCAGCATACCACTGCATAGAAGAGGACGCTGGCCACAACAGACTGGTAGAACATCCTGAGGAGCTTGCTGCACACATTGAAGGACTGCAGCCTCCTCAGGAAGTACAGCCTGCTCTGTCCTTTCTTGTAGAGTGCATCAGTGTTGGCTGACCAGTCCAGTTTATTGTCCAGGTGGAGACCCAGATACTTGTAGGTGCTTACCACCTCCACATTGACCCCATCAATGGAGACTGGTAGCAGAGCGGGCTTAGACCTGCGGAAATCCATCACCATCTCCTTGGTCTTTGAAGTGTTGAGTTGAAGGTGATTGAGTTTGCACCAATGCACAAAGTCCTCCACCAGGCTCCTGTACTCCTCCTCTTGCTCGTCCCTGATACACCCCACAATTGCAGTATCATCAGAAAACTTCTGCATGTGGCATGACTCGGTGTTGTAGCAGAAGTCAGATGTGTACAGGGTGAACAGGACTGGAGAGAGCACAGTTCCCTGTGGCGCTCCGGTGCTGCTGATCGATCACAGTGTCAGAGAGACAGTTCTTCAGTCTGACGAACTGTGGTCGCTCGGTCAGGTAATCTGTAATCCAGGTTACCAGGTGAGCGTCCACACCCATCTGCAAGAGCTTGTCTCCCAGTCTGAGGGGTTGGATGGTGTTAAAAGCACTTGAGAAATCAAAGAACATGATTCTCACAGCACTTTTCCCCTTGTCTAGGTGAGAATGTGTCCTGTGTAAAAGAGAAGTGATGGCATCGTCCACGCCCACTTTCTCCTGGTATGCAAACTGTAACGGGTCTAGTGCATGGCGTACCTGGGGTCTGAGCATACCTAAGACCGGTCGCTCCATTGTTTTCATCACATGTGATGTTAGAGCGACAGGCCTGAAGTCGTTAAGCTCACTGGGGTGTGGTTTCTTGGGGACGGGGATGAGACATGATGTCTTCCACAGTGTTGGAACTTGTCCGAGACGTAGACTCCAGTTGAAGATGTGCTTCAGTGGCTCCCCCAGTTCAGCAGCACAGGCCTTGAGCAGCCTTGGACACAGTCTGTCAGGCCCGGCTGCCTTACGAGGATGAAGTTTTTTTAAAAGATAACTTACTTGATCAGCTGTAATGATGGGGGGGATGAGGGGAGTGGAGGGGGAGGAGGAGGAGGGGTGCTTCTGAGAGTGTTGTCGTGTGGCTAAAGACCGATGGCCGTTGGCTGAAGCCATTGTTGCCGCACTACTCGTGGTCACCATGTGGGGGAGAGGTGCGATTGCCTGATCAGCAGTGATGATGGAGGGGATGTTTACATGGAATGCAAAACAGGCTATAGTGGCATATGTCTTTGTCAGGCTGTAACTCCATGTATTTTAAGTAAATGCACAAATATCTGTGTTTAAACAACAATTTATGGAGGTGAGACATGGAAAAGATTAGAAAGATTAAAATATATTTGGGCCCACCAGGTAGGG
Organism: Alosa pseudoharengus; assembly: GCF_046254945.1. NCBI lineage: Eukaryota > Metazoa > Chordata > Actinopteri > Clupeiformes > Clupeidae > Alosa > Alosa pseudoharengus. The sequence goes on along the minus strand of NW_027468620.1, from coordinate 20,012,146 downwards.
GGTCCCAGAGTTAAATTAACATTGGGGTACCAAAGAGATCTACTAAAAGAGGGGACTACTACAACAGAGGGGACTGGTGGCCAAAGACCAAAGGGGTTTCCTCAGCTCTGATGTATCATCCTTGGGGAGACCTGGGGGAGCTCCCCCCGGAAGAAACCTTTGTATATTCTAACATTTTAATGCATCAATCTGGTGCACTTTGAAAAGGTGATTATTTTTTATCTATGGATGGAAATATTTGTGCTGTAGCCTAAACTATTTTGCACTTCAGAATTTTAACCATGCACACACAGGTGGAATAGTTATGATGATACTGCAATAAGTTCACAACCACAAAGCATTATGTGCTGAGTTTCACATGCCACAAGCGGTCTGCTATCTGCCAATCTGATTTTGCTATCTGGATATAAGAACCATGATAGTGGGGTAGGCTACTCTGTGGCTAAGCAATTTGCAAAAATGTATGTACTGACACAAATAGTTTACATTAAAATACATTATAATTCCGGCCCGAAGTTGGAGACCATGTAAAAATTTGTTGCAATTTCAAAACCGGATTACTCGGGAACCGCTTATTGTAGGCCTACAGAGGCATGCTTTCCTCGTATTCGGTAAGGTCTGCTGTTTATTGTGATATAGAGTTTGCCATGTTTTAAGTGAAGAGTTTGTGAGATATTTCACAGAGAGTAATGGGTGCGCAGAATGCAAATATGGTTAAATTTCATACAACGTTAACCATTTATCACAGCAATCTGGTGCTAATATGATTGGAAAGCTTAGATTCCGCTCGCTCACTTGATAGGCCTATGCTGTGTGATATCTATGTGATGAGTAGGCCTACTCTGTGAGCAATTTAGTTGAACTTGGACTTGAGATTTTACTGGGGCACAGCAGTTCAGTATTGGGGCACGTGCCCCAGTAAAAAGGTATTTGACCGACCGGGTTGACATTTCACAGTGAGAAATCGGGGGTGTGTGGTGTGAGCGTGTGAAGCCAATAAAATGAGTCTCAGGGCCGATGAGTGAGAGTTGGCAGACCTGTGGTAAACATGTAGCACACAAATTGCGTGTTTATGTCTAAACCTCACTCCTGATCCGGGTCGCTGCACCAATGCCTTGTGTTGATTTGCACGCTCAGCCATGCACTCGCCCACAAACAGCAGCACCTTGGATTCGGGAGTCGAGCGTGCTAACAATCGAGCTAAAGGCCCAGGCTGCTGCAACTACCACATCTCTTAAGGCGTTGGGAAGGAAGCTAACATAGACAACATGCACATATGTACCAGCTAGCTACAGTTACACAACTAATAAGCCTATAAGCAGACATTAGGGGGTGTCCTCATTTTGGCCAATTTGTCCTCACTTTATAGACAACTTGTCCTCCTTTTCAGAGTCTGGTTGGCGGTCACTAGTTCTGCTACAATATAGCACACATGTAGCCTCTACTTCCTCTTTTAAACACAAATTATGACTATCAACTGCTCATGTATTTCTGCACAGAACCACTCACATGAAGTGAAAAAAATAGGCGTTAATTTTATCCTCTAGCTGGGTCACGGTTGGTTGTGCTAAAAGGCAATAAGCCCTTAAATTAGGACTTCTGGCAAGTTTTGTGCAAATAAATGACAGATTGAGACTTACAAATATCAACACATTTAAGGCATCTTGCTGTGAAAAAAGATGGCAATTACAAAGCATGATTATCACACATAGCGTAACCTGTGTTATTTGACTGAGGGGCCCCGTTTAGATATCAGGGTGAATAATATAACCTGTGTTATATGATTGAGGGGCCCTATTAAGACATATCACATAACATAACCTATGTTATTTGGCTGAGGGGCCCTATTCCGATCAGGGCTGGAGAACATAGTAGTGACTTCACGCAGACAGGGATCCCTGAACACTTGGGCCCCTGAGCCTGTTAGGCCTGTTCAGTAATCCATCCCTGCTCATAAATTTGCCTGTTTAGAACTATTGAACCGTTTTGGAATTTCTGGTGTGTGATATTCCATATGTAGCCTTATCCAAGTTTTAATAGCCTAAATGTTTGGGATAAAAAAGCTGATTTACAAAGTGATTCCATGCCCCCTTGTAAAAAGTATTTTGAGTATTTTCAAAATACAAAAATACAGTATTTTGTAGTTCATTATGATAAACTAAAAAGAGGGTATTTGATATTTTATTTTAAAATAGGCTACTTCCTGATGCCCATCCCTGTATGTACTGAAACACATAAACAAAATGTAATCAAGTAATCTTCGACAATCTAACTATAATCTGATTACACATTTTTTTATGTAATCTGGTCTGATTATAGTTACTTATTTTTTGTAATCTGATTATGTAATCCAGATTACTTGTAATCAGTTACTACCCAACCCTGTTGGTGGGTCACCGTCTTTGCAGACACACACTCTGAATAGCTGAAGACTTCTGCAGGGAAACACAGTGTCACCTTTGGTGGAACGGCACGTGCTTACGAATACAAAAATGGAAACGAGAACTCTGCACTGCAGCTTTCGTCATCTGTCGAGGCCTGTCCAGCATGGTGCAGCACATGGCCATTAGAGCCTCGTTGGTCCACCGCATGATGGGAGAGAGCCACATTATTTAAGACACGACTCTTCAGCTGAACTTTAACGGGTTAACCAGTTTCTTTGACACCCCTCGATGAAGTTAATATGACTTTCTCGCCCGGGGTCTAAAGCGTATGTTAGCAAGTCAAAATTGACTTCAGTATGTGTGTGTGTGTGTGTGTGTGTCTGTGTGTTAGTGTGCACTCCACTCTGTACTGATTTAATTCTCCCCTATTCTCTCTTACCCTCCTACCTGTGGTCTATGACAAAGATCTTCACAGTCTCTGTTTTTCTCCCAGTGGCATTGCCTGTGTGGCATTAATTAAAACTAGGAAATCAGATCCTCTAAGAATGCTGTGAGGATACTCCTTTGTGTTTGTTTGCAGCAATATTTACTTCCTTGGTAATTGCTGTCATTAACTTGCCACTTGATGTTCTCTGCGCTCCTAACAAAGCACTGATTTCTCTAGGCAGTCTTTTGTTTATGAAAAAACGCAACAACGCCAATACAAATGCATATTATGCTTTTCATTTGTTTTAGCTTGGTGTTTATGCTAATGTGATGAGTAGCTGCATTCAAAACAGATCATTTTGGCTTAACACCAGTTATCAAAGGCACTTTGAAGTGAGAGCATCGCACCAGCGAGGTGGGCCAAATTAATGAAGGACCTCTGTGCCATGCTGTCTGATCTGTTTGCTTCAATCAGCCTGTATATCTCAGGTATGACTGGTGCTGCTGTGCGAAGAACAAAGGGCTCCGTCCATAACTGCACGTGCCGCGTCTCAACGCACCACTCCACCTTGTGCATCCTTTGTTCTCTTCGCCTCAGACCTCCTCTGGTGCTCTCTCATCAGTCCCCTGCATACACATCTCACCCCAACATCCACCCAACCCCCTTCCCCACCCCCACCCCCACCCCTCCGCTCTAACCCTCATACACACTTCTTGGTCAGCTTTTGTCCTTTTGTTCTGTCCTCAGTGTATGTAAAACCTCCACTGCTCTCTCTGCCCTTCTGTGTGCTGCACTGGACTTGCTGCACCCTGGGACACACTCAGGGTTCGGCTCGGCTCGCTGGTGCGGGTGCCGTGTTAGGCTTTGATCTATTATAGATGGTCACATTTAACCCTGTGCCTTGGGTGACACACAACCAGAGTGTCAATGGGAATCCTTACACTCTCTGAGGATCATTCATGTATCCTAGTTCTATTATAGGATTGTGGTTTTTGTAATACCACCTTGCTCTCTCCTCAAACTTGTCTCTTTCGATGCAAAGATTAGGAAATAGTGTTTGTATAGTGTAGTGTGCACTGGTGTATTTCAGTGTATTTTCTGCAATTAGTAAATGGCCCTGATCCTGTGAGATTTATACTGCATAATGCATTGGGATTTATAGTCATGTTGAATAATTAAACACACCATTGCCTGCATCGTTCAACCCAAACACAAACATGTGTAATTTTTATAAATGACACTCTGACCTAGAGAACAGCAGTACAAATGTATACACCTAAGATACCTTATCACTGACTAACATCACTTACTCTGGGAATTATGCTATGCCTGTTTACACAGGGAATTCAAAGCTTTATTCTGCCCCTTTGTGCAAAATGACTAAAAATATCATAGAATGGAGATGAAAGGGAACAACTGTGTGGAGACAGTGAGATAGAGTGAGGTGCCAGTCGGTGAGAGAGCACTGGATTAGAACAGAGAACAGAACAGAGGGAGGGGGAACAAAATCACAAGATGTATGCTAAAAACAAGAGCAGAGAGAGTGGAGGAGGGGCGGAGGCGTGGGGGAATGAGACTGATGCCGAGGAAGTGCAGGGTGAGATCATCAGTATTCGCCTCAGACGTGCAGAAAACTGTACTTTCTCCATCTCTGTCAAGCACGTCGCTTCAGCATTGAGCGGGGAGATGTATCAGACGAGCCGTTTGCTGGATTAATATTTTGTTATGCAGTCACGGTCCCTGATGATTGATTGCCTTTAATCGGTGATGAAATTTCCCCATTTGCGAGTGTGAGCGATGAGTAAGAGAGCAGCAACACGTTGGAATTCATTTCTCTCCCGTAACTGAGGCAGTACACCAGGCCTAATTGTATGATCCCTATTATCTGGTCAACAGAAAGAGGCTGATGTTGACCCCGTATCCTCAGCATTCCCTGACCGCTCCCCAGCTCGACCAAACAGTCACCATTACTACAGTGCTGAAAACTGTATCAGTGTGTGGCATAATGGCTTCAGTTTTATTCCATCTAGGTTGTGATTATTTTCTCATGAAGTCAGTTGAAAAGGTCGGCACAGAGGTGTAAGTGCTGGGCTTGAGAAAGCTGCCCTTGTATAACCCTGGAGGTAACTGGGATAGGCTTATGGCTTGATTATAATGATGGAGAATTAAAGGTTTCCTGGAAAGGTTCTTCTGCCAATTTTAGCTGAGAAGAGTGTTTCATAGAAGAGTTAGTTTCCCAGTCGCTGTCAGGGTCTGGACATGATCTGACCTGAGCTGAGGAAAACACATTCTATATTAAAAACGCTTTTGCTCCCCTCTGCCACATCAGAGCCCAATGATGTTGGACAGGGAGCAGATGAAACTCCAAAACTTCACCATGAGGTGTCGTATATCCACTGACACTTTTATGACTTCAACACCTCTAGTTCATTCTGCTGAGTGTAAAGAGAATATGAGAGTAAATTACCTCCTAGGTGAGCCAGATTGTTAAAAAATGGAAAAAGAAAAAAAATCTTTACTCCCTTTCAATGTTTTTTAAGAACTTGGAGCTCCAGTTGAAACTAGGTGAATGAAGACAGCTACAGTAAATAAATCATGACAGTTAAGCTCAGTGAAATGGTATTGGAATTGGTAGAGTTATAAGGCATACATTGTATTATTTTGTTCTATAGTTAGAGAAAAAGCAAATCACCTTGCCAAAACTGTAACTGTAATGTATAGTCATAGTTGCCAATAATTGTCCCAGTCTCTTTTGTAGTCTCTACATGGCAGGTATGGATCAGTTTGTGACTCATTACCCCTGGCATGTTCACGTTATCTCTCTGTGTTCAAACAATACTGCCTCACTCATGAACAAATGCATGTGCATTGGTTTATTTACACACGTAGGGCTTAACATATGGCAAACAGTGGATCAATTTCACTGCCAGACTGTTGTTGTATCTTTTTTTTTTTCTCTTTCCTCACACAAACACCCTACACACACACACACACACACAGAGAGAGAGAGAGAGAGAGAGAGAGAGAGAGAGAAGCACAGCTGTGTGGCCACTCACTATTATGAATACATACAGTACAGAGCTGCTTTCTCAACAGTTTCACAAACGTGACACTACTGCAGATGGTGAGTGGGTGACACAGAACACAATTCATTACTGTGAAAGGTTGCAAAAACACGAAATGTGGACATATTGTCATTCCATCACCTGAGCTAACACATTCCTGCAATTTAGAAGGGCCTAGCTTCTGGACACTGATGCATGGTCCTCTAACTCAAAGGACTCAGACAGGCAGTTTGTGGAACTGAGTGAATTGCTCAACTAATGGTGTATCATTTCAGACGTTGGAAAGGAAATTAACAATGCGGGGGAAGGTTAAACTGATGTTATTGCGTGACTCTGTGATTACTACTCAGAGATGGGATTTTAGAAATGTGCTCTCAGTCGTAACAGTTCATGTAAAATTCTTGTTGGTAAATGTGTTTGAGTGCAGTTTATAAGCATTTCATGCACTTGTGATTACATTCCACTGGAAAATACATTATGTTTAACATATAGTTATTGCGTATAAGGTTGCCAGTGTAGTTCATCTCTGGAAACTGACAATTTGCCTATGGCATTTATCTCTATTTATCAAGGAAATGAACAGTCCACTGTAACTTAAAGGCACACTGTGCAGGTTTTTTAGCTTAATATGCAAGTTTTTTAGCTTACTTTACCTTAATTTAACAGCTTCAGAGTCATTGGAATGGTTATATGACTTTTTTCGGGTTGAATGGTGGCCGTCTTGCTTCCCCCTAGCGCCTGTGAGTGGAAAAACCACCCTTGCAACTGTGGGCCGGCGGGCTGACGGCCTCAGTGTCAGGAAGTATAACGAGTGTAACAAATTGCTTTACTGCATTCAAATACACATACATGCCAGGCACCGGCTAGAAAAAGGTAGTTTCTCAGACATTCGTCATGACAGAGCCAGCGAAAAAGAAGCAAAAACCGAGAAAACAGTAAGGAAATTGCCAATACTGCATAGTTTACCTTTAACCAAGAGAAGATGAAGGGGAATCTGATAGGAAAGAAGGGGGATGATAGCCTGATGAGCCAGACCCACATCAAGATGTAGGGTCTGGGAACTCACCATTCGCAATGCTCGATCCGATAAACGGATAAACTGTTGTCTTTCAAATTCCCTCTGCACGCAATAGGATAGCGCTACAACTCATGAGTCCCATGCGTTTTCCCACCAGTGGAGCTAGTTAGCTAGTTGATCAAACTTTTGCCAACTTAAAAAAAGCTTATCTCGCGTCACGCTGTTCGCCAGCAGCAGCACCCATCTTCTTTGTTTTTAAGTAGCAGGGAATTCATGAGGAACCATTGCAACTCTGACATCATTATGTTAAGCCTGCCCACCGATTCTATACACGGTGTGATTGGCCTGATCGAAGTTTAATTTTTCCAGCTCGCAAGCCAACGGAGAGTTGCTACTGTAGACTACCCTGGCTGCAAATTACATCTGCTGCCACTAGGGTGCGTCTAGATTTCTGCAGTAGGCTAGGGGGATGATGGTCTGTTTAATTTTTTGTTCCCTGGAAATTTCCACGGTTCCCTTGATGACACAGTGGCTCTCATTTCGTGGCGAGAAGGGCACGGACCTTAAGCGCACTCTCCTCACATGCATCATCATTACGGCACAGCTCCATGGCACATCTCCGGCCGCTGGCCAGCCGGAACGCTGGCCACTGTCGATTCATCTGATCAGATTATTTCATTTGTTCTGGTAATTGGGACCAGACACCCCTCTCGCAAAGGATTGGATTTGTGATTTATTTCCGTGGGCCCCTCTGATCTCTTTCAAATCATAACTGACCAATTCCCCCTCTGAGCCAAAGATAATGACCAGTGCTCCTTGGAGTTGCACAGAAAAACATTTCCCCCCATTTATAGGCCTCTCAGCATTAGTGTTCTAGAATAGTGACATCTGACCAGGGAGGAAGCACACAATTGACCACAAAGCATGGTAGAATAATACACACATAGTTACATCATCATACATCTTGTGTTTAGCCTAAAGCAGGTTAAGTATTTTTTTGCGGCTTACTCAAAATGTAAAATGTTATCAATTAATGCAGAATGTGCACAACATTTGTATGGAAATATCAATGATCATGTTAATAATTATGACAATCACAACAAAATTAGCAAAAGCACTCAGCCGACTGCAGACGCTCACCCCTGCCATGCAATATTAACCAAAGTCCTACATCTACCTTCGGAATCAGATTCAGATGATAATGAAGGAAGATTATGCCATATATAAAAATTAGAAGCGCATCAGAAGAGTAATTATAAAGTTATGTGAGCCGACACACAGACGGACAGACAGACTTGATTACAGTACCATCTTCCCCTCTACCAGGTGGTGAGGGTCATGATTCTGATTAGAAGAATTAGATCACTGGCATGAACAATGAGTCTTGAAGAGATGGGTCTTTCAACAATTCTTAAGGAAAACGAAGGCTTTTCACTAATGCTGACAACATTGGGTAAGCTGTTCCACCACCGAGGCACCGCTGCAGGGAAACACATTTTTCTCTTTGGGCCGCTCCTCTGTCTGTGTTTCTACACGCATGCATATTCATGTAGCCCTCCTCATCTCCCTCTCCTCTCCTCCCCTCTCCCCTGATGGGTTTGCCTGTGAGCTGCTCTGGTAAAGCGTCTCTTTTTCAAAGCCTCCAACCATCCATCAGGAAAAATGCAAATCACACCATCAAGAGGCATGTGAGGCAAGGACAAAAACACATCAACTAAACATGAGTGATGGCTACTACATGATGTGCAAGTGTACTTACACACTTGTACTTCATGTTATGACAGATGCATGACAGCAGGAGGTCTTTGAGCAAAGTCTCTCCTGGTGTCTCTTGTAAGAGGTCTACTCTGGTGCCTCTCTCTAAGAGGTCTACTTACTACATGATCACATTTATTATGAGGGAGTGCTTTGACTTTGCCGAGAAATCTCATTGCCTCTCCTAGCATGATGTCAATGTTATTTCAAGTAGAATAACAGTATTTCTGAGAGGGTATCTTTTTGATGCTCTTCCGTGGACAACCTACCGTGTGTGAAAATAGGCCTACTGTATGTGAAATTTAATCAGTTCTCTATCTTGTTTACTAAATGACAATGACTAATAAATGACTAAATAAATAAATGACTAATAAACTTCAAACATCTGCGACAGCAAAACATTTAATTTTCAGTTGTTTAGCTGTTTTTTTCCTCAGCATCATTTTTTCTTTCCATCAGTGGATGTGTATTGAACCTAAATGAAGGTGCATACCCCTATTCAGCAGAATAAGTGATCTTAACCTGTCCTCTCCCTCTCTCCCCGGGGTCATTTGGGAAACAGCTGCTTGGGAGGCCATGCTATCGATCACGCTACTCACCACACTCTCGATGTCACCCCTCCACGCCAGCCCTGGACGCTGTGGACATGTGCACTGACGTGTTCGGCCACCTCATTAGGGAATATCCTGTCAACTATCAGAAGGGAGAGGGCGGGGGTGGGTGGGGGGGGGGGGTTCATACAAGCTGAATCTTGAATCAGATGCATATTCCGGAACACCATTAGGATGTGGATACAGGATACCATTATTACTGGTCTTAGCATTATGTAAGCATGTGGCTCAACTGACAAGAGACACAAGTAGGGCATGGTGCTCACCGCCACAAAGAGATAATGTTTTTAATGGCCAAGAAACAGACATAGGCTACTGATGAAAACGTGTACTGTCCTGTTGGTAGCTTTGGATTAAAGTGTCTGATGAAAGAATAACAGCAAATTGAGCCATTGTTTGGATGCAGCAAATAGAAAACTACATTTTCTACAGCTAAATGAATAGTTTCAACAGAGTGTCACACTGTGTTAGCCCAGTTCTAGAAGTGTATTAGCAGCAGCACGACGTCCAGGACAAACTCAACTAGGACTTTGCCTCTGGAACATTGCAGAGCCCCAAAAACAGCTAGGTCTGACGGCCCCTTGGGCAAGGCCCTTAACTCTCGATTCTGCCCCAGGGTTGACGGGCCCTCAGAGAGACCCCATGCTGCTAGCCGGTCTGTTTCTGCCGGCCCTTTGTCTTCCACGGTCCTCCTGCAGGACATCGAGTCAGAGGAGAAAGCAGTTCTCATTTAATCTGTCCTTGTTGCATAAAAAGATTTTTTGGAAAATTGATGGTGTCGTTACATAGCTCTGCACTGTATCATTTTAGTCATTTGATGCAGTGGCTTTGGTTTAAGGCATTGGTGTATGTGTCTTATTGAATCTCCATTTCTTCCCCCTATCTGTCTTTCTTTGCATGACATGAGAGTCATTTTATTGAAGGTTAATGGCTGTTTTTATGAGAGGACATTCTGATACCAGATGAAACAGAAATTATAATACAAATCCTCCCACTCTGGACAAGTTCTAGTTCCCTTTTGTGATTGTCATTCATATCATACTAGTGCAGTGCCCGTTCAAACATGCTATTCCTGTAGCCCAATTACATGCCTGCAGGTAGGCCTGCTTTAAAAATAGGATGATAGGGAAAAACATAATTCCAGGTAAGCATTCAATAATGAATAGGCCTACAGATAATATAATAAATGTGAATTTAAGCATGGCTGCATGTGACATTTTTTACAAATCAAAATGACATAATCCTAACAGCTGTTTTGAGTCAAGGCTATATGCTTAGCCTATTGAATAACTTGATGATAGAGAAAACAAACCATTTTGTGGAATGATGCATCATATGGAATTTGCAACGGTGTGACTCAAAAACAGTCTCTGGGGTCACACTCTGTCTGCCACTCGTTGCTTGTCGCTGGTTATGCTTTGCATGTGTGGCATTCTGAGACGTTCTTTAATTCGGGACCATTATCGCTCGTTTCAATTTAGGACCTTGCAGTTAGAACTGTTGTTTGCTTATTCAAAGTCTAAAGACAGTCCAAAGTAGCCTGGGCTATTCATATAGCATCACACTCTGTCTGCCACTTGTTGCTTGTCGCTGGTTATGCTTTGCATGTGTGGCATTCTGGGACGTTCTTTGATTCGGGACCATTATCGCTCGTTTCAATTTAGGACCTTGCAGTTTGAATTGTCATGTGCTTATTCAAAGTCTAAAGACAGTCCAAAGTAGCCTGGGCTATTCGAAGTGTCCGCTTATTGCACATCATTGTTTACGTCATTTTGAAGAGCCACTGCATAGCCTACCTGTGTGTGTTGGCATGTTGGCGTGTTGTTGCAAAATCCGTGGAGTTATCTTGCACTCGCTTAAGTTTTTACCCGTGTAACCTACACTGATCCAATTCTGCCAAAGCCCTGCTTCTATCCTCACTGGTAGCTTACAGTCCTACAGTGCTGTGTGGGAGGGGGAGTGGCTAGCGGCGAAAGCCAATGCGTGCTTCTTTTACCAATATAGGCTATTTAACGATATATTTTGCATTTCTTATTCAAACAACGTCAAATTCGGCAGTGCACTTACTCATGCCTGTAGCAAGACACCTGCCAAGTTTGTATTCAGTCTGACAAACGGTCAGCGAGATATGCGTGCCACAGACACACACACACACACACACACAGACACACAGACGCTTCTTGCTTTATAGATAGATGATAAAATGTGCACTCACACACCCAAAAGCAAAAACTCAGAAACATTGTTCATAATTTATAGATTTATTGAGTAGAGCCTTTTCTTTATTGTACAGGTAATGTCTGCAGACAGAAAAAGCACACACACAGTGAATAAAAGAAACAGTCCTTTACTCTTTGTGTCTGCAGAATCTCCTCAGTGACTACTACCTCTCTCCTTCACTTAGCTGTCCTCATCCCTCCATTTACTGTTTCTATTGATCCCTCCATCCCTTCCACTGCCTGGCTCAGTCAAGTGAAAGGGCTAAATAGGACCATTTCCTATGCTGAGGGATGGCGCTAACTAACAATGTTTATTAGTTTGCTCGCCCTTTAAATTATGCAGTTGTTTTCCCCTTTAGCATATAGGGGGAAGGCAAAATTATTCTACTGCACTGCATTTTGTTCTCCATTTTCTGCTCTCTCTCTCTCGCTCTCGCTCTCTCTTCATCCTTTCTTTGCAGGCATGCTAAGGGGGCCGATGTGGACACATAGACAGATTTTCGTGAATGAGAGATGTGAGGACACAGGAAGTTAAAAGAGGGAAATACTTTTGCCTCCTGTTTAATTCTGCGCTCAGACTCTTTCACTTTGTCACCCCTAAATGCCCCCAGAATTCAATTCACGCCCAAGACTCCATCAAACCGCCTGGCTGAATATTGTGAGGTGGAAGATACTTGCCGTCCTCACGCGCATCACCTATTTGGTGCTTCTCATCTCGATTCTAAATCAGACAAGGTCCCCAACTTCCATCTTGCTGTAGTGAGCCATGACCGGCGTATTCAGGGGTCGTTAATGGGGAGACTGTTCAATCAGTAATGCTCATGCGTCCCATGGAATTAAAGAAGAAGCAATCACTGACAGACAGAAGACTATTATGTGCAGTCAGCAGATTTCATAGAGCAATGACTGTAGACTCTTTTCAGACAAGGCATGGGGCATGAGATGATTCCAACTCTGTGAATACAGTATGTGTGTGTGTTTGTGTTTGTTTGTGTGTGTGTATGTGTGTGCGTGTGTGCTAATGCACTGCACTTTCATTTTGAGTGTGTGCATGTGTGAGAGAGTAAAAAGTAAAAAAGAAAGGACACAAGAAGTGGGTAATGGGTCCTAAAGACAGTACCTTAATTGCTATTTGCAAAGACCATGTTTTACATTAAGGACCATTACAGAAGAGCTCTAAAATCAATACAGTTCAATACTGTAAAAAATAAGTACCCAAACACTTGTTGCAGTATTTCACACCCCAGTGATTCAGTGGTCTGTGTGGTTTTTGGTGTTGCAACAACATACCCTCTGCAGTTAAGTGGTCAGTTTTTTTCTAATTCATTAAATAACAATCTCGACATTGCCTCTTGGTTTTGTAAAATGGGTACAAAGCACTGCATAGAACCTTAAACCGATTTGATGACCTGCTCTTGCACTGTAAATATCAGTCAGCATGGGGCTACAACATGGGGAACAGATTTTTAAACAAATTATCTGTTAATTAGTGGCTCTTGACATTCTACTGCCTTAAAAAAGACCTTCTTATGAATAACCTGTTGCCATGGCACTTTGAGGTTAAGTGTTTTTCTTAATGATTTTCAGTACAGTGAGTGGAATGAGAGTTCCATCTGATCACTGAAGAGTCGTTTGAAGAGCCCTTTCTTTTAAGATCATCTGCCATAGAAATGTATTTTGTTTCCATTATGTCCCTGCTGTTTTATTAGTTGCTTTGTAAAATCCCCCTGAGTGAGGTAGTTTACTCTCTTTTTGTTATAGTTTTGTATAGTCACCCTCACATATTGTAACCCTCACTTGGGAAAACAAACCACAACAAACCAATCTACTAAAGTTAGACAGGAGAGATTGAGCAGAGGACAAATTATCCTTTTCCATTTAGTTTTGATAATTATTCTTATTGCAAGATAACAAAAACAGGCCTTTCTGGGTTTTTATAGCCTCTGTAAATTGGTTTGTTATGATGAATTCTTCTCTTTCAGGGCTACGGACATTACTGGGATGGAGCACCCACATTGGTGGTGGACTGACCTGCTTTGGCTACTATGCTTGCATTTGTCTGCTCTAATATCAATCTGAATCTTATCACATGTGCATACAATGAATCTAAAGCAACCTTCTGCAAGATTCTTTACAACTCACTGCATCTTCATAGTAAGGCATCATTAAAAATAACAGCTTTAAACTCATTTTGCTGACACACTGACATACAGTGGAGGATAATGGAGGCTCTAGCATTTCCGATGTCTGCCCAGAATATTGCACTATGTGACATTGTTGTTGCAGTAAGTTTAAGACCTTTGTCATCGGTTTTAGACAAATTGGGGGCCTCCTTCATGCGAAATGGGTACCAAGTGCATTGAAAATTGATGAAAAGGGCAATCACAAAGTGATTTAAGGGAATTGTTGAAGGCTCCACACAGAGCAGTGCAGCATGCTTGTAAGAAATAACAAAAGAAAAGCGGCCTCTCTGTAGATATACTTGGGTGGTGCTTCCACAGCCATTTTTAATGCACCCATATGCAAGCCGGGCCTCTGTTTCCGGCTACATCTAATCAATAGACAACAACAATTGAAAACACAACAGCACCCTTAGGAGTTACGTTCAAATTATTATACCGCAACACAGTGGAAATCTGTTCAGCGCATAGCACTCTGCCAAACAAATGAATGTCAAATGAGGATGCTGATGTCAGTGAGTTGTCAAACAAAGGTGGATTTTTAAAAATAATATATTAGCTGCATCGTGTAAGCTGCAGGACCGTGTTTCATAGCTAAACGTATTATTAAACACTACTTTATTATGTCATAAAAAATACATTTCACATAATGACAGTGTCATGTGACCAGCATAATGCCACTAACACTTTAATGACATGAAAGATAATATAGTCACTGTAGTCACTCATAGAGTGAATAAAATCTATGCCAAGCAGCTGTGGTGCATACATTAACAAAGACAACTTCCCAAGCATGCCACAAGGTGTGACATATGAACCCATACAGTTGTGGCTAGTGTCTGCAAGTTACCCAATAGCCCTATGAATCAGAATCAGATTGTGCTTTAATCAGAACGATGAATGGGGGAAAAAAAAGAAATACAATCCCATATATAGCCCGCCCCAAAAACCTCATAGCTGAAGACATTTTGCTAAATCAATGCATGAAGCTCGGTTAATAGTCGGAAAAATTACAGGTGCCCTTGGCTTGCTGCTGTGACTATGAACCTCTATTCCAGAGACTTTCTAATGAGGAGACACAGTGCTCAAAGAATCTCCCATAGAAATGTATGGGGTTAGATTGTAACGCAATAAAAATTACAAAGAAGTCTGCACACTAGAGCTCCATTCATTTTTTTCTTTTTATTCACCACATGTGACGTTTCGGGACACACTGCCCTTCCTCAGACATAAGACAGGTACCTAGCAGCCCATACTTATACTAATTGAACACCTGACATCACATGATGTAAGTGATTAAAGTGCCGAGTGCAAAGTGCTTCAAGTGCTAGTGTGCAAAATGCAGTGTGCAAAAATGCAATAAGTACAATACAATACAATAAAGTGCCAACGTGCAATAAATAACACAAAGCACAACAGTATTTCAATGCACTCATATACCAGATAGTACCACTAGATCACATTGAGGAGTAGTGAATAATACAAAAATTACATAAATGTTACAGGCAGCCACATCAATATGTGCGATATATACAGCATGAACAACATCAAAGAAGGAACCGATCAGGACAAAACTAACAGATTGGAATTCAGGATCAGAGCTCTAGTGTGCAGACTTCTTAGTCATTTTTATTGTCACTTTTTGAGTCCAGCACCTACCTTTTTTAACATTTAGATGTGCGCACCTTTTTCTACATTATTAGATTGTAACGCAAACATGGCATCTACACATATTCCCCCCCTTCCGCCGCCACAAGTTGACATGTGAATACATCGTGCCAATCATGTGGTATGTTGTGAATACATTGTGCCAATCATGTGGTATGTTGTGAATACATCGTGCAAATCATGTGGTATGTTGTGAATACGTCGTGCCAATCATGTGGTATGTTGTGAATACGTCGTGCCAATCATGTGGTATGTTGTGAATACATCATGCCAATCATGTGGTATGTTGTGAATACGTCGTGCCAATCATGTGGTATGTTGTGTATACGTCGGGCCAATCATGTATTGTGATCTTGCAGCTGGTGTCATGAAGCCTTGCACGCATGCACACAGAGGCACACAGGGGTTGTGCCCGAAATAGATGCCCGATAAGTGCCCAAAAAACGTTGCAATATGGCCACCGAGTGGAGAGACTTGCCTGAAAGGACTTTGTCTATTCTGTGTGTGAGTGTGTCCGTGTTTTCCTTTTCACACTTCTTCGATGATTCTCCAAATATACTGTCAAAAGTTTATACATATTTGAAAGTAGGTAGCAAATGGTTCAAAGTGCCACTTGTGAGCACAATTATGGACAATCTCTCTGCAGCAAGGGTACCATAGTATGTCAGCAAGGCTGAAAAACATCCTTGTACATGTACATATGTACACCTTCCAAATATGGCATCTTTTTTGTGATCAACTGTTTATTGAGTTATATAAACGGGGTGGGGGGTGGGGGCAATACGGTTACATGAAATAATAAAATGATATTTAAAAGCATACACATAATCATGTTAAAAAGAAGAGATTAAAAATGCAAAATGATAAAAAATATATTTACAGAGAGAGAGAAAAAAAAAGCACTCAAAAGCAACATGTATTTTATAAAATGAAGCAACTCATCACACAAGAGGTATGAGATCCAAATATGTCATCTTGACATAAAATCTAAAGTTATTGTAAGACACTTTGGAATACTGGTGACAAGAGAGTACACACTAGAAAGAAAGATATCATTCTCTTAGCCTGCACTTATTTTGTCATGACCATCACAACTTTCAGACAGGAGCATAACACCATCAGGCAGTTGACCTGCCACCCACCATTCAAACTCAAAGGGTTCTGGCAGCTGAGGCAAAGCTGCCAACACCACCTCTCAGCTTTTTACCAAAAACTGCTATAATTGAGTGGCAGTGTAGCACAACTTGAGCGGTGTCACTTTAAGAATGTAAATTCTGTTAAAGACTGTCAGGCCTCCCTGCTGCTGCAGAAGCGTGGGACACGGCGTCCTGGTTTCTGATGGGGGTTTGTGAGGGACTGGCAGCAAACAGCTTGAAACATCTGTGGTGCTTGACATCTGAGGTTGAAGATGAATGATGTTTTAACAGCATTTTAACATCCCTCCACACACATACACACACACTCAAGCAACTTATTACTGTGGTAGAGGGGGTTGTAGAGTTATTCCCGGCAGCTTTCACTCTTTGTCGTGCCTGTTTTATTAAGAAGGGCTGACATTAATGAGACAATTTTGGACCTCGGCACCAAGTGCTGCTATTTAAGGCTGACACGTTTCATTTACACGGATTTATATTACTTTTGTGTAAGCCACCATAGGAGATCCAACGATTCAATCCCCCATGTACAACAGTCATTGTTAGACTTAAGACTAGACATAACTTAATATAAAAGAAAGCTTAGAGGACAAGGACATCTCAGTCACTAAGGGCCCTATCTTATGACTGGCACATCACAGCTCCAGGCGGAACACAATATTTTATTGCTAGTTTGTGACCAACACATTTATGATCTTCCTGTTCAGCACACACTATGTCTAATGGCCCCATCTTTTGACTGGCGCATCGTGGCATTAGGCGTTACACAACTGTCTTGGCTAGTTTGTGGCCAACGCAGTCATCTTCATCCTGCCAGGTGGGCAGGTAACCTGCCACAGGTTGTCTTTAAATAGAAAATGAGCCTGTGCACCCACAGGTGTTTCGGTGAAAAAACAAGGTGTGGCCAGGCACATCGATCACAGAGTGCTATTTTGATGCCACTGAAAATGCCACTGATCAAGAAAAATAAAACCTGGTCTAAAGTAAAAGGCACAGTATTTCCAACCATGTGCTTCAGACCACACATTTCAAGAGCTGTGTGGGAAAAAAAGGACTCAGATACAGGATAGCATTCCTGCGTTACCCATGCCATTGACAGGCTTCTGTGTGTGCAAGAGTGAGAAAGCGGAGTGGGGGAGGACTGTCAGACTGGGTGATGGATGGCAGGAGGCTAAGGAAAAAGTTGCTCCCTCTGAGGCCCATGTTGCGGGAGCAGACACACCGGGTCCCAGGGGAGCGTTTGAGCTGCTGCTGTTTTGAGATGCATCCACCAGTCCTGCAGCCACGCTTCCCCTGGATTCAGCCCGAGGGGAGATCGAACGCGAAGCACTGGAGGGACAGTTCTGCTGAGTGAGCCACGGCGCTCACACCGGCACCTTCATCTAAAACCATTAAGCAAGAGTCCGTTTAAACAGATCCCTTGAGCTGTGACTCGTATATGACAAGCGACGATATGGATTTGAACTGACTTGCTGACTCATCCATACATCAGAGCTCAGCTTTGTCCAACCTTTTCACCCAGATTTCCATATTTATCTAATCTCTGTCAGAATACTGCAGTCTCACAAATCTGAGTCACTAATCCTGCTTTGGAGCCTTGTATTATTATGCAGATGTAAATCTAACACCGCATGTTGCTGTTAACACAGGAATTACATTAATTCCATTCATTAATGAGATTACAGGTCTCACCATTGAACGGTAAATGATTACAGACTTCCGTGTTCCAACTTCAGCCTCTTTCTTTAATGTATGACTTAACAAGAAGAAAATATATTCCCCTCCTGGTGAGAAGGTTCTAGAGAATGTGATTACCACCCCAAAAAGTTTTGATTTCCCCCAACGTCCCTCAATGGCCTGCTTCTTTGTTCTCTGATGCAGCTTTGATGGGGGGGGGGGGTCCAGTAGATCTAGTAGAGGCGAGGAGTTGTTTGCACCGAGCTGTCAGGAGGAGTTGAGATGTAGAGCACTCCTCTGCCCTCGATGGAGCTCCTCATCAGGGCTTAGCTGAGCTGACACTGGGGCAGGAGAGGCCAGGCCGGTGCGGAGGCACGGAGACGGGGGAGGAGGGATGCAGGAGGAATTTAAATGTACAGCCAGTTAAGACAGGTCAATATTAGTATGTATGGATGGACACACAAACAAGCAAACAAACAAACACAAGGTTCTCTAGGGACGTGCAACCCCTCAGGCAGAACTACACCAGAAGAGTGAACCTCCTGCCCAGATAATTCTCACCCATGTTGGCAATACGGTTGAGAAGTGTATGCCAGACACAAGCAAGTGACAGAACTGTGTCACACACCAAGTCACATCAGTTGTCCACTCCATGCAAACGGAAATGAAATCAGATAGAGGAAGACAGCGTTTCTTTACAATAAAGTTTATTTTCTTTGAATGCTAAACATTTTGTTATCCTGTAGGAGTTAATTACATAAATATAAAAGTACAATCATTAGTATAAATGTGCAACTTGCAACCAGAATCAATTTGCATACATTATAATCAATGGTACATCACAATGCAGGCAACATGGGAACTCTGTCGTGGGAACATGACAGAGGAGATGGGTGAGCCGTGGTCCCAGCCCAAGAAAATCAAGGTCAAACAAAAATAGTCTCAGGCTCCCCGAAAAAAAAAAAAAATTTTGAATAATGCCGACTAAATCCAACAAGGTGACCTGCAAATGGCATCCTATTAGGGATATACAGCAGTGCTGGCCTTCATGCTACAGCTAATGGCGAATCACTGGGACTCTGTGCATGAGGAACAGTAATGGACCATTGGTTGTTCCAACTGCCCTTCCAGCTACAGTTTCAGCGTAACCAAATACTTCAAGGTGCCTCAACCCAATGCCATGCCAACTTTTGATGAGCCATTTAGGCTGTCGCCGAGAGGAACAGTGCATTCATTGACCAATCACATTCAAGGGTGAAACAACAATCAGGACGTGTGGCTGGAAGTTAAATTTAAACATTAAACGCTGATGATATTTGATATGTTCAAAAATAAGACAGACTATTGACATGAAAATTACAACCTGAAATGAAAATCTAGCTACACCTAACTCTTTCGTTCCGACATATTTCATTTTGAATGAAAGGCTATATGAGCAGTGAACAAATGTTACCGGAGAAACTGGCACAACTTACAGAGGCAATATGTCCACAGGAACATACTGTAATATACTGTAATCACACTGTCCACCTGCAGGGAATAGCTGATTGTATGGAGTGTTCTTTTCTGTTTATGATAGAAGACATTACAGCATGCAATTTGATTTTTATCATTTAGTCAGAAAGAGAAAAAAAGAAAAAGCCAATGTTTTGGGATTTTTCCAAATCCAATCTAAGGTTGAGCTACCCAAGTTTGACTAATGAATCTATAAGAAGACTGAATTACATACCACAATCCAAGCTTATTAAAAAATGGAATTTACAATTTTATTTGTAGTCTCTGCAAGTTCATTAAAATCAGAACTTTTTTCAAACCTTAAACCTGCAAACAATAGGCTAACACATTTAATACTCTGTGGCGTTTGCTTTTTCTAGTCATAATGGGTATGACATGCTTATCAAAGCCTAATGAATTGTTTGATCATTCTGTTGGCTCAGGATTTCAGTTTGTCTTCACACCTTTTCTTTCTCGCACAATTTCTCATAAGGTCATTAACCTGCTTGGTAAATTTAAAAAAAACTCTGTCCTGCTACCACCCTGTAGATCATGTTAAATCCTCTGACAAACTGAATCTAATATTACATTTACATGAAGACATTTGGAAGAACTGTCATTTGCATTGACAAGACAAAGGGGCTGGGAAGAAGAATTAAGCAATGACATTTTGGACTCTTCTGGCTTTAATATTGCTGTAGTAGACTGGGTGACAACAGGCATGATGTATCTACACTGACTGCTAAGGAATTAGCAGTTGAGAGAAATAAATGCTTGAAATGATATTAAGACCAAGAGCAGAATGGCACTCACAGACATGTACATATTCCCATGTCTCCCCACTCCTTCCACAGAAGAAATGGAGGACCTCAGGACAGTTGTATCCATTGCAATCAATGGAGATAAATTTTGCAAAATGCAAAATGATTGTATTATACAGAATAAACTAACTATACACATAACAAACAGATTCTGGTCAAGGTTTGAGATCTCTCAGTACTGTATATGCAAGGGAGGAAATAAGGCAATTGATAACAAGCCATGCATTTAAATGGACCCTCTTGAATTTAAATAGTATGTTTATGCCTAATGTTGTAAAAGGTTGATGCATAAACAGGCTTGTGAACACATGTAGGCTGCTTCTGTGTTGTAATCTAAGGATGTTTACAGTATAGGAATCCATGATGAGATGCATGTAAGTAGTATTCCAGTGGACTGGGTCTAACCTCACTCAACCTAACCCAACTATCATTATGGATGTACTCATTTTCTCACTCTCTCTCTCTCTTTCTCTGTTTTCCTAACACACACACACACACACACACACACACACACACACACACACACACACACACACACACACAAGACGTCACACCGCATTTCATCTGCAGTGCAGACTCCTGCAGACAATCATCCCCTTGCTGCCAGCACATGGCCAGTCACATCATGGGTACTCCATATGGGACAGGAACCAACTGACAGGAACAACGATCAAACTCTCCCTTTTCACAGCAGTCCGACAGGAAACACTTTTGTTGTGGGACACCCCAAGTCAACACACAGGAGCTCTCTCAAACAATCTCACAGGAGCGCAAATCACACCCAGCATGCAGCACGCTGTAATGACCCCACAATAACATGATAGACAGAATCTGAACATTTGTGACAGTGGAGGACCTTTGTCACTGACAGGGGTGTATTGTGAATGCTCCACATGTGATAATCCAAATATAACACACTGGGTACAATGTTCTTCTAAGGGACACAATTTTGTGTCCATGTGATTTGATATACATGTGTAACTACAAGAAGCATCCATGTTAACCAACATATGTGGTTAAAAACACCAACACTGAGCACAGTGACTGTGCCCCTATCCCTTTTGTCTGATACGTTATACAGGTTTATAAAAATATATAGTTATAGGAGTCTTTTTTTTCTAAATATACAAGTATATCTCATATGGCTTAACCATAACTGGCATGCAGGAAACTACACCAAGCCTGAAGTTTCGACTACCTGAGTTTTTTTTTCATCTTTTCTTTCGTTGCTTTTCTTCCAGTAAGCAAAAAAAGAGTGAAACGTAAATATTCATGTCCGTCTGCGCGGATGCTTAGAAAAACAGAATAGCTATATTTACTCGTTTGGCCTTCTCACAACGTTCATCATTCTGGTTGCTTCCCCGTGGCTATTTACAATGTCAGTATTGTTGTTGTGGTTGTGGTTCTTTTTCCCTTACTCTCTTCCATTGGCGAGTGATGGTTGATAAGTGTGGCAGGGACTCTGGGGTGGGTGAGTCTGTGAGGGGACTGTTGAGCTTAGGCAGGCAGGGAGGCGGGCAGGCAGGCAGGGAGAGAGGCGTGGGTGGCTCCAGGGGGAGGGAGGACGGTCAGGGCCCGGGGAAGGCTGAGCTCTTGGCGGAGAGGCTGAAGACTGAGAAAGGGACTGGACTAATGGGAAACTACACAGCCTGCTCCAACTGCTTTCTGGGTCTCTCTCTGTGTGTGTGTCTTAATCTTTTCTTCTCAAAGACAAGCCCTGTGTCTTCTATTCATGCCAATCGCTCCCCTGGTTTTCTTTTAGTCATTCGTTTTTATTCATATCTATTCCTCTCTTTACCACTAACCCAATTTCAACCCCATCCCTCCTTTATCTTTCTCTAATGCTCTCTCTCTCTCTCATCCACTTTCTCCCTCTCTCTCTCTCTCTCTCTCTCTCTCTCTCTGACTCTGTGATTCTGCCTGAAATGCTGATTTTCCCTCTCTGCTTGTTGTTATTCTGTGCCGCTTGCCTACCTCACACATCGCATCGTTAGCACATCTCTTGTGTCTGCTGTCTTTCTTTCCTATTTTTACGGCCTGTTTTCTGGCAAAAAGAACAACGCAAGGTCACTGATTGCAGCACGCATCAGACCAGCAGCGCTTCCTACACAGACAGCCTCTATACTACGATGTGCCCACACAGTGGCGTGTATATCACAGAGAGGAGAATCACTTTGTGCACATTTAGATCCAAAACACATTCGGATCTTCTCTTTGGTGCCTCTGAACACAATACTCTCTTTTTGAATCTCTTTTTGTCACATAGCAACAGGCCGGACATATTTGGCACTAAATCACTCAAATCTGACTTGTCATTTTCTGTCTCATCTCATTCTGACTCAAGTTTTTAAGATGAATCATTAGCTACATTCATGGAAATGGGTCTCATTTTTGTATTCTTTCTGAATTATTCTGCTGAATATGAAGCCAAGTAATAGTATAATATGGATTATAGTCATGGGTTGGGAGACATTTTGCCCTGTCCTCAGAAAGGGCTATAAAAGAGGCTTGGGTCACGTTCCCCCTTGCATCTCTTTCATTTAAAGCCACAATCTTTACAACTTTAGGAAATCATTACTTGGCTCCAAGGACTCCCAGGCAATAACATAGAAAAAATGTCTAAATATTTCAATTAAAACATTTGTTCCTTTTTCCTAAATTTGGCAAACCTGCTGATTGAAACATATGCTGTGGATTGAGACATATGTTTGAAACATCACAGCTTGCCAAAGCCTGATACAATTCATAAACACTGGATCATTTGTGAAACATAATTACCCATATACCACATCAAAGATGTCAAAGCCTTTTCTAGCATTTCCTACTGGAAAGTAGAAGCCTGCACTAAGAGCTAATGATCATAGTTATAAAAGGTAAATGAGAGACACCGCATCCCATTAAAATTTAGATTACAACATCGATTCCCCTTTCAGCTGCTTTTGTCAGACCTTTGTAAAAGCAAAGGTGTTTGCCAATTAAAATAAAGGAATGTCTCTGCCATTATAGGAAACCTATTCCCCCATTTCCAAAAATTCAAAACGTCCGAGAGAACATCTCCAACCTCTGCCAAGGAATGATAAATAATCTGACCAAAAGTGCAGATGGAATGCAAAATTACAGACAACCTCCTCTCACTGATTGGGGAGAGAGAGAGAGAGAGAGAGAGAGAGAGAGAGATGAGATGGTTAGCTGAGGGAGCTGGAGGACAAGGCGGCTACCTCGTGCCAAATTATTTAATTACTCGGCCTAATTCATTTTATGCTGTGCATAGCAAGAAGGACTCCATGGGGATGCGGTGATCAATGAGTCCGAGATGGGCAATGTGTGTGGGTGTCGCCAATCAGTGTAGAACCTGGACCAAGGCAGCCAGTTAAGTAATATAGCAGCTTGAACTGTGACACTTGTGTTTCCAAAAGTTGTTCAGGTATATGGCTTTAGTGATGGATGTTTGTCTGATATGTATTGAATGTACTTCACTGGACTTGAAGCTTAAACCTTTCTAAATGGTAGTGTGAAACTACTGAAGATTAGGCCATTGTTATTTCGCAATTACGTAAAGCAGTTAATTTTAACTAGCAACTGGGATGGTTTGGGCTGTTTAGATGGCTTGCATGCAAAGTCTAAGTAGAAAAGTCTAGTGATGAACCTCTGTGTTTTCAACATGGTGCATGAGAAGAGAACATACTGTACTTATACACACCATTGTACACACCATTACCATATCAGCATTATATCATTCTGCCAATATAATCAATGCCATGAGCCTCCATTAATTAAATTAAATGAGTGGAGATAATTGGCTTAGATCAAGTTCCTTTATGTAAACGGACAATGTTATATAAGCACTAGGTGTGTATTGCGGTGGCTTTGAATCGGAGCTGTGATGTATTGGGGGCACCACCATTTTGTCCTGAGGCTATTCCACTGTGCTCTCTCGGTGCTCTTGGGATATGAGAGAATGTGATCATTTCCTCAGGTTACAGGGTTTTGGTAGGATCACGCTACCCCACACATCAGTCATAAACACACCAGCAGCATTTTCTAATGAAAGTATCCAAAACAGTTCATGCAGAACATGCTCCACCATTGATCTTTACAAGGCAAACTCAGGATGTATGTTTGTCATGTCTTTCTTTTTTTTCTTTAAGAAATGAAAGGCCCCGGCTGTGGCGCGGCTGGCTGGGGCGCCTGCGCCGTGCGCCGGCAGCCCCGGGTTCGGTTCCCGCCCCGTGGTCCTTTTCGGGTCCCGCCCCGGGTCTCTCTCCCGCTCGCTTCCTGTCGTTCTCCACTGTCCTATCAAAATTAAAAAAGCCCCAAAAAATATACTTAAAAAAAAAAAAAAGAAATTAAAAAAGTTCATTACAAAGCTTGGCTCTATCCTTTAGGAGAGGTGTCTACGGTGTTGAGATACAATTGAAACTGTTCTCGTTGTTAGAGTTAGGAATAAATAAATGAATAAATAAACAAATAAATAAGGAATTGCTCCATGCCTGTAGGTTTTTAGGGAGTTCCTCTCGGTCACTAGTTACTGGTCTCAGCCAGTCTGTTGTTCATGATGCCAAGGGCTCCCACCCCACCCGAGAAGCCGTTCTGCCGCGAGCCGCCGCCCACTGTCCGGGGGTAGCCGTTGGCCGTCTCGGACAGCTGCTTCTGCATGAGGGCCAGCGACACCTTGTTGGAGGCGGCCAAGTCCCGCATGGAGATCATCTCCCCCGAGAGCCGCCGGCCCTCCGTGTCGCTGTCGCCGGGCCCGTCCGAGTCGTTGGCGCGGCTGATGTGGCTGCAGCGGATGCGCGAGCCGGGCCGTATGGCGTTCCGGCGGCCCAGGAAGGCGTTGGGCTTGTTGCAGCGCTGGCAGCACACCTTGCCCAGGATCCAGTTGAGCACCTGCTTGATGACGATGGAGATGACGTTGAAGAGCGAGTAGATGCAGCAGACGCCCAGCAGGATGAAGAGGAAGTTGGCCAGGCGGTAGAGTGCCTGGTGGTCGTACTCCGCGTTCTGGCTACTCACCAAGTCGCCGAAGCCGATGGTGCTGAAGGTGACGAAGCAGAAGTAGAGCGAGTCCAGGTAGGCCCAGCCTTCCACGGGCGTGTACATGGCGGAGGCGCAGCAGGAGATGACGATGGCCGACAGGCCCAGGATCAGCATCACGTAGTAGACGGACGGCTTCCAGCCGGGGAGCGCGCTCACGGCGAAGTCCGTTGAGATTCCCGGCGGCAGGAGGCCGCTGTTGCGCATCCGCCGAAGCCGGATAGCCTTCATGACCACGGCCAGGAGCGTGATGATGCGCTCCAGGAAGAGGTTAAAGAAGAGGATGGTGGCAGCACAGCCCAGCAGGCCATAGAAGATGAGGAACACCTTGCCGGCCACCGTCACTGGCGTGGTCATCCCGAAGCCTGCAGAAGAAGGGAAGAGGAGGAGGACATGAGGAGGAGAGCAGAGGATAGAAGGAGGAAAAGAGGAGGAGATGACAGGAGAGAAGGAGGAGAGTAAAGCAGGGAAGGAGGAAAAGAGGAGGAGATGACAGGAGAGAAGGAGGAGAGTAAAGCAGGGAAGGAGGAAAAGAGGAGGAGATGACAGGAGAGAAGGAGGAGAGTAAAGCAGGGGAGGAAAAGAGGACGAGATGACAGGAGAGAAAGAGGAGAATAAAGAAGAGAGAGAGAGGAAAAGAGGAGGAGAGCAGAGGAGAGAAGGAGGAAAAGAGGAAGACAGCAGAGGATACGAGTGTGAGTTAAAGAAGGCTTAATCCATGAATGAGCAAGCTGTGTAAGCTTGGGTTCCTGTGGCAACATTGGCAGAGCAACATGCTGGTAATGCCAAGGTCATGAATTCCCAGCTCAGAATCTTAGCACCCAAAACAACATACCTTTATCGTGCCTAAAAATCGATTAAAGGGTTATGGCTAAATATAGGAAGAGAAAGAAAGGGGGGGGGGGCATTGTTATTCATGTAGAAATAAACAACGGTAAACAAATTAAACAAATCTAAAAGAAGCTGAATGTGAGAGCAAACAATTTAGCTAAGCACCCTAAATAATTCAAATATCCTCTGGTGATACACAAATTAGCTCTCTCTCTCTTGCCCACTCTCACTTAGACGGGAGTTGTGTTTTTGTCGCCGTCAATTAGAGTAAATCAGACAGTTGAGCAGTGGAACCTGGGCCTGCACTGTGGAGAGTGTCGATGAATGTGTGTGTGTGTGTGTGTGTGAAGGTGAAGGGAAGATAAGGTCTTAGAGGACTGGTCTATGGATCTTCAGCTCTGTGAGAGCACCCACCACCATCACCACCACTACCACCACCAGCGTCACCAGCGCCATCACTCTCCTCCCTCCCCAGCAGACAGGGGTCAGAGGAGAACACCTGACTCTGCAGCTCCGCAGCAGGAACATTAGCTGATGAGCTGGAGTGAGGGGGGTGGAGGTGTTGGGGCAGAGGGGTGAGGGGTGAATCATCGTCATCCTTCAGTTCACTGAATGTGAAGGTCTACTGCAAGGACCTTCAATATCAATCTAAACCAAACAGGAATCTCAGAACACATACAAGAAATAACTATTGGATGTAATGGACTTTTGATCATAAAGGCCTCAAAACATACACCCACCCACCTCAATATGGCACTCTCTTGGTCTGACCACATGAATCAGATTAAATAATATCTATTTTTAACTGAACAGATTGTATGGAAACATTTGAATATATTTTATCTGTACACAAAAATCTGGAGCTGTACTTGGGCATGATATTTTGAACCTGACCCAAGCGTAGACGAAACATGTACTGCCTGACCTTCTCCTGACCTCATGACACCATGTTCTCAACCTTGACATGATTATGGCCTAACAAAGTTTTGTTCAGACACAATTACACACACTCACAAACAAACAAACTCCAAATAACAAATGCATTGCCAAATGACACAACATAATCCTCAACTCTGACATAATCTCACACTCCTCATTCCAAGCTTGTCATCTGGCATCCTGATTCCAGTTTAATTTGTGAAGCATCACTAACTTTGTTAAGCACCCACCAGTGTAAAGCATGCACAATCACCACAGGTACATCACACAGAGCTTTTAAATGGTCTGAAAGATAGCAGACGTACCATAAAAACATCTATCTCTCCCGAAAGGCAATGAGCCTTTATCTCATCTGTTATTGTACACACACTGCATGACGATTGTTGCTGATTACATGGTCTTAGTCATAGCCGCTCGCCTCGCAAACCCAAGCAGGTGCTTCCACATGAATGGCGAGTGCACATGTGCAATCTCTCTGAGCCAGAGGCCAGGCCTCTTCTGTCTAATGACTTGAAATTGCTTCCCAGAAAGTCGACTCGAAAATTCAAAGCTTGACACCTGCCCTGGCCTCGATAAGAGACTCGCTAACCCTACGTGAGGCGGCTGAATTAAGACGATGCTTAATAAAGCACTCCTCTCCTCCGCCTTTCCTCAGGCTTTGCATTTGTTTAAGGGGGAAACAAGGTTAAGTTCGAAGGCGCACAAAAAACACACCCCTCTGCCCGGGTTCTCATTACAGCTTGAGTAACCACGGGCACGAGTCATTGATTTTTGTGTGCCGTTTTCGAAGCCATTACCTCAGACCAAAGTGTCAGGTGATGTTGGGGGGAGTGTGAGATGGAAACATGAAGCAAAAGAGACGGCTATGGTCTACACCTGAGCCGGCCAAGGTTGAGAGTTGCATCCCTGGAAGATTTAATTTAGCAGGCTTACTAAACACTTGGTGACATAAAGCCTTACCGCATTTATAAGATCCCATGCTTTATTATATTGTCCCCTCTGTGTCTTCTGAAAAGCAATCACTTGTAACTATTGTTAAAGAGAGAAAGAGCCAATGGCCGGCATAAGGCAAGCCAGGTGACGCAACATAATGCGATCCAGAAAAATGCAACTACACTTGACATCATTTTCCACAAGCTGAAAAAAGACTTTGCTTGTTCAGAACAGTCTTTCCAAACCAGCTGGGATGAATCAAAAGCTGGCATTCGAACAGCAGAAAAGCAAGCCTCCCTCTATTACTAACATTGACGATGAAGGAAAATGTATTTATTACGGTCCACTTAGGCTTGCAACCAGTACAAATTAAATCAGGCTCTAATGCTTAATGGCTGTCATGAGTATAATTAAACCCTGGAGGATGCAAGCAGAAGGAAAAAATGGAAATTATTCCATTATAATTATTAATTATGAGGCCTTTGACTCTGTGAGTATGGAGACTTGAGAGACTTACAACTTCACACACAGGCAGTAGTGAAAAAAAATGAAGAATGATCTGATGTAGATTACAGTTTACATACAGTGTATCAAGTGTCAATTAAGCAATCGTCTATTCCTACGAAATGAGTAATGCTGAATAATAGTGTGTTATGCCAATAACCAATCCCATCTATTCAATTCAGATGGCTGTGGTGTCACAAGATAGCTATTTGTATCCTATGCAGGGAGCAGCAAACAGTGTTAAATGAGTTTCTGAAACTCTGTAAGGAGGAGATGACTTAACTGGAAGATTGTTCTTCAGGGCCCTTTGTAATTGATTGATTATGCCATCTTGAGTCAGTACCCTTTGGCTGTGCTGACAAACCATAGCCAATTGTATTATGTATTGATGGCGTGCACAGACCTGCATGCACTGTGCCTCTTCAATGGCACCTAAATGCTCTTCTTTCTCTGCCGGTCCTCCACTCATTTTCAGCTAAATGGCAGATAAGAGGGCTTTTATGAGCCGCATCTCAGTGAAAATGGCTACGCCCCCACAGTTTATCTTCCTGCTTGACTGCATGCAAAAATAATCAGAGTTCAAAAGACAAAATGGCCCTGGGAAAGGGCGTGTACGTGTACGTGTGTGTGTGTGTGTGTGTGTGTGTGTGTGTGTGTGTGTGTGTGTGTGTGTGTGTGTGTGTGTGTGTGTGTGTGTGTGTGTGTGTGTGTGTGTGTGTGTGTTGGGGGGCAATAAAGCTACACCTAAAAATAAACAAATGCTATAGAAACCGCCGAAGACATGAGCATATTCAGCTCTCTGGTATCGGTGCGGCTGTCAAACTCTCTGAAGACTAGATTTCTCTCAAAAGCAGCAACCGTGTCATATTGTATCTGGGAGAAACAGTGGGGGGCCCACCCATCAAAAGTTAACCAGTCCGGAGGAGTTTGCTCTGTGCACCTAAAACAAGAAGAATCTATTTTTAATTGATTTTAACCACCTGTGATAGAGATCAACTTGATTGTGTCGTATCATTTTATTTCTAGCAGCGAGTAAATAATTGGCTGGCAGAAAGCATAAAGGTGGTGTCTTATCAAAGCTGCAATCACAATTGCATTTCCATCGACCTGGAGCGACCCATGGCTCAGCACAGAGACAGAGGCAGTCTGGGGGGAACGCTGCGCTACGGGCTATAAATACAAAAGAGAAACACAAACTGAGGAGA